>NC_067451.1:2887500-3204000 GCF_025434085.1 Hippocampus zosterae | reverse complement strand
CATATAGTGATAATCGATGGGGGTTCACGCTGCTTATTTTGGGCTGGAATCAGGGACAAACGCTCAGAGTCAACACGAGGCATCTGCAGCCCATTAAAAAGCGATTCCCGCTTCTCCTGCCAGAGTGGGCGAGCCCCCCTGCAACTTTGCTAGAAATGATCACGAGAAATAAATGTCTCGAGTGAAAAGCACTTTAACTTTATCGTGGTAAAGTTGTTTTAAAGTGTTAACGCCTTAACGTGGAAAACAAGGCGCGTTAAGTGTGCCACGATTGAGAGCAAAAGACACGTTACGCAAGAGTGAGGCGGTGGGTGAAGAGGAAGAGGAGCGCGTGTCAAGCGCAACTGCGAAAGCGGATACTAAGTGCGTAACCTTCAAAATAAAACGTTGCATTTGCGCTTCCGTTAGGTAGGTCAGTGTTTCCCACCTTTCGTTGAGCCGTGGCACCCTTTTAGCTTAGGAAAATGACGCACGCGCTGTTAAAAATGTCACAAAATGTAATACATTAAAATAACTATGATGTTGTCTCAATTTACTCTCAAATTTGATTACTCACTGCCAAAGCCAGTCAACACAAAGCAGGGATGGCCCCACAACGGGGCTAGAGGGGCTCTAGCCACATCAGAAATATGTGTAGTCCGAGTTAAACCACTCCAGTATTTTATTGAATATTCTAAAATATATTAATAAATTATTGCCCCCCCCCCCCCTTGTATCAGTCAAGCCCCGCTTTAGCTTGTATTTATATTGTATTACTTGTATTCTTTGGCGTTCGACTCAGCATGACTTAGATTTGTTCTTGATTTTACTGCTTGGTGCTTTCTACCGCCTTTATTACCGATTCGTCTTACTGTTTATTGTGTATGTTAAATCGCTCCATGTACAGCACTTTGTATGCAGCGATGGCTGTTTGAAAGTGCTCGAGAAATACTGTTGACTTGACTTGACTAGCTACAGGAGGGGAAAAAAAGGAGCTGTCCCCGGCACCAAGGATGACATCTGGTATTATTATTTTACAGTACATTGTGCCATCTAATGTAAGAGCAAACAATTGTTCCGCTTGTCATTTTATGCCATTGGCAAAGAAAAATAACGTTCGAATACATGAAGTGAAATTGGGTAATTTGTCAGACAACCCCTGATGACGATTCACTTTGTTTGGGGATGTGTTAAGGAACTGTTTGTTTTAAGTTGAAACAAATGAGTTTTATTCTGAAAGTTTGAGGGGAAGTCCGGTGTTTTTTGATGACACATTTCCCACAGCACTTTCTCGTAACAGCCTTCAGATGCATCAAGTAGAGGAGTAACTTACGGTCAAACGTTTTTGGACCTTTTTGATCTCTGACGGGACCACCCAGTGTTTGGTTGAGCCTTTTATTTCTTTGAGCCATGCCGCTTTGCACCGCGCCCCACAGCAACCGTTTTTGCCCTTTCACGGCCAGGCAGAGGAAGTGAGAGAAGTGGGGAAGTTGTTAGGGGATGTAGAGGTGTGTAGGGGGGCGGGGGGGCTGAAAAAGAACAACAAACTTAAGAGCATTTTTTTTTTTGGCTTGTTTGTTTGTTTTGGCTGCTGTCAAGTTCAAGTCAAATTTGGGCTACCCGGAGGGAAGAGTCCGTGGAGGCCGGGGGCATGGACACCCACGTTAAGGAAGGACAACTTTATGTGCAGCATCAAAAGTTTGGCAAGGTAATCTTTTGCTGTTCTAATGATGGTCAAACACTAAGAAACCGGAATACTTTAGAGAAATGTTACAAGTAAGAACACGGTATTCCTAGGATATTCTAGGAATGGCTCAGACGCATGCTATTTTATCATCGGGAAATGGTTTAAATTTAAAAATCTTGCTCCGAATTTGGCAGATGACAAATGAAACAAAAAAAAGCATATTTGAAGCTGGCCTCGTGATGAGCTAAATTTGGTGTGTGAGCTGCACACGGAAGACACTTTTTTTTTTTGGAACCTTTGTACATTTTATTTTTCACACCTTTATCAGGAAATGACGCCAATCAGACTGTGTGCAGTAGCGCGGACGCTCATCACTTGCGGATCAGGCTCGGGCCTCCACGCAAACTTGTGTTTGCTGCGAATGCACAAGCTGGATAAGAACACGTCTTCCTCATGGAGATTTGAAAGAGGGTCTTTGTTTATATGGCGCGCCTCTTTTTGGTCATCTGACCAGGGCCAACAAAACATTTGACCCTGGCCCCGACATCGCCACTCCAACAAGAGACATTAAGAGTCGTGAGAATGCTGCCACGGTCTGAAGTCAAAAGTACCATTTGACCACGTATTTGCTGAAAGATAGAACTATTTGAAACAAAGACCTTTTTTTTCTGAGGTCAACGTTGTGAGACGGCACACGATTTCAGCGTGCTCCTTAACCCACATGGGTTGCAGACTTTCGCCTGCACACATTTTCCCAAGCAAAGCAGATGTGTTGGGCAATATTTTCAGTTTCTGTTTTGTTTTTTTCCTGTCGCCCATTTCCTGTCTTCCGACCATTTTTTTTTTTCGGTGCAAAAGGACACTTCCGGCGAGAACCAGAACAGAACAGAACACAACAGAACTGGACTGATTTTAGCTCACTGGCATGTAAAAAAAATATGACCAGTAAATAAATAAAGAAATAAAAGCATCATGCTAAGAGGATTTGACAGTGGCTCATTATGGTTGTTCTGTTCCATCAGAAATGGAAGAAGAATTGGTTTGTCCTCTACCCGGCCAGCCAAAATGGCATCGCACGCCTCGAATTCTTCGAGTCGTCCGGGTCGGGAGGTGTGGGCGGCGGCTCGGGCGGGAATTCAAATGAAAAAAGCAGAAAGCTGGACAAGAAGATTATCCGCTTGTCCGAGTGCATCTCCATCCTGCCGGCGCTGACGGAGAACTGTCCCAAAGACAACATGGCAGCCTTCTGTGTGGAGACCAACGACAAGACCCACGTGTTCGCCGCCGAGAAGAATGCCGCCAAGGAGTGGATGAATACCATGTGTGACATTGCATTTCAGGTATCCTTTTTTCCTCCTTGGGCTCCTTTTGGTTGGCTTTTGTGTGCCAATGGCTACAAAATGTTCCCTTCCACAGTCAACTATTTTTATGGCCGACCCTCCGTCCATCGGAGAGATGCTGCGATGTACGGCTTACATCACCACTTTGGCGATCAAAACCGGTTTGCGCTGCCCAGCGCACTTGCTATTCATTCACCGTCTCCTTTTTGAAAAGGGGAATTGCCACCAACGTTGCGACTGAAAAGACAATTCGTGAAGACAAAGTTGTGTCTCCACAGGGTGGAAGCGGTGGCAACGGGGATTCTGACGCGGAATCCCAAGACCTGAAGATGTCTGAGAACCTTATCTATTACTCCAGAGAAGACGGTGAGGATGCGACAGAAGCCGAAAATTGTAGGATAAGAAAATTATTGGGAAAAAATATATTTAATATTGATATATATCCGTAGTGAACGAGTTCTGGGTGAGCGTTCAGCGGACGGAGGCTTCGGACCGCTGCAGGCTGTCGGGCAACTACTGGCTGAAAGCCGAAAGCAACGTCCTGATCTTAAAAGAACCTAAAACAAAGAGGAATGTCTTTGTCTGGCCGTACAAGCTGCTGAGGAGATACGGGCGAGACCGGGTGGGTTGCAAGAACACGTCAGTGTGGGTGTGTGCGAGTGCGTGTGGTCAGAGCATCTTCTGCTGTCAGAGGCTGCGGTTGGTCTTTTCATAGGCGGTTGCTGTAAAGTGTGAAATGACATTTCAAATGTGCGGAGCAGACGAGACAGCAGACCGTTCAAGAAAAGGTTGTTAGGGTGTCAATTTTTTTTTTTGTTGAATTTGCTAACTGGAGTGACGCAAAAGCGAGCCAGAGCAGATGAGACAGCAGACCTCTCAAGAAAAGGTCATTAGGGTGTCAATTTTTTTTTCTTCTATTTGCTAACTGGAGTGACGCAAAAGCGGACAAGAGCAGACCAGACAGCAGACCTCTCAAGAAAAGGTCATGAGGGTGTCAAAAACATTTTTGAATTTGCTAACTGGTTTAGCGACGAAGGAAACGGCGCAAAAGCCCCCGAGGCTTGCAACTGCAGCGTCTCGGTTGAAGTAGTCACAGGCTTCTTTCTTTGCGCTACTTTTGCAGGTGATGTTTTCCATCGAGTCCGGCCGCCGCTGTGACTCGGGCCCCGGTAACTTCACCTTTGACACCAAGCAAGGTAACGAGATCTTCACCCTCGTGGATCAAGCCATCAAGTCCCAGAAGGCCCTGGCTGAAGAGCGTCCCCTCAGCTGCCCCGTCTCCTTCGACCCAGAGTGCCCGCCATCGCTGCAGCACATCCGCAACGCTGGTGCCCCGGCACCCGCCAGCGGAGACAGCAGCAGCTGCAGCAGCTGGGAGGCCGATGGCGATTCGGGTGGCAGCAAACCGGGCTCCGCCGATGGCGTGCTCGGGAAAAGAGAGGGAGGAGATGGAGGAGGAGGGGCAAGAGGCCCAGCAAGCGCCGGTGCCGAGAGACAAAAAGGGAGGAGTTTACCAGAACTGCCCGCCATACCGGGGCGCGCGAGTGGAGGAAACACACCTCCGCGGTCCCCAAGAGGTCAAGGAGCGGCAAAGTGTCTTTCCTCGGCTACCAAACAAGCTGCTCTCTACTCGGAACCAGCAGACGCCGTCCGTCTGCCTGCGCACACGGCTGATGGCCTCTACTCTGACCCGGTGGACAGCATTACAATCGCGCCGCTAGTGCAAGTCCCTCGCCTGCGTCCGGTGGTTGACGAGTCCTCCGGAGGCGGGGCCCAAACAGAGCATCACCACGGGAACGAGAGCCACAGCACCGCCCAGGACTTATATTCACACGTGTATGACCACATCAGCCTGGAGCTGAGCCAAAAGACCGATGCCATGAGTCTGAATGGGGCCGGGAATGCAGGAGGGGGAGGCGGGCGATGCGCAGGCAGAGGGCTGAACAGTAACAAGAGAACCCGCGGAACAGCTCTGTCGCCCGCTGTTCTGTCTCTGGAGCATATTTACGACGAACCGGAGGGTTGCGCCAAAGGATTTTTGAACTCGAGCAACACCTCGGGGATGACTATTTACAATGAAGCCCGTTTGGAGCCTTACAGCCAAAAGAGGCGAGACGAAGTGGCTACCCTGACGGGAACGGAGGTAACTTACAGCACCCCCACCCACGGGAAGTCTTCTTTCGAATCCCACAAACATTCGCCCCCGAATCGCGGAGGTCAACACCCGCCGGCTCCACGGTGGCCCAAACCCGTCACCGCTCCCAAACCCGTCCGGGGCAATTTTGCCCGCAGGGAGCCCGTTCCGTTGCCTCCCGGGAAACACGGCGAGCCTGATCATAATGTGAACAACAACAACAACAACAACATTCGGGGCAGGGAGGGCGGAGGGGAAAAGGAGCTGTACAGCCAAGTTACAAAACCTTCTAAATTGTGGTCAAATCACTCCAAAGCAACACCGCTGAGCTCACCTGATATTATCTATGACAACTTGGGAAATATTTGACAGGCGCCTGAACTTGGCTGGAAGTGATTACATTTTTTTTTTTTTGGAATCACATCTCTCTTTTCTGGCGGCCCGGTAGCCCAGTGGTTAGCACGTTGGCTTCACAGTGCAGAGGTACCGGGTTCGATTACAGCTCCGGCCTCCCTGTGTGGAGTTTGCATGTTCTCCCCGGGCCTGCGTGGGTTTTCTCCGGGTGCTCCGGTTTCCTCCCACATTCCAAAAACATGCGTGGCAGGCTGATTGGACGCTCTAAATTGTCCCTAGGTGTGAATGTGAGCGTGGATGGTTGTTCGTCTCTGTGTGCCCTGTGATTGGCTGGCAACCGATTCAGGGTGTCCCCCGCCTACTGCCCAAAGACAGCTGGGATAGGCTCCGGCACCCCCCGCGACCCTAGTGAGGATTAAGCGGTTCAGAAAATGGATGGATGGATCTTTCTTTTCTGTTCATCCGCGGTCGTGTCCATTTTAAGGGAGAGCCCCAGGGCCAAAGAAGTGATGAAACTGTTTGGACGGTCTAATTCCACAAGTGGCGAAGCAAGCCGTGGTGTGGTTGCAGATGCGTGACCACACTTCTGTGTTTTGATTACGTGGGACAACGAGATTTTCCTTCACGCGTTGACTGCGCCGATTCATCACCTTCAATGCCACCAATCCGCAGAGACTTGGAAAGGTTCGAGTCCAAGGCACTAAAACAGGAGGTGCTTTATTTTTAGACTCCATATGGTGGAAAAATCTTCGCAGGAATCAGGCAATGTGAACTCAAGCCCTCATTTGGATCAAGGAAATAGACACGGGGTGGAGGGTGGGGGTGGGGGGGGAATGTGGCTGTTCAACTGCAGGGGGAAGTTGTTCCATGTTTTTCCACTCGTGTGTTATTGCCTCTACAAGAGAGACTTTGCAATTACTTGCAACATATGTGTAGATGTCAGAAAACAGCTGCGCTGTCTGTAAATATGACAACTATTAAAAAAAAAAGTATTGAAAAGATTCCTCCCTATAGCGGACATCTGCCACCGATGTCACAGTTATTTTTGGTCAAGAGACTTTCTGTTCTGGGCTGAGCAAGTCTGACCTCATCCTCAACTTCCCCTCCTTTGCCACACTGTTTTGTGTTCTTTCAGTTCGTTTCCAGCCACTTAACTCGCACCGTTAAAGCAATGAAGCAGCGGCTTTCATCCGTACTTCTCTCCTCTCTCTGCACTGATTAGGTTGCAATGGTGTCGAATCACCGCAACTGGTTTGTGTCTTGCATTGCAAGCGCAGACAAAGGTTGGTCAAAAGCTAAAAAAGCAGCTAAAGACAGATGAAGAATATTTTAAAAAAAAAGGGGAGAGTTTCTCCAGTGCTTACGAAAGCCAAGATGAGAAAGACATTGACACGATGAATGCTGGCAGGAAAGCGCTGCATGTGTCAGTTGGCGTGCAAAACAGGGACAGACTGTTCCATTCGCGGCTCCAGTTCGGTATCCCGTTCATCGCTCTGTTTTTTTTCCCCAAGTGCAACCAAAGTTCTTTTTGAACAAATCCACAGATAGCCCGATTACATTTTTAAGGTCCTCAACTCAATCTCTGCGCACCGTCAGGCAGGCGGAGGAGAAAGCAAAGCAGAAGCAGCGGTGAACTGATCGAACAACAGAAGAGTTAACTTGAGCGTAGCGCACGGTAGCCCATTTATCCATTTCTTTTTTTTTGTCCTTTACGTGACTCAACACTTGTTTGCCGTGATGTAAAAACTGATGGAAATAGTTGCAGCAATTGTCTAGCAACTATTTCCCCCCCCTCGCAGGGCTACAGAAGTTGGGCCTGTTTGGAAATTTGAGTTGGGCAACAGCTGCAGATAAAGCTAACATGCTAACAAACTGACACGACTCTTGACCAGTTTTTTTTTTGTTTTTAGTATGCAAAATCGCATGTGCTCCGGGTTCGTTCATTGTGGTTTCAGCACGGAGGGCCAAAAGGGCTTTCATGCAACAAACAAAAGATCCTTGCATGCCTTGCTCAAACTCGTGGCAATGTACAGTATTTGGAAAGAGTGTGTGAGCCTGCGTATGTGTTAAGATCCTTTTCTGGTGATTCGAATATATCTAAATTCATCCTTTTTTTTTTTGGCAACATACCTGCACACATAAAACAATCTCATGCAGACCACCAACTTCTATTTTTAGCACTGCGTGGGCAAGCCGTTCGTCTCTGAAGTTACATTTGCTCTTTGTCGGTTCTTTGTCATAGTTTCATTCAGGTTTTTGCTACCGTGACTGGAGTCTGCACGACTCAACTTCAACTCCTTCGTTAAAATGTAGGACTCTAATTCAAAGAATCCAATTCCGTTTCTATTCCAAAGTTGAAATGTATGCTACTTGCAATTGCTTTTTGGACACTTTGCAGACTGCACAGGCATACAATCTTATTTGAGATTTTGATTTGTCCGCCTCCTCGGGGCCGATGCACGTCGTTATTGTCTGTCCGCGACCTGTATATGAAGTGCTTTGTGCGTTTTATTGTAGTTTGTATTGTTTTATCACTCAGGCCGGAACAGGCAACTGCAGGAAAGACGCCGCACGAGTCTGAGGCAGAGATAAAGAAGTGTTCTTCCGTGCTGCCGATGGCAAGACAATGAGCAGCGGTGTCTTTCCAAGTCTCAAGACAATGCATTGACAGTCAAATTGGAACACTGTCTCAACTGCAATCATTCTTATTTAAGGCTAGCACAGTCCACAGCAACATCCAAACTGTTACAAGGTGACAGCATATGAAAGCCAAACGGGAACTAAGCGTTCTTCAAACTAAACTATTTTGATGCTCGTCAGTAGAATGCAACACAGCCACCCACACAAAAATCGCACTTTTGCTCTCCTGGTTCTCCTTTATGGTTAGCAGTCAGAAAGAGGAACTTCAGCCTTTTTGACCTTTTTGTTTTTCGATTCTACCCACCGGTTGATCGCGCGCAGGGTTTGCAATGAATAATGTAAGGAGGGGAAGAGAAAGGACAAAGATGGCGGGAGAAAAGCAAGTGAAATGGGAGCCAATTTGCTCGAATTCTCCTTCGGAGACAAAAGAGTCGTTATGGTCGGAATTTGTGAATGCGGAAGGCTTGTGACGTCACAACGCCATGAGGTAATTTGTCACTGGCTCCTCGCTTGTGTTACAAGGTTCAACATGGGAGTGGAATGGCGGGAGACTGATTAAAGTCTGTGCATGCGTGCGTGTGCGAGAGAGAGAGGGAGAGAGAGAGAGAGAGAGAGAGAGAGAGAGAGAGAGAGAGAGAGAGAGAGAGAGAGAGACAGAGAGAGAGAGAGAGAGAGAGAGAGAGAGAGAGAGAGACACGGCTCTTGTGCTTATTAGATTAAGAAATATGAGCATGACTACAAAATATTTGCATTGACTCTATGAGGATGTCTCTGCAAACCACGAGGACGAAATTATTCATTTACTTTGATGTTTCCGGAGTTTCACCTCTTCATCTGGCACCTTTGAGAGAAGGCGAGAATGAGTGGTGCTTGAGGAGAGCAGAGAGCCATTTGTCTGCTGCTGCTAACCCCCCCCCATTAAAACAGTAAAGCTGTGTTCGAAGAGGAATGTGAATACTTGTCTTTACGTCAGTACAATATGGATATGTAAATTCCCCCCCCCTCGCCTCTCTCCCTTTTTAAGAGCACAATTACTAATTTGTCATTTGGTCGCACGCATGCACACACACGTTCGCACGCTCACATCAGCCCATGTGGTGACATTTTTAATCGCGATGCATGGAAGAATTCAATCAGCTGTCCGGGGCATTTTTGGCACAGAATTCCGAGTTTGTGATTTTCACTTCTTAAGAAGGGCGTGTTACGACCAAACCCCTCAAATGGCAAATCTGTGTGCGCACGTTGAAACGGAAACACTGTAACTGTACGCTGGGACTCGTATGAAGAATGCACGACATAACCTCTTGACCTTTGGCTACCGTATTCCTCTTTTATCTTCAGTTTTGCCTTCCGCCATCCACCCATCAGTGCTCTGCCAGTGTTACCTTGCCATCTTTGTCCGATTCCTCCTGAAGAGCAGGCGCCGAGGCCTGATGGCCACTACTGCATGAGCTACTCCTTCTCACAAAGGTCAAAGCTCGACGATGTGGTCTCACGGGAGTTGGAGGTCTCAGCGGGGCGGAGCGGGAGTTTTCCAGGGTCCTCTGCAAGGAAGGCGGCTCGGGGGCCACAGTGGACTTGACCTTGACGTACATTCCAAGCTGGTGAGCCTGGTTTGGAAGGAAGGCGACATACCATGTGACGCTGTGTATTTAGCTAGAATAGTACTCAGTGTTGCAGCGACCTCCACCAAACTTGCTATTACGCCTAAGTGTGTCACATAAAATTTGTTCTTCGTATATTGTATCATTCACGTAATAATGGGAGAGCGTGATCTGCATGACTGAATGCTCAGTTTTAATTGAGCGAGTAAATGTAACAATTAGATTTTTAGCTTTCCTAAGCAGAGAAAGAAGCAACAGCAGTGCGGTTGAGTATTTTTTCCGCCTTTCAAACTATTTGCATGTCAGCAGCCTTATCGGGCCCAATGAGTCACACAGCCAACTGCTCTGCGCTTTCAGGTCACTCAGGACTCACATTCAGGACTCAGCTGACGAAAAAAAAATAGTCTAGTCAAGTTCACAAGCATCCACTATGTGTTCCTATTTCAACTGATTGAAGATGGATTCAAGGTTTGGTAGAAGCTACTGATATAGCGCGTCAACTCAATCGTGAAGAAAACCAACACTGTTTACCTGATGGGATTGACTGCTGGCTGTGGCTACAGCGCTCTCTGGTGGTTGACGCTGGTATGTTTGGATAGCGGGGTGCATAGTTGAAGGGCTAAGGACGAGAGATGCATTGTCTCAAGTTCATGACTCACGGCTAGATCAGATTTATTTAGCCTGATGAGCCACATTTAATATTAGCCCGACCCCAATGGGTAGTGCAGCTTGGTGACCAGGGTGCTCCTGAGATGCTGGTAGAGGTTACTGCTCAAGGAGCAGGGGCTCAACACCTCCTTTTCTTTGATCTGGCTGAGGCAACCCTGACGGAAACAGACAAAAAGTAGAAGCCGAACATGCCTCTTACTGCTTCTGACTATTGAACTTGGTCACATGTAATTGCAGAGAAGACAAAGTTGATTTTACCATGATGACCTGCATGGTTTCAGGGGGAGGCTCCCACATTGGCTCAGAGTATGCGCCAGGTATAAATAGTTCCCTGCAGACGACTGGCTTCAGGAGCATGGCGAGTGACGGAGATGGGTAGAGGCAATAGTAAGAGCACAAATCTGCGTCGCATGCAAAGAGACACAAAACACACGCGGGATGCAGAGCATGAACGCATGAGGCATACAGTATGCAGGTTTCTGTTCCAAGAAGACTTTTAAAGGCAATCAGCCATCATTAGGACACGCCGCATTCATAATTGGTACGGTGACGATTGCGTGGCGTGAGATTTCGAGATTGGCGCATCCTTAATACCGAGTCAATGTCAAGTCCGGTTTTATCTACGTTGGACTCAAGTCCAACGACGAGTGCACTTCAAAAGGTCGTGGGTTAAATAAGTCGCACACCTGAGTCTCCATCTGTCGGCCCCACCTGCAGCAGCAAAACCTGGTCCTGATCCTGAAAAAGAAAACCGGGAGACGTCATCACCTTTAACAATCGGTACAGAGGCATTTGTTGCATTTGTATTTACCTGCAGTGTACGGTTGAGAGCTTGAAACTTGTGCTGGTTGGTTTCTATCTCATCCCAGTTCAGACGCCAGCAGGCGGTCGGGATGACAACTAGCGGCAGGCCGTACAACACGCTTTGACACACGCCAGCCTTGTAAAGGGCCCTACGGGCAAACGTACGTAAAGAGACACTCATGACCTTGATGAGTTTAACCCTGGAGAACTCACGCGGTGTAATTTAGAAGTGGTCAAAATAAATTCTGCTACTCAAATCCCAAACGGTCAAAAAATTAGGATTAAGGAATTGGATATTTGAAAAAAACATAGGGGTTATTGGGTTCTCCAGGGTTTTAAAGACAGACACAGGATTGGTTTGTTTCTTATCGCAACTTGTTTAGCAATTTGTGTCTTTGTTCAGCGGATTGGCAACTGAGACAAATGATTACACACTCTTGCGCCAGACCAAAATGGATCCCTTTTTCGAGTTTCTAACTTGCCAGTTGCCAACTTGCCGAGTTGCCAACTTGCCAAATTAAACGCAATGCTCTGCACAATCCGAATGAAAGCATTCACAGACAAAGAGAGCTCCTACAGAA
This sequence comes from Hippocampus zosterae, assembly GCF_025434085.1. Taxonomy (NCBI): domain Eukaryota; kingdom Metazoa; phylum Chordata; class Actinopteri; order Syngnathiformes; family Syngnathidae; genus Hippocampus; species Hippocampus zosterae. The sequence goes on along the minus strand of NC_067451.1, from coordinate 3,192,208 downwards.
GACAAGTGACAATACATGGATGATCGATGCGACACTCATGTTCGGTTCATCGTTCCAATCAAAAGATGAAGAAGAGGGCGGACATAGCCACTTCTTTCCCCTCCCAACATTTTGAATATACCGTAAGACAATCACACGATGAGTCCTCCATCCTACTTGATTGCTCTCATTCTCCGGGGTATTTGAGAGACAGACATGACGTCACAAAGGCTTTCTGGCTTCTCCGAGGGGTTCAGTGGAAGGGAGCCGGGGCTGATGACGCGCTCACGCATGTCGCACTTAATGCACACTAGAGAGCAGCAAAAAGCCACGGTCACGTCTCTGACAGTGACGATGACATTTTTTTTTTTAACTTTTGGTCAGTAGGAGCGGTGACGAACCTGGACCGGGACCCCCCCGTGGGCTTGGTAGGACAAGGTGGATGTGTTCAGAGACCACTCCATACTCTTGAAGCCAATTCTTAAACACTTCCTCCAGAGCAAATACACTGCTGTCCACCAGGTGCAGGTCCACCAGCACCAGATTATCTGTAAGAGAAAAGTCAAGACTGTTGTGAGTTCATTCTCGCCCAGAGGTTAAAAAACAAGAACGAGCTTCTATTGTGCCCACTAGATGGAGACATTCAATTGAAATATTTCTTGCTGCTCTTAACGCCTCTTTTACTTGTGCTCCCTTTCTCCCTCTCCATTTATCTTGCGCAGGGCACAGAGAGTTTATTGAACTTCCTTCAAGTTGTCCCCTTAAAAATGTGGCATCACCAATGAGAGCAATTTTCACTTTTAGATGTTGAGGGAAGTGTATTCAATATTTGCCCATCAGAAACTTTCTGTTCCTCGAATTGAATAAAGACATTTAAAAAATGGACTGGGAGCAACGGTGGCTCTAATTGCAAACATAAAGCGATCGGAGGGAAAACCTTGGGCGGTGATGGGATATGAAAAAAACACAGTTCAAGCAAATCGATTGTCTACGTTAATGTGCGCCTGGGGGGTGTGGGAAAGCAGAGACGTTGAGCCAGAGTAACTGAGAGAGGGAGAGAAGAATTATGAGCGCGGGAGAGAAAATAATTGTAAATGTCAGCCAGAAAGGGCGGAGCGAGGCCTGGAGGAGAGCGAGATAGCAAAGGGGACAGACGCTGGATAAAAGTAGAATAGTCCCAGCCTAAGCTTCTGTGTGAGATCGCCTTTTCCCAAAGAACTGACTCTACAGGAAGCTCGAACGCGCAAGCTCGGTGTCAACAAGATGAAGAATGATCTTGACATAGCAAAATCCACAGTGCAGCTTCTCCATTAAGATCCATGCATCAAATCCATCTTCTTCCTTTCTACTGGTTTCATTACCGACCCTTTGATTTGTGTCCTCATTGGCATGCATGTCCACTGTACAGGGGAGGCCGTCTACAATGTACGTCATCTTTTTGTTTTTTGTTTTGCATGGCGTTGCGAACATGTTGATACCAAAAGCGCACGTCTCGTCCATCCGCATTGTATAACGCAGCCGTGAATAGGCCATTGATGTTGTTGGAGACTGAGACAAATGCCACATTGATTGTCCGCCATGCAACATGGGTGCTCGACACACTCGCGGCAGTGTGACCTCATTGCCTCGCAGGCACGATTGCTTTAAGGCGGGTGTTTGACAGAGACTTGTAAAGGACACTCGGACAAAGCGTAAGACAAAAGCACTGTGTGTTCGCTGAAGAGGAGGAGCATGAAAGACAGAATGAAACTAGGGAAAACAGAAAGAGAAGAGCAAGATTTAGCGGATGAAATCTGCAAGGAGGCTCTCGAAAGAAGATTGACAAGCATGGAGTAGTAGCACACAGCGCAAAGTACGTTTAACAAGCAACTGCAAGATGTCCACTTGCGGATGACGTTAAGTTGGGAACTGAGAAGCGGGCAATTGGAGACCGCCTTGAAGACACACCCACCAATTGTGCCAGGTTTGTAAGAAAATATATCTTAAAGATGATGAGAATAATATTATTAATAATTATACATTAAATTCTAAATTGATTTAGAGGGTTCGATGCATGCTGACGTCACAATTGTGAATGAAATAAAATTGCACCCACCACACTTATAGAGCAGAGCTGTCTGTCTGCGCCACAACTTGGACCTGGTGACTAAAGTCTAGTCTACTTTCTGTCACTTTGTCACGTGAAGACTTTGAAAGCCATACCAGTCGTAATCTGCAGCGCAAACATGCAAGACCATCCTGTTTTCCGTCGGATTCCTGCCCTTGACTTTAAGGCCCATATATCTGGGGAGTGTGAAAGCACTTCCGGTGTGTGTCTACACTGGCGCAGTGTCTGTGGTCGGGCCCGCCAGCAGCTGTGGGTGGAGTTTCCTCCAGAAAACACATTTCCAGCCCATGAGCTGACTGCCTCCGAAACGGAGCAGAAACAAGAGTGCAACTGCAGGTTGCGCCGATGGAAGACAGACGAGCCCAGCAGGAAGTCCACGCATTGAAGCGAATACCTGAAGAAGTATCAACGGCATCTTTCAATATCTATTGGGAATTGAGCATATGCCCGCGGGCATCTTTCAAATATTGTTTACTGCATAGAAAAGCAAACATTACAGCCAGGCTGGGAGGATTCCCTCCTGTTGCCACCGACGGCAGCTGTGACAAACAAAAACAAACAACTTAAGTGTTAAGACACACACTTAAACCCGCCTCCTATACTGCTCTGCTGCTATTGTCGTGAATGCCATAATGAACTTTTAGTGGTTAATGGTGAGTCAGCAAGTTGAAATTATTTCTGCGGCTGAAAGCATAATTGTGTTTCGCGCACTCATCCATAAACATGCGTGGGGCGGAAAAGATGGCCTCGGTGCTTCCGAGGACCTCAGGAAGGAAAATATTTAGCAACAGAAAAAGAGCGTGAGGCTCCGTGGCGTTGCGCCGAACAGAACGGCCATTGATTTCACCTACTGGAGAAGTCATTATGTAATCTGTTCTTACGTGTCTGCAAGGAAAGCTCCCGTCGACTGCTGTTTATGAATGAATTGTCGTGTTTAGTACGTGCATGACTGACTGGTGGAGGCATCACGCTGAACCGGAACATCAAGTTACAGACTGCCGACGGTCTGTAACCAGGAAAACCTTTGGAGGTATTTCATGAGAAGTGATGATGGCCGCAGTTTGGGTTAATGCGACATGAATCGCTGGCGATACAAGAGATTTTGGAGAAAGAAGATCAAAGCAGGTGGCAAATTAGGTAACTCAGACGTCCTACTATTCCTCATATAGAGAGAGATATGGAAGGAGGAAAGAGGCGGCGACGGCAATTAAGTCACTGGAAAGGAGGGCAGCAAAGGGGGGGGGGGGGTAAAGAAGCCCTCTCGTATAAGGCTTTGATGGAGTGAGCAAGAGGCCCTGCAGCGGACTATGATGAAAGAAAAAGTGAAAACGATATGGTGTAATTACACTGGTTGGGGCCACACACACACACACACACACACACACACACACACACACACACACACACACACACACACACACAGATCAAGAGGAAAGGTGCAAATAAAGCCGCAAAAACGTCATTTGCGATTCGCATTCGGTTTGAGCGGCGGATGTCATCTGTGCATCGCAAATGTAAATTGGAAGAGATCAACGGACGCGACGCATCCTCAAATAGCAGCTATCTTTAAAGCTTTCACGGCTCAGAGCGAACGCGGGAGGATTAGCTGGAATTGAGACCCACTTGAGAACCTCACCTGGTAAACAAAGCGGTCATTTTTAGTGCCTGCTACATTCTTTTTGGACCCAAAACAGGCACAATTACACGGCGTTAACATCCCATTGCTGATGAGTTAAGATAGGCTTCCCGTCTTGCTCGCTCGACTCGTTTGTTTGTGTTGCGTCTCCTTTTTCTCATGACCCATTTCTGTATCTTCTCCCAAGAGTCCAATAGCAGGGAATGCGCACCGAGGCCCCAAACAAACGCATTTGATCCTTTTTTTTCCCTAATTAAGGCTCGAGTCGCCGTTGCGTTGTTCATGTGTTGCAGAACGTCGGTTTCCCGCAACGACTTCAGTGGCTGGCGAGAGAAATTGGCACAGGGTTCTACGGGTGTGTGAGACGAACACAAATAAGCGTGTAAACGGGTCAAACCTTCTCGACCGCGTGGATTGAGCAGGGTGGGAAAGTATTTGGAACGTGAGGGGGAGTCAAGTTTGCTCAGGAAAGAGATAGCAAGTAGTCAGCTTCCTCCTTCGTACCTGCACTACAATCCTGAGGTGGCTCTTGAGGCGGGAGTCCGTCTTGACCCCACTCCACCTGACTGGAGAGCTGCACCACCAGGAAACCATTGATCGGATCCAGGTCATCATCCTTGAGCACATTTTTCAAAAGGCAAACCATGCCTTTTCCGGGACGGCTGGTCACCACAGTAACCTATTAAAAATAAAAAGAGAGAAAAGAAAAAAGAACATCCGCTTGAGTCTCTGGAGAGCTTTCTTAAGAATGTTTACAGCTGGTTTCTCTTGAAAAAAAAAAAACTCTTTGAAACCGCGGTTGCACTTTGGGGACATGAGAAACAATAAAGCACTGTTAGAAAATGTAACACGCTGCGTGTGTGATTTCAAGCCAAAAAAACGGACTTTATCTGGCATCAAGGCGATCACTTTTGATTCTTATGACACAGGGAACAGAACAGCTGCTGAGGAAGCTCTGCGAGGACATAGATTTGCTCTCCTGTGTAATTTGTATCCCTAATGAGAGAATATAATAAAAATCACTAACTTCATGGCTTTCTTCCGGTATAGTTGGTAAAAAAAAACTATACTTATAACGCCTCAGGTGACAGTGCGAGATCAACATATGCAAGTGGGGGCAAATCCAAGAGTTTGATGGGACATTCGACCACAAGCTGATTGGATCTTCCGGCAACAACAACTCTACTGCAGCTTCTCTGATGTCAATCAAACCGATTCCCACAGAAAGATGGCTCAGCGGCGGCTGAGACGAGGACGTTTCCTGCACTGAAGTGTACATAAGCAGCCTCGAGGCGAGCGTACCAAGGCTCGCACCTGCCTGGTTTTCAACACCCCTTTCAAACTAAACAATCCTTACAGAATAATCCTGTTTGTTGTTCTGCCGTTCCTCACCTCGACAGATATGTTGGTCTGGATGTCGACGCCACTGAATTTCCTGTATTGGTTAAATTGCCTCTGGCCATCCAGCACGGTCTGGCGCAGTATCTCGCCTACACTGGCCAGTTCTGTGGTGACGCCTTCGCTCGGGATCGCCCGCAGCGCCTCCACGCAGGAAAGCAACCTGGGCAGGTTACCCCGAACTCTCTGAAAAAGACAAAAAAAAAAAAAGAATGAGAGAAGGCGAGGAAAGAACGGAAATTTTGGATGAGAGAATTGTCATCAGTATTACCACAAAAGGAAGCAGACATTCCTGCTGACTGCTGATGGCAAAGACGCTGAGGAAAGGGAGCCTACAAGGTCCTTTCAGACTACAGACCAGAGTCAGGAAGTTATCAAGAGCGTCACAGAGAACAGAGCGGGTCTCGGACCACCATGGTGGCATTGCTTCAACGATCAACACCCGAGCTGGTTGCCGCAGAAATGTGGTGTTTGAGAAACCAGAGCTCTTCTTGTGATCCATGTCACCTGAAAACATGAAAACAAAAAATTTGTTTTTTACTGACTTCTGTTTTTTAACAGTGTGTGCATATAAATTGTTAAAAAACAAAAGGGTGAGGTGAGTTACTGGATCACAAGAAGGCAATGCAAACCAGTCATTACAAAAATATTTTGAGTGTTTATAAAACAAACAGCCCACAGAGGCACAAAAAGAGCTTAGATAGGTTTGTAATTACATGAACCAAAACAGAATCCAGCTTTGGCCTTCCTGTGTGGAGTTTGCATGTTCTCCTATGTGTGTGTGGGTTTTCTCCAGGTACTCCAGTTTACTCCCACATTCCGAAAACGTGCATAACAAACACTCCAGCACTCCAAATTGGCCCTGGGTGTGAGTGCAGATGGTTGTTCGTCTCTGTGTGCCCTGCGATTGCCTGGAGACCAGTTCAGGGTGTACCCCGCCTACTGCCCAAAGACAGGCTGGGCTAGGCTCCAGCACGCCCGCGAGCCTTGCGAGGATAAACGGATTAGAAAATGGATGGGTGGATTAATTTAACATGTACGGCATACGGTATTGCAGTCCCAACAAAACGAATTTAACTGAATCTGAATCTGTCACCGTCTTGCTACACTCTAAAATCTCAACCAAGTGGTTCAACAGCATCGGATGTTACAATAGGAAATACTGTAAAATTAAATATGTTGTTTTGCACTCTGTCACCAGAAACTAACTATCTATCTGTATGTACTAACCACACACGGCGTGTTTCATCCGTCGTTTTGACGACCCACCGACTTTTTTTTCTTTTATGAGAATACCATACCATACAATGACGGCCGGACGGATTATCCCACAATTAGCATAATGAGCTAATGCTAACGTTCGGCTCGAAGACTTCTCCAACGTTTCTGTATTCTATCAAAATCGTAAGTATTACATTTCACAAAACCTCGTTGCGTCGACTGAATTTTATACGAACCATATAACAAACGTTTAGTTACCGAATTTAGCAGGTTAGTAGATTCAGCCAAGTCAAGCAACAATCGTCCAATCTTGATTGGGTTGTTCACTCACGCTCCACTAGGGGTGCCAAAATGTAGAGGGGCCAGGTGGGCAGGACGAGTACAATCACAGCATCATTAAAATACACGACAATAAATTGGGGTTTCCTCAAAACGTAAACGGACTCTCGAACCTTCCAAACCACTGTAAACGGATAATAATTTTAGATGAATAAGAAAGAATATGTCGATATATTTGATGGCATTGCATGAAATATAGGAAGCTTGCCACCTTTAATACAGCATGGAACTTTACGGGGCCCCGATGGTAACATGGAAGGAAAAAAATACATTCTCACTCCATCACTGCGAGATTTTTTTTTATTGCATCTTTTTTTTTGGGAGCGGAAGACTTTTTTAGGAGCCTTTATGTACCTCACATTTAATCTTCCGGCTATCTAAATGTTATTTTGTTTTATTTTAGAGTAAATTGAAAAATCATCAGTTCCATAGTGTACCTGCAGAGTCATAACAATATTGTCACACTTTCAGATTTATTTTCAGACACCAATTCTAGTTTGCATTTATCTTACATTTGAACAAAGGTTTTATTTAATTGTTAATTCAAGTGTATATCATGGAATGGAATTTTACTCCAAAGACTTGGATTTCACTTGTGGCCCTTGAAGGGATGATTGTAGATCCAGGCATACACACAAGAGCACACTCACGTGCCTCGTTATTTAGTTGTAACGCACATAAACAATCTTCTAGGTCAACGGGGGCTTTCCAGTACGGCACTAATCCAAAATACATTTTTAAATGTATTTTGGGGATTTGAGGGAAAGTTTTGCATGTACTTTTGCTTCTCATTTCGCACCCCAGTTGCTTTGTTTTGGTTTAATTCCATAAAATGGGAACTAAAAGCATGACTTTAAAAAAATCCCCATGTGAAAAGGACCAATACTTGCTTCCAGTTCCAGTATCGATTTTTACAATACTACTACAGCAAGATCATATTTTGAAAAGGGGAATCATATTCTGGTTAAAAAAAAAAAGGACAAAAATGATCCATGCGGATTTCACTGCGACTCATTCTCTTTTGGGATGAGTATTATGGGAACATGTTTGGACTTACTATTTTAGAGGCTTGCGATAATCCGGTTGAAAGACATTTCCAGCGGAAGGCATTTTAGTTTGGAGATTGGATGTGCAGTGCTCACTTAGCGGCCGCGTTGCAGAAGAATCAAACATGCACACAAATGGTTGGGAGGGTTTTAACAGGGTTTCATCTTAATGGAATAATGGCTGTGTTGCTTTGTGTGCCTGTAAATGTGAGAAGCACATCAATATCAGATCTCAAATAAAGAGCATTGCAAAGGTGCTTGATGGGCTTGAGGTAAGGACTAGGGGAACTCAGAGTTTTTGGCCAAATCTTTCAGTTTTGTACACATGGATTTTTCTTTATTTCATTGGGGTCTTGTCATGAGAGAGAAAAAAGCCAAAAAGCAACAGACAGCAGAAGCAGTTGATCTGGTGACTGCAGACTCATTAATAAGTCATGGTTCCTTTAATGTGCCATGCATGTGAACATGAGAGATGTTCTCCTTGTGCCCGAAGTCACGGCAAATGATTTCTTCATGACTTGACGTCAACAACTTCATGGCTAATGGCGACTTTTGACATCTTTTAACATGTAATAAGCCATTGGATGGACACTATGGCATTAACGGTGTTGTACAGCAGTCGCTACGGAGTCGAATGGTGTCATCTGGTTTGCCTCACAGTTGTCTCAATTGTCGTCCAGGAACCAACATCGGTTTGCCAGCGACTTCAGAAACGATTTGCCACTTGCAGATATGAGGGGGAAAAAACGTCTAATTCACAACTATGCAAAGAGAATTTTCAGAGAATTTAAAAAGACTGACAGACAGCCTCTGCCTCGACCGTGAAACCTGCTCCTACAAGATGAATTGGCTTCCTGGCTGCACTTTTTGGAATTTGTAGGAGGCAAAGCTTCTGCCTGAGCAAGATTAGGCCGAGCAGAAAAGAAATCAGCGTTAAAATTGTCAAGGTGTTCCTTTAAATTTGCCTGGCGTTGTTCAGACGTTGCAGCAGCTTCAAATTGCATCTCTCCAACTACTATATTTTTATCTCTTTGTCACATGTGTTTGAATTCCAACCAATTTATGACACATGACGCCGACTATTGATCATGGCCTATTTTTAATTTTTACTTGAGTCATATTTGAAAGTAACGGTACACCTACATATGTACGATCCTCCTCAAATCAAATCTTGCATTCCACTTCTCGTCCATCCAACTGCTCCGCTCCGTCACTTTGCTCCGGTGCGTTCTTGTGAGTCCAGGTACTTTTGACAACGTTTCACCCGAAGCCTTGGCCCTGTTGTTATGGAAATGAGGCTGTCACTCCGCACCAATCCTCATATGAAACGGGAATGATGAACATGGCTGTCCCCCCCCCCCCCCCCCCTTTGTGTCGCTCACCGTGCAAGTGGTCTTAACAGGCAATCATCGGCAGCTGATCATTCTTGTCGTTTCAGCAAAAGAGCAAAAATGGAATGGGGGAGGAGAAAAGGAGCCGTGAGTGGAGAAAGGCGCTAGAAAAATCTGCTCGTTGATTTGATTGTCAATGCTTAGAGCTGTTGACAGGCCTTATGGGTTACATCTAATTGCTTTGGGCTAAATGTTGTTAAATCCACAATGATTTAAAAAAAAAAAAGCCAGGCTACACTGTCGACGCTGAGCTATCTCAAAATAGATGGCACTGTGTGTCTGCTGCAGATAATAAATAGACAGTTTTAATGAGCAGTGTAAAATCGAAATGCAGAGAGTGAGTGAGGAGAGCAACGTGATTTTACTTATTTGTGTTGTAGCCATGTTTGAGTTTATAGTGCTTTAGTTTAGGCATACAAGGAATTGACCAAAAAACAAAAACAAATAATAGTCCACTTGTAGTTCTGCTAGAAGGACAAATCAATGATTATTTTATTTTCATATCATCTTTTTCACTCCTCGTCACTCATCTTAGCACTGGTTTGTCCAGCCCGCCTCAACACTCTTTTCAGTATTCAGCCTCGTCTATCGTAAATGGATCGGTGTGCCCACTTGAAAGGAATGAAAGAATCCCTCTTGCTAATCCCGTTGTGGGAGAACAAGGGCCAAGGCGAAAAGAAAAGGAAAGCCACAGTCCACAAAATCTACCGACTGTATTTCTGTGGGTTGGGGGGAGGGCTTATTTGAAGAGGGAAGGGATAAGAAGACGTGAGCCGGAGCCATAGCGTGGTCTTTGTGTGTGCCCTGTTAAATCAGGCATGTCACGGCACCTTTTGTTGCAAAGCCTTTTTTCGACTGCTGCGATAAGTGGCTCGATTCTCTGATCTGTACATGAATGACACGAGCAATGTGGAGATGAGGGCAGTGTTTGTCAAGGAAAAACTTGAGAGAGTTTTCTACTCTCGAAAGTTCTGAACGGCCGCTAAATCCAGTCATGTCAACTTTTGGAAACGAGTACCGTGATTACTTGCATCCTCCATCTTTTATGGGAGCATCAGCAAGATTGTGACTTGATTTCTCAATAAAGTTTACCGTCAAATTAAACACAAGAAATAGATTTACACCATAGAATTACATTATATTAAACAACCACATTGCAGTCTGCTAGCTTAATGCTAATGCTAAACAGTGCCAATGTTGCTGTACTATAACAGTTTAGGCGACAGACTGAATATAATGTCGTACTCAGTCATAAATTCTTGATCCTCTCCATGAATGATTAATATTAGTGCCGCACTGATGAGGTGACAGTAGCTGAGATATCTCAGTGTCTCAATGAACAGCATTCGTCTTGTCTTTCTATTTTTATTTATTGTCTGTGTTTGCCTACTTGTAGCACTGTGGGCCCTTAAGGTACCAAAATGTAATTTTGTCATCTTAATTTAATTCAACTGTCTGTGATATTTGGTATTAACTCTGATCTCGCCGTACTTGACCATCAATGCATTCCTTGTCCGCCCTTCTGGAAACCTCTCCTCTCTTCTCCCTGACACACTCGTCACCCAGCGGACACCAACATGCTTCCCTTTCATCGCCTTCGCTCTCATTTTCATCTCTTCTCTCCCACCACTCCTCGCCCAGTGGGAGGTTGAAGAGATTTAAACAGACTCAAGTGATATCATTGTTAGTAGTAACACACCGCTGATAGATTGTGCGTGTGCGTGTGAACACAAGTGACACGTAAATAACGCAAAGTGGATGTGTATGTTTTATACTCCTGTCAGAATGATTTGTTCACACACCACAGGGTGCGTGTCTCATGATTGGCCAGCTGTTTTTCGGTGTGTGTTTGTGTGCATGTCATGCAAGGTGCCCCTCTGGGCTGGGGGATTAAACTTGTGTTTGAGACTTGGGGATTTGCCAACTGTACACTTGTTCTCTATCTGTTAACCTCAACACTTGGCTCTCTCAATGCAATGTGGTGCATGCTGTAGACAAGACTAGGTACACCTGCGAAATCTCTGACTTCACTTGACACTTTTCTACAATGATGCTTTTAGAATGTGCAGGTGTACCTAATGAAGTGGGCGTCCAGTGTGAATCTACAACAGTCTTCAGCGGTGAAGCAGAGCAGTCTTATCACCTAAGCTGATTATTCAGGAAGTGTTTTTTTGGGGGGGTGAGGGGGGTGTGACTGGTGAAAGATGCTTAAAAAAAGGAGGACAGGGGGTATTAAGTTGTTTTTGTACATTCAACTACAATCCAATTGTTATGAGACCTTCCAAGGTATTGATGCCGCTCTTGTTATTGGGGTGCTTTTAGGTGATTCGCAGTATGGCTATTTGTGTCACATACACTAATACCTTGAGGCCAGTTGTTGTGTTCTTGATGTTGTTTTGGGGTGTGCAACAGCATGTTCCAACATATTCCAGCATATATATATTGTATATAAATTAATTGAAAGTACACCTCTGCGTAACATTGTGTCCTTATTAAGAAAACAAAGCAAGAACAAAATATACATTAAGTTACAACCAAAATAATTTTAATTTTTAGTCTGCCGCAGAAAAGATATTGAAGCTTGACTGAAATTTAAAAAAGTAAATAAATGAGACCACCACTGCCACCTACTGCACTGGATGAGCAATTACATTTCTTGTACAGCAAAGACAAAAAAAAATAATGTTCCACAGGATATGTAGTTGAATACTGAAAAGCATCTCAGAAAGCCTCCAGCCAAATTCCCTGTTGTTTTATTGTGGACGTATGACAGATTTGAATTGCAGTTTTAGCGGCACATCTAGGTGTACAAGACGTTGAGATTGCGTCAAATTGCTTCAATGCATCTTGCATTTACTCCAACCCAAATAACATCTTGACATTTTGCTGTAAGAGGAGCCTGGAGCAACTTGATGATAGTCTGCGATAATAAAAAAAAAGGAAAAAAAAGTGAGGGAGGCTAGCAGTTATTTACCCTTCTTGCTTTTCCCATCTCAAATTGTCTGAGCTTGCCAACATGCATTTGTGTGTGAGCGCACCATTGATTTTGACAGCGTTGCCCGGAGAGTCCTTATCATTGTATTGACTGATGTGGAGATTCTATTTGTCCATCAGGACCGTGTCCAAACCATTTCACAAACAATAACATACTTACACAGGCATTTACTACATTTATTGTGATTTGAGCTATCTAGCGTCACAAATTGTATTGATCCAGTGGTCCCGCTGCCATGACTGTGTCGGATAAGTATTGATTTTGTCAGTGGTGCCACCACGCACCACTAGAAGACTTTCCCATCACCTGTCTCTCTGTAGGAAGATTTTTTTCTTCCTCACATGAGTGGCAAACTCACTTAAGCGCAACCTTCCTCCCCAACGGAGGAAAATGTCAGAAATCATTGATGCACTGTGAACAGAAAGCCACAGGCAAATTCCGGTCGACTGAAACAACACCAAAAAAAACAAAAAAAAAAAACCAATCACCATGAAAGCCTTTGTGTGCATGTTGCTTCTTACGAAGCAACATTTACTTTGCAATTAAAATGACAAATTAATTAAATTCATGGTTAGATGAAGCATTTTGTTTGATACCGTACCGCTCACGCACACACATGAATCTGTTCATCTGCTGGAGGGGCCCTGCTTGGTGTTGAATTTAATCTCACTTTAAATCCACTAATCCCGCACAATAATAAATCCCCCACCCTGCTACACACACTCACACACACACACACAGACACACACACACGCACGCACAAATGAGGTACATATTATCATAACCACCATTGTTATTGTACGTAACCATCCCCTATAAGGACCCCCCCCCACCCCTACCACCACACCGAACACTCGCTGAGACATGAACTCATATGAATACATTATCATAATCTGCAGCATGAAACCATGTATCGTATGTTGCTTTGAGCACGCGCACCCACACGCATCATCGCTACACATGTCAGCCCACTGTGACCTCACAGAATGCATGCACGTCTGTAATCACCTCAGAAGTCACAGAGAGACGACGTGAATCCATTTGACGTTTGAAGAATGAAGTCAGGGTCAAAGCGACTCGTCAGAGCGTGCCGTCCACTCCTATGTAATCTGTAACGTTATTAACACTCTACATGGGACTCCCTTAATCCCTACATGCCGATGTTGTCATTTTTCAAAAGACAAAGATTATTATAATCGTACTGAATATCCATTCAATATTCCAGGGGTGCGGGGGGGGATATTGATCGGAAAGTGTCCCTTAATTTTGCTAGTCCAAGCAGATTGTCTTCACTGCGGCGCAGGGTGGAAACAGACTTTTAGACGTGAACAAATATCAATATAAAAACTCGACTCATCTCAACTCAAGTGTATTTATCGAGCACTTTAAAACAACCACCGCATACAACAACAAACAATAAATGAATAAGAAAGAAGACAGAAAACACTAAAGCGGTCCAACTCAAAATCTGGTCTCATGATGAGTCTAAAAGACAAAGAATAAGAATGAGTTTTAAGACGAGTTTTAAAGATGGGCAACGAGGGAGTTTGCCGAATGTTGATTCCAAAGAGAGGGCCCGGCAACGGAAAAGGCTCCATCCAGTCTGAGCATCTGCATACTCCTCGGTGCCTCTAATAGTGTCCGGTCCACAGACCTGAGACACCGGGCAGGTGCGCAGAGGCCCACAGAGGTAAGGTGGGGCCCAGGCCATTTTAAGATTCGAAAACAAATAATAGGATCTTAAAAAGAACTCTAAAATGTATCGGCAGCCAGTGAAGGGACGCCAGAGTAGAAGTCACGTACTCCCTCTTACGAGTGCCGGTCAAGAGGTGAGCAGCGGCATTCTGGACCAACTGGAGACACTTAATGGAGGATCGCCTGACTCCAAAGTAAAGTGCATTAGAGTAAAAAGCAAAAAGTGAGTGCTGGGACTGCACTTTACCAGGCGCCATTCTGGCTCAGCACCGCTTCACTGGACTGGAGCCAAGATGGCAGATGGCCGCCTGTCTGCGGAGTTTGGATTCTTACAGCGCCTCGAACACGGTAAACACAGACAACTGGCGAGAGGAAGATGCCGGGATGATGATGTTTATTGTTTCCATCTTTGTTTCGCTTGTCTGGACAACATTTGTCTGCGTTTGTTGCATTCCGACTGATTGCTACATAATGTTTTCTTTTTTTTTTGTATTTCGGCAGCAAAATTATCACAGCTTCTTATCAACCTTATTTTTTTTTGACTCCCTCCTTTCTGTCTCCACCTGATTCTGATGCTCTCCCCTCTCAAGTGCATCCCATCTCCTTTCACGATTCGTCTCCCTCTATGGTACGTGTGTACACCCGGTTGCCACGGCAACGGGAGCAGGCCACATGAGCGGGCGGATGAACAAAAGACCCAGAGACCCTCATCATCAATAGAGAGAGGGAGGGAGAGAGAGAGAGAGAGAGACGGGGATTCAGATTTCATTTCATTTTTTTTTTCAAGCGAGGGACTTAGCTGTTTGCAGGAAAAGATGGAGGTGGGGTGGGGGGGGGCATAACGTAGGTGAGGTGAGTTCATAGTCTTTCAGGAGCAATAGGGGGTCGTGATATGCACTTAGCAATGGAGGATTTTGTGCCTGTGATTGAATTTAGAAAAAAAGCATCGGTAGTTCAGCACATACGGAGCAATAAAAGGATAAGCACCCCCCCCCCCCCCCTCCCCCGTCCCTCCCCAAGAGATCTTCTATCAAGTCATTAATCTTTGTGCTTATAATGAACACACGACCTGGTGGCAACTGACTAAATAATCAACCTTCAGGGCACTCGATGGGACAGCTATTGCATTTTGGAAACGTCCATTTGGGTTCCTATTCAAATTTTGTCACGCGTATGCCCCGCAACAATTTGGCCTTCTCTAAATATTATTACACCAATTAAAATGCGCAGCAGCCTGGGGGGGTTTTGGGTGAAAAGACTGGCAGCAATCGGGAGTGTGTGCATCCGTGTGTGTGTCTGTGTGTGTGTGTGTGCGCGCTCGTGCTTTCACACCTATATCTCTCCTCCACCCATTAGTATCCCTCTCCCTACCCCCAAAGCCTACTTTGCGTCTGTCTTCACGGAGGAGAAGCTTCGGGAAGACGGCAACGGAGATGGAAGCCTGGAACATTTACAAGATGAATAAATCAAGCACGTACACTTGTGCAGAAATGTTCAGAACATCAACAAAAAAGTGTTGACAATAGAACTGAAGGTGGGGAGGGGGTGGTGTTGGGTGAACACCTCAACTGATTTAACGTGTTCTGACATTTATTGGTGACTATTTTTTAGTTTTGGGCTAAGCCCCCCGTTTCTCGTGTATAAATCAGTATTCAGCCATTTTCGCCCAAGGGGAAGCACCAGCGTTGTCAGGTTGCATTTAACTACCTGTTTGAACGGTCTGAAGAAATGTGTCAGAAAAATACTTTTCCGCCTCATTCTAACTGGAGTGGAGTAGGCGACTTGATTGATTTCATGCCAAAATGAGTTGCTTTTGCTGGTCCCTTTAAAAAAAAAAAAAAAAACACCAACAATGCTAATCTTTAGCCTGTCAATGCTGATCTCCATTATATGCTAGCATGAAGCTAGTGGAGACATTTCGACGGCAATGTTGTTTGGTTGCTTGCGAGACACGACTTGCTGTACCCTGCCCAACTACTGCTATGTAACGGTCATTCGTATCTCAAGGCACCTTTTTTTTTTTAAAGCTGACACAGGCAGCTGGCTCTGAATGAAAACAAGATATCAAGAACATCCTAAGTGACAGTAACGACACTTGCACGTCTCGTAGGCTGCTCACATCATTTGATCAACACATATGCTAGGTGTAGTACATTTTAGTAGACGGCACTCATTTGGATCCTCCATAATCCATTATTTTTTTTCCATTCCTGTTTTTCGGGGGCTCCGACCATCGAGGCCAACCCTCTCGGCCTCCTCCACGCTGTCATGGTGGCCTTATTGGATTAAGGGGACATTTGCATTGGGATCGCTACAAGGTCGACAACTGGTGCATGGTGGGATAGCACTTGGAGGACTCGCTGTGTGGCGTATTTAGGTCACATTTAAAGATCGCATACATTATACGGGAGCACAAACACCCCGGGGGAAGTGAGTGACAGAAGCGAGAGACGGATGGATGGATGGATAGATAGATACTGCAGATCGAGAGAGACAGAGAGAGAGAGATAGAGTTACATGAGCGTGGATGTTAAAGGAGGCGACGCTGGCATAATCTGCTTAATCTGATTGAGGCCAATGTCGTCCTCTCGGGTTCAATAATTGATATCACCATCTGCTGTGGAATCAATCAATTGGGTTTGAGATGTTCTGGCTAATTTACATGGAATGTGATCGAAGGCGCAACAGTGAACAGAAAGTGTACAATTGTTAGCGGTTGGAAAATTTTGATGAGTCTTTGAGTATCTGAGTTAAGCGTTTATATCCCAGGTTTCAGTCAAAGACGCACAATATTTGTGATTTGAAGTTATGTCGTCAGTCTGTGAGTGAGAATTCAGACATTCAAGGGTGAGTTTGCTGATCAAATGCTTCAAGATTTGCACTAGTCCAATTCTGAGGGGCTACCTGTTGTTAAGGTTGAGACCTGCACTACTCACCAACACAACGGGGCTATTGTGAGGGGATTAGGGACAAAAGTTTGTGCTCCTTGTCCCATTTTATCCTTTAAATTTGGAGGAGTTTTAAAAACATGGCAAATCAGGTCAGAGGAAGTTTTCAACTCAATTTGTTGCTCGATGTGGGCAACGTTTGCTGCGGTGGGGCACAAATCCAAAGACCGTAATGACCTCAGGCCCTGCCACTGCTCTGCTGCTACAGAAAACACACGCGTGGGCGCGCACCATGACTCGGATTAAAACGACAGCGTATAAATTCAAATGAGTACACATTTAGCACTTTATACAATTGCATAAAGGAATTCAGGGTCATAGACTGCATGTAAGGGACAGATAAATATCCAGTGTGTTTGATGCCATTCCCTGATTCATTCATTGTTAACCTCAATGTATGCAAATTAGCATTTTGGTATAATTTTTTTTTAACACTCGGGCAACGTCAATGCAACAAACCCTATTAAAAGTCAAGCCTTCAAAATAAAAGCACACATAACAGTTTCACCATACTTTATTTAGCACCGCCGTGTCTTATTTCATAGACACACTCAATCAACAAGCAAACGATAATAAATAGGCCTCACCTGGCCCCAAAAAGAGCGTGGTGAAATTTTAAAATCTACTTTTAGTTTGAAGACTCCTGCCGGTGGGACATCAATTTCATTAGTTACATAATTTTACTTCCCACTAATTTTATCCATCCATTTTCCAAACCACTTGATCCTCACTAGGGTTGCGGGGGGTGCTGGAGCCTATCCCAGCTGTCTTCAGGCAGTAGGCGGGGGACACCCTGAATCCGTTGCCAGCCAATCACAGGGCACACAGACACGAACAACCATGCAAACTCCCCCACACACCTAGGGACAATTTTAGTGTGTTCAATCAGCCTGCCACGCATGTTTTTGGAATGTGGGAGGAAACCGGAGCACCCGGAGAAAACCCACGCAGGCCCGAGGAGAACATGCAAACTCCACACAGGGAGGCCGGAGCTGGAATCGAACCCTGTACCTCTACACTGTGAAGCCGACGTGCTAACCACTGGGCCGCCCGCCACTATTTTTATTTTAAAAAAAATTTGCATGCAAAGCCTACGTTATTTTCTCTCAAAAGTAATTTTGTCAATATTTTGGGGTGTCAGGAAAGTATTATTTGAATTGACATTATTTCTAATTTAAAAGAATTACTGTGTTGGATTTCGTCGGATTCAGTTTTAGTCAGACTTCTGGAACAGATCACTCACGGTTCTGCACAATATTACTTTGAGGAATTTGCCATTACCTGTAGGCAGCAAAGTATTTGTAAAATGAGATGCACTTTTTTCTAGTTTTTTTTTTTAAACTTCCTCGAAATACACGACAAAAATTTGTCTGAAGAGATGAATTGCGACATTTCGTCTGTCAAAAATGCAGTCTTACATGGAGGTGCTTTTTGCAAGTTCACCTCTTCGGCTTTCTTTCTTGTCACTTCCTCACCTTTGACCCCTCTCCCCTCCTCACTCACCATCTTGGGCTCACAAATCCTTTAATCCAAGCGAAAGCATGACTGCTTCTGTACCCCATGGAATCGGTCCCTTTTTATTGTACGCCACGTTTTCGGACATCAGCAGCAGCGAAACAGTGGCGGACAACAAGATCTATTGGAAGACATGTAACTTAATTAATTAAGAACAGGATGGAAAAGGCAATGGCGATCCCCTAGCAAGCCGCAGCTATGGTTGTCATTCCCACAGGGCAGAGAGAATAAACTGTACACCTGTGAGTGTTGTGTTTTTTTTTCCCGGTGGCGCTTCATGCAAAACCTTAACGAAACACTTTTGCAACATAACCGTGCGGTTCTTCCGTCATTTTTACCTGTTGTGCGCTGCCGCTTCCGGGGGCGGAGTCTCACATTCGCATTTCGTCGTACTGTGCTGAACACCGTCGCCAGCCTGCAAGTAAACCTTTCTGACAGAAGCCTCCTCTTTCTTTTTTCGTCTTGTTTCCTATTCAATTTCCCCACCCCACAACATTTTTTATTCTAAACAATGTGCGTGCTTCAGCCGAAGGGACTGGCGTCCGCGGGTCCGGGTGGCTGTCTCGTCCGCGGTATTACGCGCTAACACCCCCCCAGCAGAAGATGACACCACTTTTGGATTACTTTTGTTGCAGTTTGTGAAGACAGGTAGTGACGCTCGGCAGCTTGTTTGAACCCGGTGATAGAAAACGTCACCTTTGCAACGAGTGCACCGCGCAACCCCCCCCCCCCCCCTTCCTCCTGCTTGTGCGGAGCGCTCGCGATGTGGCAGCAGCTCTGCGCGAAATGTTCTAACAGGAATCGAACGCGAGTTCATCATCCTTTGCAATTCCTAACTTGGTCGAGAATCAACGTGAGGATGCCCCGCGGCTGAACAACAAAGACGTCTCAACACTTCCAGCGGACACTTGGACGGGACGGAAGCCGAGTTCGGATGACTCCTGCCAGCGTCATGTTCGTCCTGCTCCCGGTGTGCTGTCTGCTTCCCGCAGGCTCCTGGGCAGCGACTGTGAGCGGACTGCCATGTAAGTTGATGCTTTCTTGGATGCAAAACTATTGTTACTGGGCATGGATCTTGTCATCGAGGCCACTCAATGACCACAATGTGCGAGACACACCTGCGATCAATATTCTCCCTTTGCCAAGTTTTTCACAGCTGAACGATTTTTTTGGATGGTGGCGGTGGTGGGTGGTTTACTCGGGGCTAATTGTGATGAAAATGTGTTTCGACTCATATTGTTCGAAAACACAAACTTTTCTTGAATGGGGTTAAATGTACCAATTTGTAATTAGCATCATTTTTTAAATTTATATTTTTTAAAGGTGTTGCGCTTCGGTGATGTCTCGTTGGATTTTCACGTGTTGTTCGCACACATCCACAATTTACACGTGCTTTTCTGTTCCCCAAATGTATTTGCACATGACACGCATTTTTTAAAATGTTGTATGTGCATTTATTATGATTGATCATATGTAAACCAAATGCACACGTAACATGGGGAAAAAAAACCCATGCAAATCAAGAATGTGTTTGTGGACCTGAAAAACATGTGTCAATCGTGGTTATACTTGTGTGAATAATTTCGAGTCAAATCTCTCCCCTAGAGACATTAGGGGGCATAATGCACAGTGTCTCCTGTGATGGCCAGTAATCGGTGGTATCGATGTGTTAGTATCGGAACATTTGTGGTGTCCATAAGAACAGAATTGGCATCAGCACTTTTTAGAAACGACAGTATAATGCAATGTAGTTTGCAGAATATTGTGAACTGGAAGCAGGTTGAAATTAGATGTGCATAGGAATAAAATGATGGATAATGATTATAAATAGCAACTTTGTATTGCATCTGGATAATAATGTCACTGGCAAGTGTGTATAGTATGAAATCCACAAAAAAACACCACACAAGCTGAAGTAAAATCAGCATTTCTGTGCCCCTGCGCATTGCCGGGAGTCTACGGAGGCTTGTTTAAAATGTCAAAAGGCATCAGCAGCTTGTCAAGTGATTCCCACATGCAATTGTTACCTTTATTGTGTCAAAGCATCCCAAATCGGCCTCTGAGAGCCCAATGGGCACGCCTGTTGTCGAGGCAAACCCTGGTCTGCAACAAGCTCCCTCTTTGTGTCGTGAGCGGCGAGGTCAGCAGGGACGCAATATGCCATCACAAGTTTGAGGAAGAGGATGACCATGTGACGGTATTTACACACCGAGGCGGTGATGAGGAAAAGATGTTGCGTCACCGTGTGTGTGTCCGCAGAGAAGTCCTCAACGTTGCTTTTACTTGTATTATCTGTAAACACAGCGAGTAAACAATAACGGCGTGCGGGCACGTGATGTCGCTGAGTCCCGGTTATATAAGAGAGCGGCCCAGGTGGTGTGTATTTGTGTGTGTATTTTTGTCTTGTATACAGTGAAGCTGTCCGACTGCTGCTTTTTGATGAAATCCATCTTGTCGCAGATTTTAAAGTAATCCTTTTAAAGGGATTTAACAGTTCAGCACTCTCATATCTGTGAAGTAGCAAGCATATATTTGGTTTGTCGTTTATATGTATTTTAAAGCTTTCTCCTTCATACAAAATATGTATGTGAGGTGTATCAATATGTTTCCCCCACATTGTACACTGTGGTATTTATGATTTTGTGTATTTGTGGCTTTAAAAGCTGGTTCCTGACCGGTTTAGTGACAAAGAAGTCAGCCAATTAGAGTTTAGAGTTAGCTGACTGATAGCTTGCTAACCTGTTCGCTAGTTGGCGTGTTAAGCTAGTGTATGAATGGGATGTTTATTTTATTTTATATTTTACATGTTTTTTTGTCCATCTTTATTTTCATTACATTAATTTATGTAAAATTTATTTTAACTTAGACTTGTGAACTTTGGCGTGGTAAATTTTTGGGCTGCAGCATCTTCTGGATGTAGATGCTAGCTGTCAATGCTGTGTAGCATTGTATGTTGGCATTAAGCTACCTGACATTCATGAAACAATATTTTACATCTATGAAGTTTCATTTTCTTTTCTTTGACAGTTTTACAGTTAGCTTAACCGCTAAGTGGCAAATAGACAGCTTGAAACAAGATTGTCTCTCGTTTGAAGTTTTGTTGTTTGGGTTTCCTCAAAGTCATGCCGCAGGCTAGTCTTTGATATTTTTAACAGTGAGTGAGGATTAATTTAAGAAAGTGGTTTACGCTGTGGATTTTCACCTCCTCGCAGGTGGGTCTGGAACCTACACCTTGTGTTTAACGGGGTTTTAGTGGTCTCTGTTTTTCCAGTGGTTTTCACAGCTTGAGCCACACTTTTAATGCCATCCACGTGAAACTCGTTAGGGGGTGAGCCACACAATGGGGGGTCGGAAGGCTCCCAGCGGGGCGGCGGCTGCACGGATCCATTTACAGTTGAGCTCCCGACACATACGATTAGCAGGCATTATGTTGTGCTTTGTGCCATCCGGTGTCCCATCTACCGCAAAGCAAAAGTATTTTCTGACCATGTTTATAGTCAAGCGCATCCAAGCGGACGTTCTATTCAAACAGGATTCACTCTAGTAGCTCCAGAGATGCAACATGTATTGTTTCCGTGTACTTCAGTGCCAACGTTTTCACTTGGCTAGAGGCGAACTATGTTTGTGTGGGCGTGGATGGTGATTCCTTATGGGGGGGGGGGGGGGGGAAAGTGGAATTAAGTCCCACTGAAAGAAATGTGCATTTCAGCGCCAAGATAAAAACAGACACTGAGAGAGATTCCAAGCAGCAACAAGGAGGATTTGATGCTGTTCTTTAGTGTTTTGTCCACTTATGCTCAGCTAAGTCCTCCTCATGTCGTGCTTTGAACACAGTCGAGATTCTGAGTGGAGAACACTGGTCGAAACACACATGGCCTTTCAGTGGCTCGTGTCACACGGATGGGAATAAAAAGGAAGCTTTATATGTCATGACAAGAGAAGTGTTTTTCATCCACGCATCTCATTCTTCCCCTATCCTCCGCCCATTATTTCCCCATCATCGTGATGCTGAAAGAAGCCAGTGTGGTTTTATCGTGAGGGCTTTTAGCGTCTGCTTTAGTTCCTTCTGAAATGCCCGGCTTTGCTGTCTGGCCTATGTCAATTTGGCGAAGGAATAGGTTCAATCACACTCTCTCCATTTTGAAATGGCATTGAAAAGCAAAAAATGGGACTATGTTGGTATCTGATTTTGCATGCTAGCAATCCTGAGCTAGCATTAGCATTATAAAGCAGGCAGCATTAGCGACATTGGTAGCATGACTTCATAGAATATACTTTCTTCATAGCAGAGTGTTTGAAGTTGTATTTTTTGGTCATTTTACTCATGTACTACTGTTGCTAATAGCTTAGCAAAATATGACAAAAAGTAATTATTGAAAATTTTAAACTCCCTCTTTAACTATTTCAGTGCCAGACATGTAAGTAAAAATGACGATTGACTTCTCGCCGCTCTAGAGAATTAAGAGTGATCTTTCTGAGCTCACAGAGTATTTGTTATACTTTACAAACATTTTCCACACAATTCAGTCATATTACTAGTAGTAGTATTTAGTCGTGTGTGTATCTGTGTATACATCGTTTCTACTTATAAATTTAAATAATCTTGACGTCAATGGCGCTCATCGTTGTTGTTGTTCCTGTTGACGGCAATTGCGCTCAAAGAGGTATATAATAATGTAAAAGTAGATCCATCTTCTGTTGTTTTTTTTGTGTGTTGGATTATCAAAGGAATGACAAAAATAATTATTTTTTATTCACATTTTATTTTTGGGCTTTTCATGGAATGATATGTGGGTCACAATGTACCACCAACAGAAAGCAAACACTTCTCGAGTGTTTCAAACACAATAGAACCCCTATATCCCACAGACATTAACCCCGCCCCCTTTGAGAATGACGCGCTGCCTGCATACACGTCCCGAGGAGCCGCTCTGAGTGAAGGTCACCTTGAGTCAGACGTGACAAGGTCGCGTCGTCTACACGGGCCCTTTTAACGATCGGGGCACTTCGTGGCTCGGCATCCTTTGGTCTTCATCGTTCTTTGTCTTGCCTGATTCTATCCGTCGACGGGTTCAAACACAAGAGCTCAAAAGGTCAAAGTAGTGCTAAAATGGCGTTGCTGACATGGGATTTTTTTCCCCCGCCATCCTAATCCACAAAGTCCCACAGCCATCCAGCCTTCTTGCTCTCTTCCCTCCCACTCATCAAAATCCAGTAGATCTTGTGTCGCTTGTTGATGTTTATCTAGTGTCTTGAGATTTTTTTTTTTTTCCACGAACCACAGCGGGTTTTAGAAGATTGCCCCCAAATCATTAATCATTCACTCATTGGAATTCCTTCCTTGTATTCCCAGGCTCTCTCCGGAGCTCTGCCATCAGATAGAAGTTGAAAGCAATTACTATTCATAGAGAGCAGTTTGGGGCATTTCGAAACAGGTGGTGACACTTAAGCAGTAGAGGACTTTTTTTTTTTTTTTTTTTTAATCAACCTCTATGAAAGTGTCACATCTTTTAGCAGCTCTTTTAATCATATCAAGGCAACCGGGGCGACATTATTGATTTGAAGTATTAGTTATGATGATTCGTGCCTTTTGGCATTATCAGCCATGTTCATTGCGCTTAATGTCTTTCTCCACCCTCTCAAGATGATGCCAAGAAGAACAAAAAGATTTCCAATATGGTTACAATTAATAAAGCAGTGACATGAAAAATCTGCCCTAAATGTTCAACATTGATGACTCGCCAGTTTGAATGTGTCTCATTCTGCGCGGATAAAATTTTATATTTTGCAAAAACAATGTGAGACAAGAGGGCGGCCCGGTAGTCCAGTGGTTAGCACGTCGGCTTCACAGTGCAGAGGTACCGGGTTCGATTCCAGCTCCGGCCTCCCTGTGTGGAGTTTGCATGTTCTCCCCGGGCCTGCGTGGGTTTTCTCCGGGTGCTCCGGTTTCCTCCCACATTCCAAAAACATGCGTGGCAGGCTGATTGAACACTCTAAATTGTCCCTAGGTGTGATTCGTGTTGTTTGTCTCTTTGTGCCCTGTGATTGGCTGGCAACCGATTCAGGGTGTCCCCCGCCTACTGCCCGGAGACAGCTGGGATAGGCTCCAGCACCCCCCGCGACCCTAGTGAGGATCAAGCGGTTCGGAAGATGAATGAATTAATTTGAGACATTAGGGCCTCTTCCACTCCCTTTGGAGAGGCTACTACAAGGGGGCACCTGCATAAACTTTCTCTCTCCAGTCAGGTCGAACCTGTTCACATGTGCGCCTTTGGCTGAACCGGTTTGGAGGGAAAACAAAGATGCACTCAAACTCATTTGCAGCTCAGCCAAACGCACTGTCACGCAAACCCCAAGCGCAGACTCTCCGCAGTGCTGAGCAATGGATCCTTGAGTATGAAGTTGCAATGTTGTGCATTTGTGTGTTGGCTGAGTGGGGTTTTGATCGTTGATACTGCGCTGGTAGTGGAAAGCAAAACATTAATGGCAGCATACTGGCACAGGCTGGCACAAAGGAAAACTTCCAAGTCTTCCCTGTTGCACACGCAGACTCACACAGCAACTTCCTATTGTGTCTAAGCGCTACTGTACAGCCTAGTAAAAAAATAAAAAGCTACCTTCTATTAATGCCTGCTTGTTTTGCAGGACTGGTCGTTATGTGTGTGCATGTGTGGGCACACCTCTCATTAAATTCCACCCTCTGTGCCTCCCCTTCCGAATCCCTCATGGCCCCCCCACACCCACGATTTTTGCTTTCTTTACTGTGGTTGCTTTTAATTGGGAGTGTCAGGTGGAAATTAAAGGCACCAAGGGTGAGATGACCTAAACTGCTTTTCTCCGATCAGCATTGTTTAGGGCGTGGTGTACATATATCTTTGACATCGCAATGTTTGGCAGACATGTATAGAGGCCTGTCGCGATAACGCATTTTCCCCACTGATATACGACAGTATTGTTTTTGTTTTAATTAATTGCCACGGATATAGTGATAATAATGTAGGAAACATAATAAAAGTACATCCTTTTTAAAAAGCACAGATTCGTTGTCAGCCGAACGCCAAGTGTGTGCCGGCTAGCATAAGTGTTTCTTGGCTAGTTTTAGCGCTGCTGTACACTGCTGCGCCTCAATAACAACTCTGATAGAGTTGAGCGTGTCCATGAATTGAGAGGCCTCATCCGAACCAAACTGAAACAGTCAAACCAAACTGCTTAAACTGTTTTTAAAATTCGTTCCACCGCTAGCCTGTATCCGTACCACTCGCAGTGGCTAGCAAAGTGACGGACTGGAGAAGAAACAACGCAGCGCTACACAATGTTGATGACGTGTGTAAACAAACGCATGAAAATAACCTTTCATCAAGTCTGGGAAAAAAAACGATCGTGTCCATTTTAGCTCACTCAGCGATAAGTTGATATACTGTAATAAATATCGTTTGAAGCTTTTCCTAAAAGCATAACCTCACTGCTGTTAATGTGTTGTGAAACAAGATCTGCAGCTTGTGCGCAAAATGATTTGAAAGAAACGCTGTTAATGGTTGGGTAGCCTGAAAGTGTGTTTGACTTTGGAGTAACATTCTACCCGCTGGAACTCTGACGTCAAGGAGCATCTCGAGTAACCTCATCAGTTTAAGTGCTTCTTATTTTACAACCCCCCCCCCCCCCCCCCAATACCCCGTGTCATTTTCCACCAAGACATTGACCCAAGTGTGATCCCAGCAGTCCAGATGAGATTAAAATGCTTCTTGTCCTGATGACTCACAATGGATGTAATGCAGAATTAGGTGACATGCATTACAAGCATGGATTCAGGTAATTTTATTTCCTCACTCTTGAAGTCACAATTCAATTCAAAATTGAGCTTTGTCCCCCGCCCCCTGTCTTGCCCTCTAATAGTCTAGTTACATGGCCGCTTCAGAGTGCCTCATAGTCGGCTGTGAGTGCATGCATGTCACGGGGGAAAGGAATTGAGGTGGGGGTTCTTTTGTGACCGCCAGCGTCACCCGCATAGCAGTGGAAGGAAGGAAATCCCATGTTTACTTAAGATGTAACCCAAAAGAAGCAGATACAGTGAGAACAGCACAGGCCCCACAATTGAGCCATGTGGAACGCCACAGACGGAGTAATTCCGTGCGTTTTATATGTATATATAAATATATAAAAACAATCTAATGGGACTGTTTGCGTATGTTATTTTAAAAGCCTGGCTTTAGCATTTAGTGAGGTACAGTAGTTAATGCGTTCCACTTGGGGTTGATGTGGACTTATCCCTTTCGACATATGGGTTAGCTCATACTTTGTGTGTGTGTGTGTGTGTGTGTGTGTGTAGACTTAAGTTAATTTCTCGGCATCGCGTCTAGTAATAGGATTTTAGGATGACGCGTAATGTCCGTTAAAGTAAGGCTCGTTTCCTGACTGTGTGTGTATGTGCGTGTGTGTGTGTGTGTGTGTGTGTATGTGTGCGTGCGTCCCTTTTATGATGTCACTGTACATAGTCAAACACATGCAGACACAATAGGCAGCACTGTTCGAACCTGATACTCTGACCTCGTTTGACAAATGCTTAACAGTGTCCGTGGCTTTCAACACTGCTTGCCACTCTTTGCTGTCTAATGAGCAACAGATTTACTAGTGCGCTGCTTTCCTTTCGTCTGTCACATGCAGCTGGGTGTCAAAAGACATTTTGTCAGCCAGCACTGACATTTGAAATGCGTTTTGCTGCATATTGGTTTGATGTCTCACCTCCATGGGCCGACTTTCCCATGAGTCATTTTGTGCAAACCTGGAAACACAATACGTGAGCAATTGTGGCGGTGATGACAATGTCAAGTGAGGTGCCAGAGGGCGTATCATTCGGGTTCTTGTATTTGTGTATGGGCGTCGCATGCATGCGGTGTAGCTTTGCTCTGCGTGAGACACACAGATGCAGGAGATAACCTTCGTGTGTGAAAACGACACGCACTGTCCTGAAGCTTTTGTTAGTACCCCGCCTTTGTGCTCTTACTCACCTGTACTGTGTGTGTGTGTGTAACTTACCCCCTTTTGCATATCTGATCACCAGTCATCAGATCAGCAATTATGAAGGAGAGCCCGTTGTGTTCATCAAACATTAAATAAGCAAACGGCACGCAAGGCTGGCGAGCAAACACAGCCTGTACTACCTGAGCGTTATTTCCTTCATGAGCCCCGCCCTTTTTTTAGGTGTGTTTTTGTGTATGCAGATGTTGTGTTGCGATGCATGACCAAGACTTGAACCACGCTTGCAACACTGAAATTGCACTTTGTGCAATTATGGCCTCATCTGTAGTTGTTTTTGTGGTGAGCGAGATTGTACTACGCAAGCGTTTGCGCTCGCACGCGTCCTTGTTTGGGTGGAGAAGCAGGTTGTTTTAGTTTAGATCTGATGTTGACAGCAGGGGGTAGAACTAATTTAATGCGCCTGCTTTGTTCAAACAGCGGAAGAGAGGCCTGTTATTTGATTACGAAACAACGTGTTGCTGTGTAATGCGCTTTATCACACTTTTAATTACGGTACACAATTTTCTGTTCCTCTCAGCTCATTAGTAAGTAACTAATACTGGTCGCCCCGCATTGAGGATAAAGAATATATGACTGAGTACTCGCATATTGTCTGTTTCCATATTTATACATTTATGTTCAGTCCATTGCTTGAAGGGTTAAAGAACAGAAACATTCATGCTAATTAATGTTACCACAAAGCTAGCGTATTGGGGTTGTTTTAAGTACACAAAGTGGAATTTTTTTTTTTTTTACAGTAAACTTCATAAGGTACGGCGTTAACAGTAGCTTAGGGGAACTATGTGACTGTTGACTTCCCAAAGTTCACTCATAGTGCTCTATATTTTCACCTTTTTTTATTTTTTCCATCCATCCATCCATCATCTACCGCTTATCCGGGGCCAGGTCGCGGGGGCAACAGCTTTAGCAGGGAAGCCCAGACTTCCCTCTCCCTAGCTACTTCTTCCAGCTCTCCCCGGGGGATCCCGAGTCGTTCCCAGGCAAGCTGGGTGACATAGTCTCTCCAGCGTGTCCTGGGTCTTCCTCGGGGTCTCCTCCCGGTGGGACATGACCGGAACACCTCACCGGGGAGGCGCTCAGGAGGCATCCGAATCAGATGCCCAAGCCACCTCATCTGGCTCCTCTCGATGTGGAGGAGAAGCGGCTCGACTCTGAGCCCCTCCCGGATGACCGAGCTCCTCACCTTATCTCTAAGGGAGAGCCCGGACACCCTGCGGAGAAGGGTTATTTTTTTTGTCAGGTTAAATTCTTCTGGAAGGAATTGCTTAAACAAGGTACTGTATATACCTCAGAAAATGTGAAATATTCTGTTAGATTTTATATCGCGTAGAAAACCCCCCAACAACATATCATGTATGAAACGTAACTGCATACAAGTCATATTTTCAGTCCATTGCGTCACGCGTTAAAGAACTGCAACATTGATGCTAAATAGCATTAGCATGAAGCTAGTGGACTTGAAATGAAGAGAATGGCTTCGAACTGGCAAGGCATGAGCAAGGCAGGCTTCAGTCTCCCTCAGGTTGCCATAAATCATGTCACCTCAAGTGGGTGACGAGCTGTCACGTCTCCTCAGCCCAAGAGAAGATGAAAAGGGAGGTCCATCCCTCCCGCTTTGGGTTTAATCAAGCAGACAGTTGGTCTGAGCGGTTCGGGCAGAGGGAGATTTCTCATGGGTGGCGGTTCATCTCAACGATATGTCCACCCCTGCCGGCCCTGCTTGGCGCTGAGGAACACGGAGAGAAGTGGCCAAGGGGAACGTCACAACACTACAAGGTGGCACAAAGAAACCGCCGCGACATTTGCATGTGGCAGTCAACAACATCAGCACGTCCCGTTTGTGAGGGAGAAAATAAACAGCCGTGCATGCGGATCATTTTGAGTCTTCCTGCTCGCCAGCTTTCACACATGAATGGCAGATCTGATTACATAATGGAACAGGCGCTCTCAGGAGGGCGTGTCTCCGCGGGCTAAAACAAAAGCAAAATAAGACTCATCGTTTCAATACTTTATGAAGGCCCTGCAGTTTTGTTTTGTTTTTTTGCTGTCTGGTTTAGCATTGGTCTTTTGGACGATGGGGCGGCTTGAAGCACTAATGTTACAGTTACTCAGAATCCTGTCAAAGGAGAGCCCATGCTAATGCTGCTAAAAATATGCCGGACCAAAAACCAATAAAAATATTTTGAATGTTCTTTTTGATGAGGAAAATATCAGCAAACCATTGTCCTCTATTAGCTGTTCTTCGCAGGGGATAAAGAATGTATCAATTATCTTTCTACATTATCTTTCTACTTAAATATACATTGATTGCGAATTCATAAAACCATGACACGGATGCTATTTTTGAGTGCGTCAATGGCATTTAGCATTTATTTTGTGAGCATGAAGCTCAAAGGACTTCTCAAAAGCAAAGGTACGCGGCTGTTTCAAATACACTATGACTGTTGCCTATCCGCCGAACTCCTGCTTGTTGTGGAGTTGAGTTAAATTTAGCCTGGGTGGTTAAGTGGTAGTTAAGGAGCGCATTCGACACAGACGCACGCACTTACGCGGCATTTAGTGCTAATTCCTCACTAACTCTTTGATCCCTCAATGCTTAAGTTCCAAGACGATACAGTGTCAAACTGTTTTGGGCCGATAGTTTGTGGTGTATTTACAGTCTGAACGACGAACACAGACATGACTAAACAATCATTTGCTTGCGTTCTATCACCAACTGGCTCTGTTGATTCCAACCAATCTGATCAAGGCTCGCCGCACCGCCACATGAATGAGTATCGACCCCACTCAGCGACCCACTTTGAGTTGCGTAGGCTGACTCCTCATAGAGGCATGCGCTTGCCCCCCCCCCCCCCCCCCCACACACACACACGCACTTATTTTGTGTGTCACTGGCGAGTAAATGAGAGTGGGCAGATGGAAGGTTCCCCACTTCTTCACTTCACTTGTATTCTTTGTAGTTCGACTCGGCATGACTTAGATTTGTTCTTGATTTTACTGTTTGGTGCTTTCTACCGCCTTTGTTACCGATTCGTCTTACTGTTTATTGTGCATGTTAAATCGCTCCATGTACAGCACTTTGTATGCAGCGATGGCTGTTTGAAAGTGCTCGAGAAATACTGTTGACTTGACTTGACTTCATCCTCCTGGTAAGCGTTCTCATCACTGATGACTTCGTGTCGTATTCGTGACCATTTAAACAGCAGCGAGGAGTTCATAAAAGACGGCACGCGCGCTCATGCTGAGGAAAGAAGGTCCTCAAGGAGCGTTTCCGATTCTTGCCCCCGCAACCCCACCACAATTGTATCAGCTGGGAAGAAAAAGCCCCGCCTCCTTTTATCCTGCTCTCGAAGAGCAGGGTGCCGATGACATCGCACAAAAGCCAAGCTCTACGGGTCATCGTGGGAAATGCCCTTTTGACCTAAACACCAACACATGCAGCCGCTGTGAAAAAACTCAATTTTACATGAGTATCTCTACTTCGACTGAAGTATCAAACGCGAGCCCTTTTGCTTTCAGCCAAGCAGGCCGGCGGCGTGTACCCTGCCGCCAATGAATAAATAAAATCACACAAGCATATTTGAGGGCCCTCGTATCTGCGCTGATCGATTGTGTGTGACACGTGATCACGCGTGCAGACGCGCACCCGGATGGATCTCTTGGCACATGTTTTATTCAAGTACGACTGTTTGTGTCTGCGTGCGCCCAAGTGTCAAGGAGGTGCGGCTCTCCGGGGGGCGTTCGAGTCGACGCCAAGGGACGCAATGATTCGGCCAGAGGGAGTCGTGACATAACATGTGCAATATGTGTTTATCTCTGAGGTGATCTTGTTTGGGCCACACTCTCTCCAGGGATTCTGTGTGCGTGTGTAAATCCTTCACCCTGCTACACACACACACACGCACGCACACACATATATATACAGTATATATTACACATAGGGCGGCCCGGTAGTCCAGTGGTTAGCACGTCGGCTTCACAGTGCAGAGGTACCGGGTTCGATTCCAGCTCCGGCCTCCCTGTGTGGAGTTTGCATGTTCTCCCCGTGGGTTTTCTCCGGGTGCTCCGGTTTCCTCCCACATTCCAAAAACATGCATGGCAGGCTGATTGGACGCTCTAAATTGTGATTGTGAGCGTGGATGGTTGTTCGTCTCTGTGTGCCCTGCGATTGGCTGGCAACTGATTCAGGGTGTCCCCCGCCTACTGCCCGAAGACGGCTGGGATAGGCTCCAGCACCCCTCGCGACCCTAGTGAGGATTAAGCGGTTCAGAAAATGGATGGATGGATGGTGACCAAAACAGTCTAACAATGTGAGACTTTTGACTTCCCATACAATTTGATTTCTGATCTTTATCCAAACTCCTTCAATGCAGATTTGAATTTTTGTCCTTAATCGGGAATGACACGTTCCAGGGACTATGAGTCCTCCCACATTCCAAAGAACATGCATGGCAGGCTGTTTGAACACTCTAAATTGTCCCTAGGTGTGAGTGTGGGCGTGGATGGTTGTTCGTCTCTGTGTGCCCTGCGATTGGCTGGCAACCGATTCAGGGTGTCCCCCGCCTACTGCCCGGAGACGGCTGGGATAGGCTCCAGCACCCCCCGCGACCCTAGTGAGGATCAAGCGGCTCGGAAGATGAATGATGAATGAATGAATATTACACATAATATGTATGCTGCTTCCGACCACATTTAACCAGGTGCATTTTTTTTTTTTAATGGCAGCCACATGCCAGCATCCATTGGAGTGCAGCACCTACTTTGCAGTTTTGCCTCATCTATCACCCAAAGCCCGACACTGGAAATAATAAAGCCGTTAATCCCCCACGACTTCATTCAACCGAGACTGATGAATTTCTCCCGGGCGTCTCTCATGTGTAAATTGCTGGAGGACGTTTAATTAAAACACAGTTTCGGGGTGAGGTGAAAGGTCTTGACTTATTAACACTGTCATAATTTTCTTATATAAACTCGACATTTATCTTATTTAATCTCAACAGATGTCGTTATTACGCAACAGAGGGGCTTGTGGTGCTCCATGGATAAGGTGCAAGTCGCAGGATTCGCATTCAGTGAGAGACTCGAGCAATGGTTACGCATACATACCTCCCTTGCCATGGCCACAACGGGCTTCTCACGCGCACACACACACACACACACACACACACACACACACACACACACACACACACACACTGGCGGGCATGGGTGAATTTAGGGCAAGCCTGATTAGTAGTGCTACTGCTTATCAGTGCGAGCCACTCGCCTGCTGGCCTCGGAGAAACTCGAGAGTTATGGGAGGGAAAGGAAGAATTGGGAAGCGGAAAATGACAGGCGAGGTTGGAAGCTGGGATCTGCGAGGCGAAAAAGAAAGTACCGGACCGATTTACGTTGCTCTAGAATATTGTCCTTGTGAGCCGGGTTAATTTGTATCTCAAGGCACTAGTGTATGTCATTGGTCCTTATTTTATGAGGCGTATAGTGCGCGCACGCACACACACACACACACACACGCGCACAGACACACACACACACACACACACACACACACACACGTGAAGGCTGACTCCCTCCCTGCATTCCCAAGTCATGTATAATGGAAGCTGAATGAATGAATGATTCATGCCAGGGAAGCGACTGTTTATATTTTAAGGCTACTGTTTCATTTATTCACTCAGCAATCGCTCCCTCAAAGAACAGGGGGTGTGATTTTCAAAAGCTGCCCTCTCATTTTTACATGGGGAAAATGGCACATTTTGGTGGCTTTTATTGGACCCGCATATCGTCGCACATGCGCATCTGCGTGCGTGCAAAGGGCAGATGGTGTCACCCGAGGGGTGCGGTCCGGGCGGAAGGTCTCACGGGTTGAGGACCGGCTCCGAAGGACATTCCAGAAGACCTCGCCTTTGGGCTCTGTCACCAGCACTCATGTCACAATTGCGCACGAGTGAGCGGTGATGGCGTTGGTTGAGGAGAGGCAGGTCACGGCGAACGAATGATCCTTTTGTATTTTGTTCATTGCCACTTCCCTCCGCAGCCCACGACTGTTAATCCCTCATTCATGTTTTAATTCATTCATTCATTCATCTTCCGTACCGCTTGATCCTCACTAGGGTTGTGGGGGGTGCTGGAGCCTATCCCAGCTGTCTTCGGGCAGTAGGCGGGGGACACCCTGAATCGGTTGCCAGCCAATCGCAGGGCACACATAGACGAACAACCATTCGCACGCACACTCACACCGAGGGACAATTTAGAGTGTTCAAACAGCCTGCCACGCATGTTTTTTGGAATGTGGGAGGAAACCGGAGCACCCAGAGAAAACCCACGCAGAACATGTAAACTCCACACAGGGAGGGCGGAGCTGGAATCGAACCCGGTACCTCTGCACTGTGAAGCCCACGTGCTAACCACTGGACTACCGGGCCGCCCCCACGTTTTAATTAAAATTATTATTTTTTTACAATTATTACGGATACAATGCAATGCTGTCTTGATCGAAACCAAAGATTAAACCTTTTATCAGGCCTAAGCATTTAAAATAAACATTTTCTTACAAACAACTGGCAGAGGGAGGCCCAGTAGTCCAGTGGTTAGCACGTTGGCTTCATAGTGCAGAGGTACCGGGTTCGATTCCAGCTCCGGCCTCCCTGTGTGGAGTTTGCATGTTCTCCCCGGGGTCTGCGTGGGTTTTCTCCGGGTGCTCCGGTTTCCTCCCACATTCCAAAAACATGCGTGGCAGGCTGATTGAACACTCTAAATTGTCCCTAGGTGTGAGTGTGTGTGCGAATGGTTGTTGGTTTCTGTGTGCCCTGCGATTGGCTGGCAACCGATTCAGGGTGTCCCCAGCCTACTGCCCGAAGTCAGCTGGGATAGGCTCCAGCACCCCCAGCGACCCTAGTGAGGATCAAGCGGCTCGGAAGATGAATGAATGAATGAATGAATGAATGAATGAATGAACAACTGGCAGATTTGAAAAATAGTGTAACGGAACTTGGCAAGCTGGACAGCGATGAGGCCTGGAGACTGTTGACATTCGTCGACAGTCATTTAGCCAATCAGGATGCAGAACACAACGCACCGGAGAAAAACAATACACGAAAAAAAAAGAAATCTGTGAAACTGCGAAGCTGTGGAAGATGCGCTGTGTGTCTAGCGAGGGATTTCTGGATATGCAACATTACTGGCCGACAAGGTGTGTGTCATTAGTTTTTTTTTTTTTTGTTTGGGACTTTTGGATATATATTTTTAATTCATTGAGCTTATTTAAATCTATGAGAGCAGAAAACAAACAACCACAAATATAAATGAGATATTTGTGTTTGTGTTTTTTTTTTCCAAAATGCTTTGTTTTCATTTTGTTTTTGTTAGTTTTAGAATAAATTTTTGTTTCTCATGATTGTAAGTGTTTAGCGAGAGCAAATTCACAACATTTTGTATTAAGTAAGTATAACAAACAACAATTGACCTTTCTTTTTCTGTACGGACATACGCTAATACCAACATTAATGTTTTAAAATCAACCCTGAAAGCTCATGTTGACAAAAATTAAGGACATTTGTGTTTAATTATAGTTGGTTTCAGGGGGGCTCTATCGACGTAAAAGGCAGTTTCACTGAGTTTTGGAGCATTTTTTTGTTTTTATTCCATTTCATTCACGCATTTTTTTTTTTCAGTTTTAGTTTGGTTCATTTTGTTCGTTTCCTGAACTATAATAAGCTTTTTTGTGCGTGCGTGTGTGTCCGTGACTGGCTGGTTCTTCGGATGCGAGGCTCCAACAGAGCGCTGGTGGCTTTTAAAGTGCCATGAGGCTTTTAGTGGAACAGATGGCTCCTTGGTGAATGCGAAATGACATTCTTGCCAAATGGAAACAGACACACACCGACTTGGTAGTGGGTGCTCGTGTGTGTGTGTGTGTGTGTGTGTGTGTGTGTGTGAATGTCAGGACAGAGGGGGCAGTGGAAATTCATGTCGGTGAATTATAGAAGCTATTATTGTGCATATCTCTCAAACCACTTCCTCCAACTTATTGCGGGGGGAAAAAAATCATCCAGACTTTCCATCTCAATCAATGCCGCATGCCCGATTTGCTCTCAAACTATTTTCAATGCTTTATATTGGTTAATAATGCGTGAAAAGAATGGCCAGACAAATAGGATTGATTTGTCAAAAAATGTGCAATTGACCATATTTGGACATATGATGACATCCGTCTGTTTTTTTTTTTTTTTTACCCCCACAGACACTGTTTTAGGTCGGCGGGAGTTTGGGGCTGTGAGCAACTTCAGCGCATTCCTGATGGATCCCACGTCGGGCGTCCTCTTCCTGGGCGCCAGGGACACCGTCGTGGCGGTGGACACCAACAGGCTGAACGAGAGACCACGCATGGTCAGGGGCCAATTAGCATTCGCAACGGAGAGTCATTGCAGCCACGTTGAAAGTCGTTCCAATTTGACGCCCCCCCCCCCTCCCTCCATTTTAGGTGATTTGGGATGTGCCGCAGGAGAGCATGAATACTTGTATGACGAAAGGAAAGACCGAGGTGAGAAACCGACGGTGTTTTTGTGCGTGTCACAATCAAAAGTGAGACGGGATGTGGCTTGAGGCAGCTCGGGCTTGAAAAACCAAATGATGCGAAAGAGGAAATGCAGAGTCATTTCGCATCTTGCTGAAAGTCACACTTCTGCAGTCGGGTACACGTTTCAGGAGTGCGGTTGAAAAGGGGGAACTTGTGCATGATACAAATTCTGACGCCCTATTTGTCATTTATGGGCATGTCAGATTTGGCTTTTTGATTTCATTTCGTCTATGGCAGAGTTTTGATGTCAAAAGTTGGGCTCTTGTGAAATGAGGGAAGATACGCGATGACTCATAAAAAGTTTGGGATACTGTGAAACTTCTCTACAACGAAATCATGTTTGCAGCAAGACATTTTTCACAACAGGGGGTTTTTCACTGTAGTAAAGTTGATCTCAGATGTAAACACACACACACACAAACTTATGCGTATTTTGTTGGTTTCGTTGTTTCACTGTACTTGGCTTTCAGGTCAAATTTACGGAAAATGTGAAACCTTCACGCTGCAGTAATATCAGAGCGTGAAAGTAGGACATTTAGGTAGAAGGACACACTGGTGATATCCGAATCGCAAACAATTCGTTGAGACAAAAGTTAATAACTGGCGGCCCGGTGGGCCACTGATTAGCGCATAGACCTCACAGTGTCTGCTCTGGGTTCCATTCCGGCTCCGGCCTTCCTGTGTGGAGATTGCATGTTCTCCCTGGGCCTGTGTGGGTTTTCTATGGGTACTCTGGTTTCCTCCCACACTCCAAAAACATGCATGGCAGACAGAACACTCCAAAAGTTTCCCTAGGTGTGTGTGTGAGTGCGAATCGTTGTTCGTCTCTGTTTGCTTTGCGATTGGCTGGCAACCGGTTCAGGGTGTCCCCCGCCTATAGCCCAAAGACAGTCGGGATAGGCTCCAGCACCCCCTGCGACCCTTGTGAGGATAAAGCGGATCAGAAAATGGATGGATAGATGGACATTGAACAAAAGTCTGTGTGTGTAGTTCCTGATGTTTTTTTGGGGGGGTCTCTGCAGGGTGAGTGCCGGAACTACATCTTGCTGTTGGAGTTTCACGCGGATGGACGACACATCTACGTATGTGGCACATATGCCTTTGACCCCAAGTGTGCATTCCTGGTGAGTGTGTTTTTTCAAGATTTGGTTCATTTTCCGTCATCCTACACAACCTGTCAATGCCAATCCCGTAGGAGATGTCCTCCCTCAGCCTGCAGAAGGATGCCGACGGTCAGGTAATCACGGAGATGGGCCGCAAGAAGGTCCCCTTTGACCCCCAGAAGCCATTCACAGCTATCATGACGGGTGAGTAGCTGCGGGTCGTGATCACATCGTTTCATTTTGAAGGGGAAAAAAAACAAACCCTGCTCTCTTTATTCTTCTGTCGTATGCTAAGGTGACGTGCTGTATGCCGCCACCTCCATCAACTTCCGGGGCACGGAGTTCGATATCACCCGGGCAACGGGGCCGGAGCAGAAGCAGGTCCGGAGCGAGCAGAAAGTGCACTGGCTTGACGGTGAGGAATTGGTACAATTCAACGTGCCAACGCGCAGAACATTAGTGCTGATGCGAGGTGAGTTTTCTTTTTGTTTTGTTTTTTTGCCACGCAGAACCCGACTTTGTGAGCTCCTCTATCGTGGAGCTGTCAGCCGACAACAACGTGACGGGAGAGGACGACAGGATCTACTTCTTTTTCAATGAGGCGGCTATGGAGTACAACTTCTATTCCAAAATCCGAGTGCCCAGAGTGGCACGAGTGTGTCGGGTGAGGATCCAAATTGGGTTTTATTGATTCTTCGTGATAAAAATCCTTCAGGTACTTGATATACCAACGAGCCATTTAGTCCACTAGCTTAATACTAATTTGCATTTATGTCGTAGACATACTATATAACATTACTCACAGTCATATATTATTTATCCTCTGTGTAGAACTACTAATATCAGTGCCTGCTGATCAGCGTCAGAATCAGAATTGCTTTAGTCATTCTACCACAGGGTGTATGAAATGGAAGAGACAGAAAAACAATGACCAACAGGAGGATCCAGAATGGAAATCCATCAGGTTGCCTTTAGCAGAGGGGTGGGTGGGTAAATGGAAAAAAAAAACAGCCGCAGACTGAGCTCCCGTAAGGGGAACACATTATAGATTTGGAAAATAAACTCAGTAAACAGGCACATGCGAGTATCTGGGGGCATTATAGCCCTTCTGCGGACGGCAGGGCACAGAATCCGGTCGAAAGAATCCAAAATAATACCGTATTTTCACGACTATTCGACGCACCGTACGGTTGGGCGCAGTCTCATTAATGGGTGACATTTCTGTATTTTACACATACACAGGACGCACTGTACTAATGGGCGCAGTTTTACAGTGGTAAAACATACGCTTAAACATACGGCATGCATGCATGCTAACACGCTCGCTAACACGTTAGCTTGAAGCATACACTGAAGCTCAAAGCTAAAACACGTTTTTAAAAAGGCAACGAAAGCAGAACTGAGTTTGGGTGTATTTTATTTACAAGATACTCACGTTTTTTGCTCAATCATCACTCAGAAAGCCATCAAAGTCGTCATCTTCTGTGTCCGAATTGAACAATTGTGTCAATTTGTGTCAATAATTTACATATAAGTGCACGGACGCGCTTCACTGATTGGCCGACCTCTTCTCCGCACTTCACTGATTGGCCGACCTCTTCTCCGCGTGCGTGCGTGTCATCACTCACGTACACATTTTCTCTCTCTTCATATATTTACATATGCACGGACGCGCTTCACTGATTGGTCGACCTCACTTCCGCCTTTTCTCTATATAAACAGCGTGTCGTGTCTCAGCCAGATTTTGGAACTCAGCTCATGCATTATAAGGCGTCCCGTCCATTTTGGAGAAAATGTTAGACTTTTAATGGCGCCTTATAGTCGTGAAAATACGGTAATTGTTTTGAGAACAATTCTGTCCTCAGTGAACGGCGCATCTATCGGACTCTTACATGGCATCAATGGATGCAAACGTTTCTCATGCTTTCAGTCCGACGTGGGAGGTCTCAGGACCCTGCAGCAACATTGGACCACCTTCCTCAAGGCGGAGCTGGTTTGTGAGGACAAATTGCAACATCAGCGCTTCGACGTCCTGGTGGACGTTTTCACCATGCGACATTCACCCCGAGAAGCCAGCAGCACGCACTTCTATGGACTCTTCACCACACAGTGGTAAGCTGCGGGAGGGCGCTCGAACCCGCCGCGCCGTCTTGAGTTTCACGGGGGACCCTTCTGTCGTCTCGCCTGCGCTCCAGGGAACCCGAGCAGTCGGCGGTGTGCGTTTTCAGTGTGCCGGACATCGTGGCGGCAATGAACGGGCCATTTAAGAAGCGCAGCGACAAAACCGACACGCCCACGCCGGTGGGCCTGCCGCGGCCTGGCCAGGTACTGACCTCTCAATGCACCGCAGTAGTTCACACCAGGGTTATTATAGTTCACAAAAAAAAAAAAAAAAATTAAATTCCCCCCCCCCCCCAAAAAAAGAAAATCAAATAAATGCTGGAAAAAAAAGAATATGAACCGAAACCACATCTTCGGTTTTAAAATTACTCTTTCATTTGCGGTTGTAGATGTCGGGTGGACTTTTTGATCATGTGACACACTCTCACGGTCTTTTCCTTCCTCCCCCCCAACATTGAAAGTGTCTGAACAACGCGCTGAGGGCGCAGGGCTTTGACTCCTCCCTAAAAATCCCCGACAACCTGTTGGCGTACGTGAGGAATCACCCCCTCATGCAGCAGAGTGTCAACGCAGCGCCCCTGCTGGTCAG
This sequence comes from Hippocampus zosterae, assembly GCF_025434085.1. NCBI lineage: Eukaryota > Metazoa > Chordata > Actinopteri > Syngnathiformes > Syngnathidae > Hippocampus > Hippocampus zosterae. The sequence continues at coordinate 3,152,514 of NC_067451.1, read as the reverse complement.
AAAAGGAATCGCGTACACCAAACTGGCCGTCACGCTGATCGGTCGCAGAGAGGGCCAAAGGGAAGCGTTGTTGCACCTCGGAACAGGTAAGAGTGAGAAATATTTCCGAAGAGTAGAAACGCAGGGGTAAGTGTCCATGCTTGTTGCGTCATCAGACTTCGGGGAGCTCCATCAGGTGGCGGTCATCGGCGAAAACGCCACTTTAATCCGCGAGGTTCCTTTATTTGAGACGACGGAGCCAGTCAACAATATTTTGCTGCACCAGGTAAAGCGCCCTGTGCCTGTGCCTGCGTGCCTTTTTCACCAGCGCCGTTTTTCCTGCCGTTTCCCGTTTGTCAGGGTTGGGCTTTGGTGAGCAGCCCGTTGTCTCTCGCTCGCATCCAGTCCGAAGAATGCACGCTCTACTTAAGCTGCAAATTGTGCGCCCGATTCCGAGAACTGGGCTGCGAGTGGGACTCGAGCGAGGAACGCTGCCTTCGCTCCACAGCGGCGTAAGTTCGACCGTTCAAGATCCGACAAATGCCGCTGCCTCGCGAATATGCAATGCTCATGCTATGTGTGTGTGTGTGTGTGTGTGTGTGTGTGTGTGTGTGTCCAGGCCTGGCAATGGAGACGTAATAGAAGAAGCCTTAAGCAAATGTGACACCCAGGAAGGTATATTTATCACACGCATATACACGATTTGAAATTGAAAAAACGCTGCGGCTGAAAAAAAATATGAAGTCCTCTTGACGTCTCACACACTTTCCCGCCTCTTTCTGGGCGCCAGAACGCTGTTCTCCGTCCATCAAGGAGCTGCGTGTTTCCCTGGGTCTGCAGATCCTGTTGCCGTGTGCCCAGCTGTCTCCCAGGCCCTGCAGCTGGAAGCAGCCCCCCAAAAGTCTCACCAAGCAGCGACACCCTGACCTGGAGGTGACCGTCACCAAAGACGGACTGGGGACTTACATCTGTTCATGCCAGGTATTGGCCGGGGATAGAAAATGTAGACCACGGGGTGTCAAATTCATTTTTTTTTGTAGCGCTTCCCTTGGAGGGCCGATGCAAAATCTCAATATTGTTTATGACCCGTGAGAATTTGATATTTCGGTCCAGATTTCAGCAAGGATCATAAAAGTTGACACACATGATTTGCTCCTGCGGGCCATATAAAATGACGCGGCGGGCCGGATCTGGCCCCCGGGCCTTGACTTTGACACCTGTGATGCACACAAACATGGATACATTTTAATGCATTGTGTACACACACACACGCACACACACATACGTAGATGCTCCTCATCCTCCAGTCCAATCACAACCGAGCCGATAAACGTCTCCCCTCCCGAAACAGGAAGGCCAAATCCACGAGCCCACCACTTGCCGTCGGGCGGCCTACCAGCTGACACTTGAGGACCCCAGCGCCGCGGGAGCCGTGGCGGGATGCAATCGTCACGTGGTGGCCTTTTATGTCTTCTTCTTCCTGGCCGGCATTCTGTTTGGGGCGACGCTCATCTACTTTGTCAAACGTCGGCACGCCAGAGGTCTGCGCGAAGAACGGAAGGTGGGGCGGGACTTGCTGGTCGCTTCCGCCGCCCCGCAGCCAGGGTTCCGTTTGTCGGAGAAACGCAACGGGATCGCCGGCGCCAACGCGAGCCAAGGCCGTAAGCAGGGAAACGGCGGTCACCACGGCAACGGCGGGAGCGCCGCAACAGCCGGCACCAAAGCCAGAAACGGAAGGGGAAACGCCTCGTATGCCAACTACAACATTTTGTCGGTGGACGTTCTGGACGGACGGACTGCCGGCGGGGAGGGAGGGAGTCCCGAGGCCGAGGAGAAGAATCCGATGGAGGGGATTGACCTGGATGAGAGCCTGGGGGAAGGGATAATGGGACTAGAGGAAGAGTTGGCCAAGTTTCCCATGTTTAAATCAGCAGCACCCCTCGCTCCATGTGAAGAAAGCTCCATTTGAGAGGCGGCTTCTTCATCCAGGAGCCACTGGGGGGCGGGCTTGAGCAGCCCCACACAAACCGTCACTGCCTATGGATGGTGTCATGAAGAGATGCTTCAAAACTCCATATCATGATGTGTCGTGTCATACGTTTTCTGGAGCGGACCGTGTTGGCCATGTGCAATCGGAAGAGTGACTGAAGGACTCGTCTTTTCAACTCAACTCAACTTCTCTCGATTCCGGGACCCTCGCCGATTTCGAAGGCCACCAAAGGACAGTCGAGCCGTAAAATGAAGGCGTCGGGTTTTCGCTTGCGGGGACAGAAAGAGTCTTGTGATCTTGACGGGGTCCTTCCTTGGATGACTTTGCGCCAGCTTGTTCTCTTAATGTGGGTTGCTTGTGTATTGTTTTGTTGTGTTTTTGTAATAAATCATATTTTGAAAACCAAAGCTACGTCAGGCAAATGTGGAAGGGTTATCTTTCATTGAGCCAACCAAGGCACATATTTTACATGAGAAAAACCTCAGGAGTATAACACACACACACACACACACACACACAATACAAGTGGAAACACAGGTCAATAGTACCTATCGTCACGAAAGAGCATGAATTTGTTCTCCTTGTCACTAGATCAATGGCAAAGATATTAGATGGATGACAGATTTTTTATGGGGTCGTAAATAATTGTAATTACGTTATTCTACACCATTTAAATGTATTCACTTTTTGGACATCCTTCTGCATTTCTCGAGTAATCCTCCAACTTATTCATAGAACAAAAATTCACACGTTGCAGACTTCATATATGAGCTACGAGGTGCCTATATATATCTATATTGATATAGATATATATAGAACCAATCACCATCAGTTGGGTGATTGGTTCGATTTTTTAATTAATGGGCTGCTGTCTCGAAATTGTGAGCTTGCCTTGAGGTAGAATGGAAGAAATTAATTAAATGGCACTGCCTCAACCCAAAAGACGCTAACCCACCAGGCATGTGAAGGACAGATTTCCAGCCCAGCCCTGGCAGTCACGTTCCGTGTGTAAAAATGATCACCGCAAAATCTGCATCAATATGATTGACAAATCTGTGATACAGTGAAACTGCCAACAAATAAAACGACACCAACCAACCCAGTGGCACGTGTAATTTGGATTTTTCCATTGAATGGCTGCAAAGTGCTTTCTATTTAGTGAGCAGCAGATGGCAGCAAAGACAAAGTAATCAAACGGTCCCATTTCCTCGTCTTCGTTCAGTGATCCCCAACCTTTATTGAAACGTCCATATTTTACATTCACGGGTTAATTCTGCCATCTAGTGGAAAAAAGATGACATTTGTTTTTGTTTGTTTTGACATGTCAGTGGCATAGGTACATGGACGAAGTCGCTATTGTTTGGAGTAACGAACTAACTTAGCTTCTAGCAGACGTGTGCACATTTTCAGCATGGCTTCTGCGATCCACTGGTGAAAAAGGACACTTTGATCATCTCCTCTTACATCTATAACTGCTTCAGACAACAAAGTGAATGCAGAAACGTGGTGAAGATTGCACGACTGTCTGTGTCCTATGTGTTGTGTTATTTTGACTTCAAAATGGCGGCGCGTGACTGGCTGCCTTTCAAGCAGCTCCTAATTTTGTTGTTCTACTTCTTCCTTTCATAACTTTGCTGCTGTGAATCGGGAATTTCTCCATTGCGAGACTAATAAAGATTTTCTTATCTTATCTTAATCCTCGGGCCGAAGCAATGACCGAACCAACGCGAGGCAGCTTCCGTCACCACTGCGTCAGCACGCCCACGAGCTTCCGACGATGGAGGGTGGAGGGGGGGGGATGACGAGATGAGGGAAGGGGGGCGCGGGTGGGCTGTGGGACACACACACACACACGCGCACACGCTAACACGCACACGCGCGCACACATTCCGAGGAGAGCGGCAGAGCAGCGGGGAGAGAGCAAACAACAACCTTCTTCATCCTGCTTTCAGTTATCGACTTCCATCTTCATTCAGCATTCAGCGGAATCCAAGCTCCCCCGGCGTCTGCTTCCAAGGGGAAGGAGAAAAAACCCCCACCCCAACCAAAACAAAGGATTCCAGCACCTCGGAGAGCGACCATGGCACCAATGACGCTGGAGGATGCAGCCCAGCCTGGTGAGTCTGCTTCATTTTGAACCCTTTTGCCACACCCGACTACCGTTTAACACTTTGAGTGTCAAAATGGCAGAGACGTTGGAGTGTTTTGTTTGACGACTCGATAGATCGGCCGAGCTTGATTGTGTTTTCATTCGTCGAGCTGAAATCGATGAAGTGAAGCAGACGACACAGCTGGCGTGCTGAAACATCTCACTCCTAGCCACCGAATCCATCTTTGTTGGCCTTTCATTGTGCGTTCTACGCATTAGGGCGGGGCAACTATTCAACAAACGTTCAAAGCAGTCCAGCCTCCAGATATAGGAAAGTCATCTGGACATGGCCCAGAAATACATCTTTGCATTAGTTTGCCAATTCTATTCAGCCGCTATGTCTTTCCTTTGCTGGCTGGCGAAATATTTATACCCCCCTGCAAAAATTGAGTCATCAAGATCGGGAGGGCCTCGCCGTCTTCCTGTTGAGTCACGCCAGCGGAGCAGAAGCTCTCCAGTCGCACGTTAACGCATGGGAAAAATGGCATTCCATCTGAAAAATGATGGTTTGAAGAGAAGCTCCATTTGATGGACTCATCCTTAGCTGGAACAACGGCACTCATTAATCCCCATTGTGTGTTACATAAGACGCTGCTTTTTGTTTTTGTCCTGCTTCCGTCTTTAAAAACATCTGTCCCAAAACATGAACGTTGATGTCTTTAGTTGTAGCAGGATTAGTGACTGACAATTGAAACTGAGAGCTGTAATAATTCGGGGCAAATCCCTGTTGCCTTGCCCATCTGTCCAACTGAAAGCTGGACGCGAATTGGTCCTCATTTGGTTGGAAATTCCAAGTGTGAGGTTTTTCAAAACACGAGCTCTGGAGTTCCTCTAAAATGGCTGCTTCAAAACGAAATGGCCGGCTTCCTGATTACTTTCGGGCATCGGTGAATCGTGTCCGATACTTTTGCTGGAATGGATAAGAACATTAATCAATACAGTTCATCATTTCAACGGCTTTAAAAACACGGGCATCGAGTAGATGGAATAATCCATTGCACGAGAAGCGAAGAGTGAGCCGCACAATCGCAACGAAACTCCATTTTTTGTTTTTGTTTTTTGTCAATTTGAATATGTATGGGGGCGGCCCGGTAGTCCAGTGGTTAGCACGTCGGCTTCACAGTGCAGAGGTACCGGGTTCGATTCCAACTCCGGCCTCCCTGTGTGGAGTTTGCATGTTCTCCCCGGGCCTGCGTGGGTTTTCTCCGGGTGCTCCGGTTTCCTCCCACATTCTAAAAATATGCATGGCAGGCTGATTGAACACTCTAAATTGTCCCTTGGTGTGAGTGTGGGCGTGGTTGGTTGTTCGTCTCTGTGTGCCCTGCGATTGGCTGGCAACCGATTCAGGGTGTCCCCCGCCTACTGCCCGAAGACAGCTGGGATAGGCTCCAACACCCCCTGCGACCCTAGTGAGGATCAAGCGGTTAGGAAGATGAATGAATGAATGAATGAATATGTATGGTCTCGGAAATATCTACATATCAATGATATTGATTATATTGGTATGTGTGCGGGAATCGCCAACTATAATTTCTGTCGATTGTCTAGTTCAGTCACAACGATGTTCCGTTTAGCTCGACGCCGTTTCTCATCGCCTTCCTTGTATCGCTCTCCAGTGGCGGTCCCAGCAGGTGTTGCGGTGGTGAGCGTCTTCGGCCTGATCTTCACCGCGTCAGCCTTTGCGTGGATCTGCTGCCAGCGTAAAAACCCCAAAGGCCAGAAGACGCCCCCGTACAAGTTTGTCCACATGCTCAAAGGTGTGGACATCTATCCGGAGAGCCTCAGCGGCAAGAAGAAGTTTGCCTCCACCCCTGGCATGACCACGAATGAAGTCAGTAAAACGGACGTGAATGGCAACTGCCACAACGCCATGACGCCCATGGCCAGTCCCAAGCTGGCGTCGAGTCCCATGGGCTCCAGACCGGCGCTGCATCTGGACCTCGAGCAACGAGACCTCAATGGCAACTTCCCTAGCAAAGCCATTCATCCCCAAAAGGTACGCAGCTCGCCCGACTTGGAGCTGCCCTCGCCACACGCCGGCTTCGCCCAGCCCGGCGTGATTGAGCGGCGGGAACTACCCTCACCTTCAAGCGCCATCTCTAGCCAGGCCCCGACCCCGGCTGTGGACGAGAGACAAGGGAGGCTCGGCACCCTCCACTTTGCTCTGGAGTACCAACCGGAGAAGAAGGCCTTCATTGTCCACATTCAGGTGAGCCAAATCAGCTGATCCGGTTTTTGTTGGAGATGTGAAAGTGTATGCGGAAGCTCAGAGGGTTCTTTCCGTCTCGAGCCTTCAAAATAACCTCATCTGACAAACCCCTGTGCATTCTTAAACCCCGTTTTTATTCCTTGGTGTTCCACAAAGCACAAGACTTGAGCCCTTATTTTTGTTTCTTATTTGTTGTGATAGTTTTTTTTAAGAGTTTCTCAAACCTCAGAGTTTTTGATTTGACTCCAGGAAGCCCATGGCTTGAGCCCAACTGATGAGCAGTCCTTGACCTCGGACCCCTACATCAAGCTGACCCTCTTACCGGAGAAGAAGCACCGAGTGAAGACCCGAGTGCTGAGGAAGACCCTGGACCCGACCTTTGACGAAACCTTCAGCTTTTATGGGATCTCGCTGCCCAGAGTGTCGGAACTGGCTCTCCAGTTCATGGTGCTCAGCTTTGACAGATTCTCCCGTGATGAGATCATTGGGGAGACCCTCGTGCCGCTTTCGGGCATCGACCTGTCCGAGGGCCGCGTGCTAATGAGCAGGGAGATTATCAAAAGGAACGTCAAGGTGAGGAGTGGAGAGTCAAAATGTGACATTTCACTCCGTGATCTTACCGTACCGTTTGTATCGCCCCAGAAGTCATCAGGCCGAGGCGAGCTGCTGCTGTCCTTGTGTTACCAGTCCACCACCAACACGCTGACCGTGGTGGTCCTCAAGGCCCGCCACCTGCCCAAGAATGACAACAACGGACCCTCGGGTACAGTAGCTGCAATTTGGTCCTACTGATACGTCTAAATGTGGTTCGCGCCACTTTCTGCTGAGTCACGTTAGACGTTTCAATGGTTTTCCCTCCTGCCCCTTCCATAGATTCGTACGTCAAAGTCAACATGTATCATGGGAAGAAGCGGGTGTGCAAGAAGAAGACCCACGTGAAGAAGTGTGCTCCCAACCCCGTCTTCAACCAGCTCTTCACCTTCGACCTGCCCTCCGACGAAGGCTTGAGAGACACCAGCGTGGAGCTGTTCCTGATGGACTCGGACACGGGCGACTCCTGCTGCCGGAAACCGGTCCTCGGACGCCTGCTGATGGGCACGACGGCGGCGGGTACGGCTGGCGAGCACTGGCGGGAGATCTGTGAGCACCCGCGGCGCCAAATCGCCAAGTGGCACGCCATGTCTGAGGATTAAGATGGCAGGATGTCTCATCTGGTTCAACCGACTGGTTCAAATGAATGATGAAAGCACCATTTAGCATCCGGCTAGCCATTTGGACGGTTGGAGGGGGGGGCATGATGTCATCAGTCAATCAATCATTTAATCATTCGCTCATCTTGGAAGTTACAGTGGTACCTTGGCTTGCGAGTACCCTAACGTAAGTAGTTTTTCAACTGACAAGCCATCGCTTATTTATTATTTTTTTGCATTCTGTTGTTAGCCAAAACCAGAACTATAAATACACTCTACTGCCAAAAGGGTCCGCCTGGATTCGCATTTCGTTGCTGTCAGGCGGAATCCTCCCAGCGCCAAAATTCCTACTTTTAAGGAAATGTTTAAAAAAAAAAACAACTGTGGTTCATCAGCATCCTGAACTCTTTTAAATGTCTTCAAGCTTTGAGTGATGCCGTAAATAAAGCTGACCAAGTAGTTTAATCGGTGAAAATGAATCTGAACATTTCTTCGTACCTTTGTGGTTGGCTTTTGAACTGAAGCATTTCGGCTATCGTTTTTTTTTTTTTTAAATCAAAGCAGACTTACTCAAATGTATCCGACCGAGCTATTGTCACTCGTTACCGGCTTAAAAATAAATTTAAAAAACATCCTGACTTTCAATCTTGAGGTGACATAATGCTGCGAGAGAGGCAGAGTTTTACGACACTTCCCAGAGAATTCAAGCCTTCAAAACACATCATCAATTTATACTCGGACTGTTTTGTAATTCCATTGGTTGATGATGCTTTAAAAAAAGAACAGACAACATGGAGACAAAAAAGGAAATTGACCATATTTGGACAAAATAATTATAATAATGATTAAAATTTTTTTTAAAAAGTTGGCAATATATAAGTGTATCGCTAAGTAAGGCTTTGGCCTTATTTAACGATCCACTTACCCAACATTACTTGGTTGCATCATTCAGGTTGTCATGGTAACCATGCGCTCAAACATCAGATTTCTTCCTCTTTCAATGGAGCTTTGCCTTTTGATGAAAAGCTGGACAAAAATCTGTAAAAAAAAAAATATATATATATACGTTAGATTGGACAAATGCATCGGTTTGGTTCATCAGCTTTTTTTTTTTTTTTTTTTTATACAATCCTCCGGATGGACTTGTGGAACATGTTTTGAAAGTGCTATTTCACATAAAGCCTAAATTAGGTGGTGTGAGCTTGGACCGGGGTCGTGATGCGCCACGGCGGTGAAAATGTTTGCGCGCGTGCCTGCGTGCGTGTGCGCGCGCACATTACAACGTTTACCGTCTGTGTTTTGTCCCCTTGACTGTGAGCACAAAGACAGCTGAAATGAAATGTAAAATGTAAGTACCCTCCAATTAAACCGATCATCATATTATGTCAAAGTAAAGCTTTGATAAGATAAGAAAAACCTTTATTAGTCTCACAATCTAAATAAAGTGATCTTTATTCGTCTGTTCTGCTGCAATCATTTGGTATTGTACAAATCGTCCATCCTAGACGGGTGTTCTTTGAGATACAAGTTTAAATCATTCCACAGCCGTGTTCTCATCTCAAATCATTTTTACACCTAGAAATACAGTAAATGGAAATGAATTATGGCAATTCATCTGTTACGGGCCCACCTAAAATATGTTGATTATTAAACGTATAAATATGTGCACAACACTTGAGACGTGTTTTGCTAGTTCAACTTGGCTTGCTCAGTCCAACCAATCAGAGGATGGAAAAATGATGATGTCATCCAAAGCTCTCAACCTGATCGGGTGGAGAAACAGTCTCACTGTTTTTGGAGTTTTTAGTTACAGCGGACAGCTTGAAAGGTTCTGAGGCCTTGGGCGAATAAGATTCGCATGGCAACCCATCGAGGCTGAAATGTGATTGGGCCAAAAATCTAAACCCACATTGAAATCCTGGAAGCAGCGGAGTCCCCTGTGCGCCGACCCCAAACCGTTGATCGTGTCTGTCGGCATAAATATGGTGCACGCTGGGTCCAGAGCGGCGGGTGAGTCATCATGGAAATGCTCTTCATGGCGGCAGACAGTTTCTATACCCCCCAGCCAGCCAGCCAGCCCTGAACTTCTTCGAGCGAAGCCACCGTGACGGCCGCCATTAATCTCGACGCGCCAATTGATCAGTGACGCAAGGCCGCGCGCCTGTGTGTGATGCTGATGTGAGCGTACAGAAGAATGCAATGGAACTGCATTCGACGGCGGCCCCTGTGGAAGGATTCATACTGGTCACCATGGCAACAGCATGAAGGCTATACAGGAGCCCATTGCTGACAGACAAAAACATATAACAGTGCGTTTGTGTGTGTGTGTGTGTGTGTGAATGTGTCATTTGGAAAGGGTGGTCCCCGAAAGTGATGAACTAAAAAGTGGTCCCCACAAAACACATAAACCGGTCTGTGTGTGTGTGTGTGTGTGTGTGCGTGTGTGTGTGTGTGAATGTGTGCCTGCAAACAATCAAGGCCCTTACCTCTGCTGCCATGGCAACAGAGTCTTTCAGTGGGAGTGAGTGAAGTCAAAGCGAGAATAACAAATGGAGAACGAGGAAGGAGGAAGCTGCTCTGGTTCTCTACACTGTTCAGTCGTTGCTGAATTTATCCGGCGCAGTGGGAAAGTCTCCGTTCCGGCAAAGAAAGCGATCCAAGATGACTTGGACCGCTCACAAAGCAGGGGGCGGGGCAGAATGGTGTTGGAGAATGGTTCTCCCGTGTTTTTTTTTTTTTCGATTCCTGTGCATCATGTCATGTCACTCTTCCTCCCCCTTGGCCTTTAAATCAAGTCAGTTCCACTCGATTCGTCACCTCCTCTGTTATCGATTTGTTCTCACTTGCTTTTCCTGACCCCTGCACGTGTGCGCCCTTGAATGTAGCACACACATACACGCACGCACAAATCCCCGTTCGAGACTGAGCTCGCTTGTTGTCATTGTCATCACTGAGTGCAGTGCGTCAGCATATTTTAATCCATCAGGAAAAAAATAAAATATAATCATGACTAAGTCCCAGTTGCACCTAGAAATATAAATTCTTAACGAAGCGGCAGCAGCACCTTCCAGCGTGGTTTTTTTTGTGTTTCCTTTCAGCTTTGGTGTGGCCCGACCCGAGTGGTCAATGCAGCCCAAACCCCGCCCTCTCTTCTCTATCTTAACCAATTCGGTCCTCTGTGGAAGTTTTTTTTTTTTTTTTTTTAATGGCAGGCCCCGCCACTTTCTGTCAGCACAGCATTTGTGCTGCTGCTGCTCACAATTTGCGGGTTGGTGGACATTGTGTGTTGGAGATTTGCTTCCTATGTGCACTCTAGCAAACAACATGGATGTTTGCTTGTTTAAAATTCCAAAGTCATTTGCTTATTTTAACATTCTGCAGCCTCCGGCGACTTCTGCGAATCAACACTAGGCATGGCGGGTTGGCTTCGCAGGCAGCTCATGTATGTTTTTCATCGAAAAGACAAGATGCGGACGTGGATGTGGGGTCAGACATTCTTTGCCTTGGAATCAAAACCAAACGAGTCGGTGTCGTCAGGCGCATCTTCATCATCTTCCGAGCCGCTTGATCCTCACTAGGGTCGCGGGGGGTGCTGGAGCCTATCCCAGCTGTCTTCGGGCAGTAGGCGGGGGACACCCTGAATCGGTTGCCAGCCAATCGCAGGGCACACAGAAACGAACAACCATTCGCACTCACACCTAGGGACAATTTAGAGTGTTCAATCAGCCTGCCACGCATGTTTTTGGAATGTGGGAGGAAACCGGAGCACCCGGAGAAACCCCACGCAGGCCCGGGGAGAACATGCAAACTCCACACAGGGAGGCCGGAGCTGGAATCGAACCCGGTACCTCTGCACTGTGAAGCCGACGTGCTAACCACTGGGCTACCGGGCCGCCGGTTTACATATTATACCTTTTGAATATAGATAGCGCGCTAATGGCTTTGCAAATGAAGCAGGGAGACAAACATTGATCCATATTCTGCCCTAAAAAAGGTGGATGAGTAGCCTAAATAAGCAATAGGTGATGAGACATACGCGGCCTTATCCTTCTTCCTCATGGGGTTGAACTTTAGTCCTCTATGGCTGATCCAAAGCGGAGTCAATGCGTTACCCGGTCTACGGGTTTATAAGTCATCAGCTCGGCAGCAATGGGAGTGGGGATGGAGTGTGGGGGGTCGGGGGGAGTTGTTGGAGGCTGAAAGAGTTGAGACGCAGAGGAAAACACTTCCAACTTTTCGCCGGAGCTCCCATCATGTGGACAGACAGGAAAGCAGATGTCCAGGACGCTGGAAGGAAACGAGCAAGCAACGCTCGCCGTCTTATCAACAGTCTGATGGCGCTGACTGGGGACATGGTGGACTTGGACAAGTACATCCAAGGTAAGGAATCCCAACAACTTGTCGGTATTGGAGCGAGTGGAAGCATCCACGGAGCAAATACTTGGCGACTGTACTTTTGTGCTTGACCCGAGTGTTTATTTTTCATCTTAAATGTTGAGCTTGTGCGAAGTGAAAAGAGGGAAACATTTGGTATAAATAGAATGTTAGAAAGATTGAATGAGAGCTGTTCTCTCGCCGCAACAACGAGGTGCTCTAAAGTGTCCATTGACCAGACCAAAGCCCCGGGTCTACACGCTGGCTAACGAAACAGACAATAAATAACATAAAAATCACCTCCTTGCTACACTACCGTTCTCTGTGCGACATGCAAACACTCAGGTCGACAACGATGCACTCTATCAAACTATCCTCAGAGAGGATGCTTTTATTGGGCAATGTGTCGTGCGTAGGTGTGCGGTTGCGGACCCGGATGGAAAATGGAGCAGTCAGGCAGGCAGGCCCCGGCGGAGCTGCCATTCACTTGTGCCGCGGCTCAGGCGGTGGGAGTGGCCTGCATGGTCGATTGGTCGATGTCGTTTCTTCCGTGCGGCTAACTAAGAATCAAAATTTAGCGGCGACGTTTCACAATCGGAATAGTTCCACTCGATTCTTGGTCATCGACGGGCAGCCCTTGTCACGCAGCGATGTTTTAGCCACACCCCCCAAAAATCTGGAAAACGGAAATGGTGAGAATATTCATTCATTCATTCATTCATTCATTCATCTTCCGAGCCGCTTGATCCTCACTAGTGTCGCGGGGGGTGCTGGAGCCTATCCCAGCTGTCTTCGGGCAGCAGGCGGGGGACACCCTGAATCGGTTGCCAGCCAATCGCAGGGCACAAAGAGACGAACAACCATCCACGCCCACACTTACACCTAGGGACAATTTAGAGTGTTCAATCAGCCTGCCACTGTTTTTGGAATGTGGGAGGAAACCGGAGCACCCGGAGAAAACCCACGCAGGCCCGGGGAGAACATGCAAACTCCACACAGGGAGGCCGGAGCTGGAATCGAACCCGGTACCTCTGCACTGTGAAGCCGACGTGCTAACCACCGGACTACCGGGCCACCCATGGTGAAAATAGTTTCACGTGATTTTTCAGCCTTTGCACATGTTTTCATCAATTATCTTCAAACTTGTATCATGTATTTAGAAAACAAATGTAAGATTTCAAGGGCTGGCCCGTGATCAAGTTGTTAGCTCGTCGACCTCACAGTGCAAAAGAACAGAGTTCGATTCCATCTCCGGCCTTCCTGTGGGGAGTTTGCATGGTCACCCCGGGCCTGTGTGGGTTTTCTTCGGGTACTCCGGTTACCTCCCACATTCCCAGTCTGATTGAACACTTGAAATTGTCCCTTGGTGTGAGTGTGAATGCGGATGGTTGTTGGTCTGTGTGTGCCCTGCGATTGGCTGGCAACCGGTTCAGGGTGTCCCTCGCCTACTGCCCTAAGACAGCTGACTTAGGCTCCAGCACCCCCCGCGATTCTTGTAAGGATAAAGCAGATCAGAAAATAAATGAATGATGAAAATTAGATTTCACCTTCCAGTTTCTTTTCTACTGACAACAACAGATTCAGAGACGTAACACATATTGCAATTATGTTGTAGCTCACCAAAATGAATTGAGCACAAATTGGGGCAAATTTCCCTTGCAGCTTTTTGTAATTGTCCGCACGTCTTCCCAGACAAGTGGTTTGCGCTGCAGCTGGCCGTGTGGGCCCTCCGAGGGGTGACGCGGGTGATTCTAGCCAACAACCCGCTGAGTGGTGCCGTCATGCTGCTCGCACTCTACTGGGCCTCCCCCTGGCAAGGCCTGCTGGGAACGGTGGGCCTGCTGACCTCCACCCTCACCGCGGTCATCTTGGGACTAGACAGGTTGAAGCCACAACCGCTGACACACACAAGCTTTTTTTTTCAAGGATATTCCAGGAGTGGGAGTAAGTTACATACTGTAGGTGCAAGTCGAGAAGAAATGTTCACCTTGCCCAACACGCGTTTTCTTTCATGACCACCCTTCCCACTTTAACGTCCGCATGCTGCCTTCAGGGACCTCCGCCTTTTCTCGATATAAGTAACACGTCGGAGTGGTCTGTCGAGTGGGGCCATCATCGAAGTCACAAAACAGCATTTACAGATTTTGGAACTCGCTTCGTATACAGGACGACCCGCGTTATTAGATACTGCGGCCATTTTGGAGAAAATTGGAGACTTTAATGTTGCGTCTTATGGCCATGAAAATACGGTACACTAAATATTGGTGATAGAATGTTCCGGTGCCTCAGTATATTAAGACTGTGTGGAAGGAGCAGTAAGATGGCGCCAATTATCTGCACCACAGATTCGCATTTACGTGGCACACACTCAGATCCTTAACTCATTTAACGCCAGCTTAATTGGGAGAGCCGGCGCCAGCCATTTTGGATCATTTGGACTAAATTTTGAAGGCTATTTCCAACACAACTTTCACTTTGATGCTGTTTTTTTTTCTATTTGTGATACTTTGATTGCAAACAGCCCCTTTATCATTTAAAAAAAATACAAAACACCAAAAACATAATTTTACATTTTGGCACTAAGTGATTTTTTTATTTTTTTTTTGCAAACAGAATTTTACATTTTGGCATTAAATGAGTTCATAACAAAACAAAACAAAACATCTGATTCCATATTAAGTCAGAACACCCACTTCTGGGATATTCTGAAGTAAGCCTTGATTTGTTGACAGTTTTGGTCATCAACCCGTGTGTCCGCAGTGCAGAAGTGCGGGGAGGACACCACGGCTTCAATGGAATGTTGGTTTCCCTGCTAATGGGTGCGTTCAACAGCGCCGGAGACTGGTACTGGTGGCTGCTGCTGCCCGTTTGTTTGGGCTCGGCCACAAGGCAAGACATACGCACATGTCGATATTATTTTTTTAAGACCTGACTTGAAACCCTAAACACAATTTAAAACTGGAATTTGAAACACTGACCCAAGTTTGAAACATTGTTTGAATGTCATTATGTCAGTTCGATGTTGTTTCAAAAAATTGCATCAAAAGATATCATCATAATCATATCACTTGATTCCCCCCCCCCCCCCCCCCCCCCCCCCCCCCCCCCCGATAGTGTCTTCTTCTTCAGTGGTCTCTCTCAAGTCCTGGACCGCTGGGACCTGCCAGTTGCGGTTTTTCCCTTTAACATGGTCATCGTCCTCTACTTCCTATGCACCGGCCGAGATAACCCCTACTTCCCGCACCATCTCGCCATAGCGCCGAGCGCCGCGCCGCCCAACGCCACGGCGCTCAGTGCAACCGAGGTATCATTTCCGGTGTTTAACCTCCAAGTTGGCTTGCTCAGACCAGCTAATCGGGGAAGGGGAAATCCAAACATGATTGGGCGAGCTAGCCAGGCCTATGTGAAGACATTGTAAATGTCACGTTTTGGTTTTGCGGTCTGGCCAGCAGGTGGCATGAGCGGTCTTTCTAGCGCACCTGCTGCCAATCTGTAATCTATAGATGCACTATTTAAGGACTCCACCGTCCTACACCTGTTGTGGGAGTATTGTCTCTGCCACTGCTAGCGCCACTGCTAGCGCCACTGCTAGCGCCACTGCTAGCGCCACTGCTAGCGCCACTGCTAGCGCCACTGCTAGCGCCACTGCTAGCGCCACTGCTAGCGCCACTGCTAGCGCCACTGCTAGCGCCACTGCTATTTGACTTATTGGCTTTTGACCTTGTCGTGATTTCGCTTTATTGTTCTCAGTACCCATTTTTGAGTAAGTACTGTTTTGTTTTGGTGATCTGGCTTTTTGTGCGTGTACAGGTGTTACATTGTTTTTCGTTTGTATTTTGCGGTCTTTATTTTTCTTCCTTGCCCTTTTGTGCAAGCACTTTTTGTTACTCGCTTGGATTTGCCTCCTGGTCCTTATTGTGGACCAGCGCTTTATGTTCTCGCATTATTTTTGGTGCGATTCAGACATTAAATTGTCTTTTTCTCTACGGAGACCTTGTTTTTGTCTACGTTTTTGGATCCCCCCCCAAACTCTTTTCATCCGAGTCCTAACAGTAAATGGGGCTGATTGAAGTAAAAAGTCACATTGCTTTTGTAGTTCTATCATAAGCCGGCATTACTATTTGACTAAGAGTAGCAACAAACAAGGTTGAGATATGATCGGATAAAAATGTCACACATTGGTATCCTAAAATAGCAAATGTCTCTCCCCTCTCTGCCTCCTTTTTAGCATCTATTTAGCATTCACGTCTGTTTCTTCACATCCTTCCTATAGTTCCCCAATTCCCTTCTCAGGAATTCAAAGCATCTGAATTTCCCCTTCTCAAATCTGTCCTCCATCACTTTATCAGCACCTTCCGTCTTATCGCTCCCTCGCGCTCCAGTCCTCCTTTTGCAGTTTCAAAGCCTTTTTCTGTTACGGTTTCCCGACATGAAATAATGGTCTTTTCTTTCCTCTTACTCTGACTCCCTCTCCGCTTTCCATCTCTCACTTCCATTTCCCGATAGTCCTCGGCCACCGGAGATGATGATGATGATGACGTGGGTCCTATTTATACTTCATGTATTCATCTTGCAGTCTGCCCAAGATGGCAACTCGGCATATGAAATCTAAATTGTATGGAGCAGAGTCGGGCGAGGGCAGCACGCTTCCAGTGGTTGCAATTCATCAAAATGTGATATTGTATAAAATTGACAGTCAACAAATTTGATTGATTAAAAATAAAGCCAAGTAGCCCATACAAAAAGGGGATTCAAAATGCCCATCACGCCCTACTTAACCGTGATAATGGGAAAAAAAAATTACAAATACTATGCCTGGAAAAATGTGACCTCATCATTCTTGTACTTACACATAACTATGAGGCGCTCTAAAATGGCCACTCCAGACCGAAGCCCCAGTCCACATGCTGACTTGGTGCACTCTCAATCTACAACGAGGCACTCTAAACATGTGACATCCCGATGATGTTCTCTGGCGAACAGGTGTTACAAGGTATCCCCCTCGGAGTGGGTCAGATCTTCGCCTGTGGTTCCCTGGGTCCCTCGCTGCTCATCCTGGCCGGACTCTGCCTTTATTCCCCACTGCAGGCCATCCATGCGCTGCTGGGCTCTGCAATTGGAACACTAGCTGGTGAGTTTCAACCGCTAAAAGAAGAATCAATGACAACTACGGGGAATGGACATCCATCCATCCATTTTCCGAGCCGCTTGATCCTCACTAGGGTCGCGGGGGTGCTGGAGCCTATCCCAGCCGTCTTCGGGCAGTAGGCGGGGGACACCCTGAATCGGTTGCCAGCCAATCGCAGGGCACACAGAGACGAACAACCATTCGGACTCACACTCACACCTAGGGACAATTTAGAGTGTTCAATCAGCCTGCCACGCATGTTTTTGGAATGTGGGAGGAAACCGGAGCACCCGGAGAAAACCCACGCAGGCCCGGGGAGAACATGCAAACTCCACACAGGGAGGCCGGAGCTGGAATCGAACCCGGTAGGTACCTCTGCACTGTGAAGCCGACGTGCTAACCACTGGGCTACCGGGCCGCGGGGAATGGACATGGCGTGTATATTTGGCATCCTGAGCTCGGATTTCTTTGAAGTGGTTTATTTGCCCGCTCGGCTGACACCCACGGCACTCACCATGCCCTCCTTTAAAAGCCATACGTGCACACTCAAAAGTTACCAATCATACAGTGGAAATTGAAGACGGCAACTCCAAATGGAGAAATAAATACCGTACATAAATAATACCTACACCTATTATTATGTTTGAAAACACAAAACAACTTTTTTTATCCGAACACTCAATTAATTGCTGGCGGTTGAGTTAGTGAAAAAGAGTGGATTGCCTCGCTCTGGTGCACCTGTGTCAACATAGCACCCCCCCCTCTGTGGATTTTGTCTCCTGTGGACACATGTCAGAGGGTCGACTTCGAGCTGAGGGGCCATTAGAGACATTCATTCATCTTCCTAACCGCTTGATCCTCACTAGGGTCGCGGGGGGTGCTGGAGCCTATCCCAGCTGTCTCCGGGCAGTAGGCGGGGGACACCCTGAATCGGTTGCCAGCCAATCGCAGGGCACACAGAGACGAACAACCATCCGCACTCACACTCACACCTAGGGACAATTTAGAGTGTTCTAAATTGTCCCTAAATTGTAGAGTGGGTGGAAACCGGAGCACCCGGAGAAAACCCACGCAGGACCGGGGAGAACATGCAAACTCCACATAGGGAGGCCGGAGCTGGAATCGAACCCGGTACCTCTGCACTGTGAAGCCGACGTGCTAACCACTGGACTACCGGGCCGCCCCATTAGAGACATCATTCAGGATTACCTCTCGTACACGCAACTGTGGAACTCGCATGCTCGATTTCTCAAGTGCTCTTTTACCTCTGCTGAAATTCTTTTGCACGCCATTCTGGAATCTGTTTCTATTATCTTCGAAAATATGCCAGCGGTGCATATGAGAGCATTCTCGTCATGTCGATCAGTGAGAAAAATTTTTTTTGTAGGGTGTGTGTGGGGGAGCATGAATGAAAAAGGACATTTCATGAGTGTGAGGAAAAAATAATGCACAGTACTAAAATGCTCTCATACGGGATGTACGAGAGCATTCTGTTTTGTTTTTGCTCCAATACACGGTTGAAACGCTCTCATATGCTGTCCTCCAAATTATGAAAATACTCTCATTCATGATATAGATTATTTTTCTTGCTGAAGTGCATTACGAGATGCTCTCATACACATGATTCAAATGTCTCACGAATACAGATGTCGTTTTTCGGTACATGCTACTGAAATGCTCTAATATTGTCCAGAAAAGTTCTCACATACTGCTGCTTCATTCCTATGCACATATGTCATATGTCATATGTCATATGCACAGTCTCACGACTGATTTTTTTTTCCCAATTATTATACACGACTAAGATGCTCTCATTCACACAACTGAAATGCTTTAACTCATCAATGATTTTGTATTGTTTTGTGTTTTTTGTTATTGTAAAGTGTCCTTGGGTGTCTTGAAAGGCGCTTATAAATAAAATGTATTATTATTATTATCTCTGTGTGCCCTGCGATTGGCTGGCAACCGATTCAGGGTGTCCCCCGCCTACTGCCCGAAGACAGCTGGGATAGGCTCCAGCACCCCCCGCGACCCTAGTGAGGATCAAGCGGTACGGAAGATGAATGAATGAATATATTTTTTTTTTAATTATGAAGTAAAATTCCAATGAATATCTAAAACAGGGATGTCAAACTCAGTTCCTTGGGGGCCGCTGTCCTGCATGTTCTCCAAGTCTCCCTGTTACAACACACCTGATTCAAATGAACATGTTCAATGTCAGGCTTGCCCAGAGCTTGCTGATCATTTGAATCAGGTGTGTTGCAACAGGGAGACTTGGAGAACATGCAGGACAGCGGCCCTCCAGGAACTGAGTTCGACACCACTGATCTAAAAGCATTTCGGTTTCATAGATGAGTAAGGGTGGGGAAAAAAAAATACTGTTGTAGTGTGTGAAATGGTGTCACCATGCGGCTGGTGTTAGTACTGCCAATTGATCTGCGTGCATTCCAGTGAGTTGTGACCATGAGTATGCGTGTTGATGCAGGGTTGTCCATGGCAGTGCGCCACGAGTCCCTCTATACGGGTCTGTCCGGGTTTAATGGCGCTCTGGGGTGCATGGCTGTGGGAGGACTTTTCTTCACCTTCAACTGGAGGACCCACCTGTTGGCCATCGCTAGCGGTAAGACACAGCACATAGACGCCAGCGAGGACTCGAACTTACCAGAAGTGTCAAAAAAAAAAAAAAGGTTTCTGCTGAGGCCTTCATGAGCGATGTGTCCTCCTCAGCGTTCCTCTCTGCTTTCGTCGACATTGCTTTAAGCAATCTGCTGGCAGCTGTAAGTAGCCGTCAATGCATGCCAAGTTCATTTTGTGACTTCATCTCTTTCAAACCAAAAACCTCATTCATCAAAAAAAAAAAGATAGCACATTAATTAAAACAAACTCACGCAAAAAAAAAAATCTCACTCCAACATACTAAGAACCTAATCACTACACCCGCAAAAAGTTGCCACTCAAAAAAAAATCATACCCACCAAAGAAAATGTCACCAATAAAACTCTCATGCGCACCCAAAAAAGAACTCGCACTGCAAAAAAAAAAGTTTTAAACCAAAAAACTCCCAACTTGTATCAAAAATTCTCAGACTAATCGAAACAAACACAAAAGTCTTACTCAGACTAAAAAAAGGCCTCTTGCCTAAAACCTTTTACGTACATTAGAAAAAAACTCATTCACAAAAAAAATCTCAATCCCCAAATCCTTTGCAAAACCTCCAAAACTCTCTTGCTCACAAAATTTAATTTAAATTTAAATTTAAAATTCCCCAGTGTGGGACAAATAAAGGATATCTTATCTTAAAACTCACACATGCACACACAAAAATATCAAAACACCAAAAAAAAAAATCTCACTCACACCAAAAACCGAATCCTTCCTCACCATAAAACTTCTCACCTTCACCAAAACTCATTTTCACTCACCAAAAGACTTCTCCCATGCACATACTCGCACACAAACCTCTCTCACATGCCGAAAAAACCTCACTCATACAAAAAAACCCATTAACAAAACTCTCTGCCTCTCACCCCCAAAATGTTCACAACTAAATAACATGCACCAAAAAACACATCGACAAAAAAAACCTACCGTAATTCTCATGCAAAAGTTTTTTTTTGTAATTGAGATATTACGTATGGAAAAAAATGTCACATGACGTGAAAGCGATTCTTGTTGAAACCGGCAATCGCAAAAATGCTCTTCAGATGGGCACGCCGGCGTGCAGTTGGGCAGCCACGCTGAGCGTCACGCTGCTCCTGCTCCTGACGGGCACTTTGTCGGCGTACCGAATCCCCCTGGCTCGGGTCAAGGCCCCCGAACGGAACCTGCGCTCTCGCGACCGCTGGGAAGCTGGCGACACCGAGGAAAGAGACAGCACTGACGTGTAGCTCGAGACATTCTCGCCATGAATCTGGTCCAGAAGATCAACCGCAGTTACGCGGTTGAAGACAACTCACAAGTGACAACTGGAGGCGACTTTTATTATTACCGTGCACAAGTGAAGGAATAACTGCATGTTCTTTTTCTCACAATGTTGCCCTTGTGGGTGATTTTTCAAAATCGTTCACAGCACGATTCCCCTTAAACCAGAGGTGTCAAACTCAAGGCCCGGGGGCCTGATCTGGCCCACCGCATCTTTTTATGTGGCCCGTGGCAGCGAATCAAACATGTTAACTTTCATGATGCTCGCTAAAATCTGTACCCGAAATTTCAAATTCATCATAAATAAAAGGGATATTGTAAGCATTTTCTTGTTACCAAACCCCCTCATCACAGTAAGTTACACAATCGCTCAATAAACCGTTATTCTTGACTTATTCATTCAGTTTCGGTCATAACATTCCTCCAAGGGAAACTATCATGAGTTTGACACCCCTGCCTTAAACGCATCGCTCATTTGTAATTGCTTCGACGACTGCCGTCTGCGTACGCCTGCCACAGTGCTTTCGATTTCGATGTCGCGAATCGACATGCTTTCACATGCGAGACTCGATTGCTTTCTCACAGACTGCGGTGATGGGTTTGGTCATAAGAAACATACAAAAGTGCTTTTCAGTCTGTAATCGATTGATTGGTCGAGAGTGAATTGTAGAAAAAAAAAACAAAACGCTAACAAAGTCGAAATACAAAATACTTGCACAAACGTTTTGCCTCTTGAATGAAGGAACATTCTCAGTGCGTACTTTCACTTGAAGGGTGACGTGCGAGTGCTGTTGTGCTTCTCGTCGCGTGTTTTGGCTCATTTGATTGAGAAAGGCCTGTGATGGAAGGTCAAGGGTGAAACCACAAAAGCACACAGACACACACACACACACACACAGGATGAGCATCTGAGTGTTTCTGATGTCGTTTGTATGCACATGCACTAGCATTTGGTGTTTTCTCCTAAATCTACGTCCGTTTTTATTTTTTTTTTCTTCCCATGAATAGCCACAAACGTTTCATGCATGTAAACAGCCATCTAAACTAAGCACGTGTAAAATTCTCCAGACCCCGTCCTATTTTGGATGCAGGTTGGGGTGTCATGAAAGCCATTTTCAATCCAGAATCATCTGAACACGCTTCTCCCACCTTATTTTTTTTGGGGGGGGGGGGTGTTATTAAAGCAAGTTTCAATCCAGATTGGTCTGTTTGAAAGTGCTCTATAAATACTGTTGACTTGAAGACACTTCTCCCACCTTATTGTCTCCCTTGAGAGGACATCTAGAGATAAAAACATTCAGTAGTGTTTGATTTTGTAAATCCGCCAGGAAGGAGGAAAAAAAAGTACACTCGTGTCAATGCCAAACGGATACTTTTCAAACGTGTTATGTTTATGCAGCGCCTCGGTGTATCCACTGCATTGGTGCAAACGTTACACGTCGCTGTGCGTGTGAGTGTGTTTGAAGGTGACTTTTTTTTGGCATGTGCACGTCAGTGATAATGTCTTCAAAGCAACCTGGCCATCACCACCCCCTCTCTGCTCCTAGCTTCCCCTCTGAGTATCTCCAGGAAGCCCAGTTTCGTCAAGAACTCCAGCCTCTGCCGGTCTGTCGGTTGAACCTCGCAGAACACACCCTGAGAACCTGCGCAAATGCACCCGAGTTAGTGGGAGGATTCGATAAACGGGGAAGACGACGGACGTCCTGTCCGGCCTCACCGTTGGCCTTGAGGGCCACCAATAGGGTGACGAGCAGGGTGCGGGTGACGCTGACGTCCACCAGCTCGGGCAGAGTGTCAAGACGCAACTGGGAGGGGAAGTGGTAGAGGAGCGAGTCGGGATACTCTCCCTGGTCCTCCTCCATCAGCTTGATTAGATCCTGAGGAGGGAAAAAAAGAGGACATGTTCACTGGACTGACCGTTTATTCTGTAAAATACAGCAACCAAATACTTTTCTTGATTCAATCAGAATCATATATTCCGTGATCATTTTTAACTGAGCATTAGGACTGTCTGTGACTGCAGTTATACTATCTCTCTTCAGGTTTTGCTACACTTCCTTGCTTTTAAAAAACAAAAGTTCCTCGGGAGCTTTTGCAGTATGTTTCGGGTCATTGTCCATTTGCACCGTGGCGCGCCGTCCAATCAGTTCTCAAGCATTTGGGTAACGATGAGCAAGATGATATTACCCCAAACACTTCAGAATTCATCGCGCTTTCTAAGCAATCATTTGCAGGAAATGCAAGCGAACCAGTGCCATTGATAGCCACGCATGCCCATGCCATGACACAACCACCACCGTCATGTGTCACTGATGAGCCGCTACTCTAGAAGTGACGCAGAATTAGCAACATTCAGCGGGAATGTTTATCACCTAGTTCTCATTTGGAATTGGTTGTACCTTCCCAAATAGAACTCTTCAAACCCATAGCAGCTCTGCTGTAACACTCCGTTACGACTACATCATGCTAGACATGTAGCAAACGCGGCCAACGTCTGTTTGTTTACGGTGCTAATGCTATCATTGTATTGCTAGCGCCGCTATTTCATTGATACTGGATAGAATCTCAATCTACAGTTCCAAAAAGTCTTCTCGAGAGCCGTATTTGCAGTACAAGATGATGGGTGTGTGCTTTGATGCACAGGATGATTTAGAATTGATTGTACATTGCAAAATATAAAACTTCAAAACTATAATGTAGCAACTGCAGCTAACGTCGTTTGTTTACAGTGCTAATGCTAGCATTGTATTCCCAATGCTGGTCTTTTATTGACACCGGATTGAATCTCAGTTCAAAAAGGAAGCCCTAGAGCAGTGGTCCCCAAACTTTTTCCTGTGAGGGCCACATAACTTTTCGCTTCTCAGATGGGGAGGGGGGGATCAGGGTCAGTTTGTAACAGCAAAAGTGTGACTGAGAGTACCTAGACGTAAAAATGTATTGTTTCCCAGAAACCCACACAAAATTAAATAACTTTTTTTTGATACACTCGCGGTATTAAAGACGTCTTTCTTCTCGGGACACACCACCTCTGCGACAGCATTCATGCATTTCTTGACAAACCGCATTTTTACCGCTGCTTGCTATCAGTTGAGCAAACCGAAAGCTAGCCCAAACAGATGGCTGGTTCAGCTGAGCTTGGCGTACAAATGTATTTTGCTGAGCTAACGTTCCTCTTTTTAGCGTTGACAGTTTGTCTGCTCTCATTTGCCCATGCAAAAAAATCGTACTTGTTGTTGTGACGGGATTCATAGTCCGATATGCGGACTATGATAATATGCGATGTCTCCGCAGATTGTATTTTTACCGCCACCGACAGATGAGACAGACAATCTTTTCTTTGCATTGAAAAAAAAAAGTTTCTCCATTTTGGGTTAAATTCCCTGTATTCTGAATATTTTTTTTCTCTTACCTCACCTTTTCGCCATGATTACGTTCTCTTTGAGAGGGACGGGTTTAGGATTTTTTTTTCTGGGGTTGCCAGATAATGGCACAGACCGCAGAAGGATGGAACAAATGTCACGTTATACTGTATGTGTTTACGAAATTGTGACTAGCTAAGAGTTAATCATAACTAGTACATAATAGTTCATAACTAAGGAATATTTTATTGCAAAAGCCAAATTTTATGATAAAATACAAATATACATAGATGAAAAATAAATCAAAAGACTCTGGTATTGTTCAGGGGGGCCGGACCAAATGTGGAGGCGGGTCGGATCCGGCCCGCGGGCCGTAGTTTGGTGACCACTGCCCTAGAGCAATATTTGCAGTGTGGAGGACATAAAGAATGGTGAGCATGGGCTGTGACGCACAGGATGAAGCCAAGTCCTCCGTAGACGTCATCAACCGTGTGTCACCCTTTGGCTCAGTGTTCCGCCCATGGTTCCCCTACTTGTGTTCTATTTTGGCGTGTACGTACCCCTTTGGGAAGGTACTTGTCCCTCATGGCGGGCAACCAGCTGGCCTGACACCTCTTGGCAAAAGAGCGCACGTCCAGGATGCCCAAAATACAGCCGCACACTCCCAGCTCGTCCTCCAAGATGAAGCTATACTCGGGGCACAAGGCCAGGCATGATCCCAGACACCTGAGCAAGCAGAACGACTCTTATTTGAGTCCGTGCAGGGCATTGCATGAGATCCGGTCCTTTTGACACACACCTGTCTCCTACAACATCCGGATGAGACGCACCGGAATCTTGGCCACACTGAGACCTGAGGTGGAGCTGACGTACCATGCGGTACAACTCCACCTGAAAAAGACCCAACCGTTGTAAACAATGAGTGGGAATTACCCTGAGAGGAAGGAAACCCAGCATACAAAGAGAAACGGAGGAATTGTTTTAATTAATCCGTACACTGCACTGCTTATTAAAATCCTGCAGCGAAGACATCGTCACGCCCCGAGTGGTCTCACCATAACTAGCTAGCATTAGCTTCCTACCTTGTCCTTACTGCGGTAGGGCCTGATGTTGTAGAGTCGTGAGGTGGGGAAGAGAGGCGGAGGGTGGGTAAAGAGTTCGCCGCTGCCGCCTATCGGGAGAAGCATCTGCGCTCATGCACGAGACGTGAAGCACGTCAGTCGAGTGACCAAATTGAGCCGTTTCACGTGAGGGAGCTGAGGACCAACCTGCACTTCCCCGGATACGCCGCCTTTGAGCACCCATGGCTCCGATTCTTCCCCCAGTAGCTCCGTTCCCGTGGTCTTCCCGCACACTACCTCAAATCGAGAGAACTTTTTGCTCCGACAACGGGAATCATAATAATCGAAAGACTCGATTACTCACAGTGGAAGCAATTCCTCCAGGAGGCCAAGGTGGCGCTGTCATTCAGGACACGACCATCTGAGTGACAGACAAGCAGTGTGTGAGTGTGAGAGCAGCAACTTTTATGACTATAATTACCATTTTATTGTCATCAGGGTGAACCCCAGGGATACGTTCCAGACCCACCCACATTAGGTAAAAATGAGTCAACTAGAAAGACATTAAAAAACAAAACAAAACAACAACAACAACACTGTATAAGGTGTCTTGACGTACAAGTGACCCGACTTGTGAGTCTTTTGAAAGTTTACTGCCAAACTAAACGTAAAACAAGCTAATTTACAGGTTGTGTATTTTAAAGCCTAATGACTTTGCCTCTCAGTCCAGGAAAAAACTGTTTGGTTATTCAAAATATTTTTAATGGTGTCATTACCGTATTTTTTAAATTAAGTATGAGTGCCATTTTCTCGTTTCTTTAAGGGAGGTTAGAAAAGATGAATTGCATTTCCATTCATTTCAGTCAGGATTTTGACTTTTGAGTTAGATGGAAGGAATGAAACTTGTATGTCAAGGCACCACTGCATGTTCCTCACCCAGCCAGCACACGAAGGCCTTGGCCACAAGTGCCATGTTCCTCAGGTCCCACACGTAAGGGTAAAGGTCATACAGCACAGCACGGTTGGCTCCGCCCACGACGCTACAGTGCAGCTGTGCGATGTCTTCGCACAGCGACAGGAACCCAGAAGCCCGGTCCCGCCATTCATCCACCTGTGGACAAACAAACCACGATCACAGACTTGATCCAGAACAGAAGACCGGATGATCGGGGGTGTCCAAACTACAGCACACATCGAGATTTTCTCAGTGGTCCTGACAGCGTTTCTATTTTTTCTGACCCCGGAAAAAAGTTTGGCATCCCCAACTGTAGAAGGTTCTTCCGACCTTGTGCGGTGTGCTCTTCTTGCTGTTGGCGCTGACCAGGTGGCAGTTGCTTTTGAGCCAGGTCAGATCCTGGATAAGTTTCTGGGCCGACGGGCCGTGCTCGTGAGGCAGATAATGGAGGCCCACCAGCAGCCGCACCTGGGCCTCACTCAGTAGGCCCTTCCCACCAGAGAGGCCTCGACCCTGGGCCTTAGGTCCATGGCCTCCCCCGGCAGGAACTGCGGGTCTGGATGCCGGAACCTGCCCGGGCTGACGTTTCTCGCCCTCACGGACCTCACTCTCCCCTTTGCCCTTGGTAGGTGATGGAGGGGGGGAGCTTGAGTTCAGGGGGAAGACGGGGAGTTTCTCCACCATAGAGGTCCCTCGAAAGGTGGAGGTGCAGTCAGATCTGTCTGGCGTTTTGGATCGGGAACAGCGGTGATCTGCTCGTGCGCTTTGCCGTCCTGGGAACAAATCCACATGTAGGAATGTTTCATTATTTTGATTTGAATTGTTTTGCTCGATCAGAGTACAGTAGAATATTCACCCGCTTGTAGAGGTTGGTTCAGTTCTTCCATCCAGTCGTGCAATGCGGCGGACAGAGCTCTGTCAGGACAATAATCTGTCTCCTCGTCTAAAGGACAAAAACAGCATTATTATACTTTCTTTGCGGAATTGTCCCTCACTTCTTTGAAGCACACACGCTGCCAGATGGTGCAGCGAAACATTTGGGAAATATATACGACATGATTTCCTATTTTTGCCTTGTATCCGTGCAAGGTCACCTTTTGTCTCCTGGCTTCCAGCTCTGTACCAGCTTGCCAGCGTGTGCAGCGGGATGTAGTTGGCCTCAAACTCGCAGTTGGGATTGAGGAGGAGGCCCCTGAGGTGGCCCCTCAGCCAGGGCTCGCGGCCCTTGAAAGGACCCAGGAAGAGCCTGCGGGAGTCGTAGTCGTTGGCGTGCAGATTGTCCCAGATGAGCGGCGGGCGCTGCAGTACCGACTCCACCTCGGCCAGGCGGTCCACGGATAGTTTCCTTGAGATGACCTTGTTCCCTGGAAACCACGTGATGTTAAATTGAAGCGGCAAATTGGTGCTGGGATTAAATCCGGCTTCTTTCATCTTAGGCAGCCGGCTAAACTAAGGAAAGCCTTTCTTTTCTCAAAAGCACTTTGGAACAGTCATTCATGCCTTCGTCACATCTCACCTGGATGACTGCAATGCACTTTATCCTCCACTAAGTGCTTCCAGTTGGTCCAAAATGCTGGTGCTCGCCTCGTGGCCGCTACTCGTAAGAGGGAGCATACAACTCCTACTCCTTCAGTGGCTCCCTATACATTCTTTTTAATATTCTATTATTTTTCAAATCTTAACCACAGTACCTGCCCGGTGCCTCAGATCTGCGGATCAGACAATATTCGAGGTACCGAGAACTAAGCGGAAGCTCAGAGGGGATCGAGCTTTTTCCGTTGCTGGTCTTTCTTTGGAATGAACTCCCGCTGAATGTTTTAAACCATCTTACGTTTTAAAAAATGTACCAGGAATTACACTACGGTACATAATCGGTTTACTGCCAAGAACTGTGTCAAACTGACAAATGAAGAAACACAGACTCCAAAGACAGTATCATTCATGACCCCATTCCACACAAGGACCTGAATCGTTCAACCCCAGCCATTTTCACTGGAGTAACCCCCTCATTCCCAGCGTGTTACTGCATTTGGATTGACCTTGCAAGGCCCACAGAATATTTGTTTCTAATGCTATATATACATGGAGCCTACCAAAATAAAGTTTGGACTCTCTTCTTTCAGCAGAAATTTTTTTTTCCATTCTTCAGTAATCGGCATTACAAAATGGCTACGTTTCATGGAATTGTCGATTCCTTGGCAAAAAAAAAATTGCTTTTTGTAAAATCATGCATTTCGAGCACGTGAGGCACCACTGCCACCTACTGGTCGCTTTTTTAAACACATTTTACAATGCAAACGGCTTATTCTCATTCACAGATTGCATCAGACCCTCCTCCTCTCTATGACGCAAAAAAAAAAAGACCTGGTAGGCGGGGCCTAATTTTAAAAAGACGTACAAGTACGTCTTGTGGAATGAAAGAGTTAAACGTAGCCTGACAATTAGGAACACTTTCAACACCATGAAGACATAAACCTTGATGGATTGGCTGAATATGAACATTATGACACTGTTCAAATTCGTCGAAACTGACACCTGTTGCTTTTGAACCACCCTGAAGATATTTTTAAAAGTGCCCCCCTCCCCAAAAGAAAAAAAAAATCAGCGCCTCACCTGTCCATATAACTGTGATGTTGGGAAGCAAGTCTTCGCCAACAGTCTGCAGGTAAGGAGACTTCTGCACGCTGGGGGAACACAGAGAACCGCAGTACTCTGCAAGGATGAGAGCAAGTGAATTTCGCTCCACGAGTCAAGCTTTGACCGAGTTGTGCACCGTGCGTACCCGTGGGGCAGAACAGGAAGACGGGCGGCTCCCCCAAGAAGCGATACATCTCATTGGTTACGGTGACCTGAGCGTGCGCGAATGAAGAGAAGGCCTCGCTGTCGGCCTGACACAAGGAGTGATCGATGTCGTCAAAGAGGATGGCAAACGCCTGGCAGCCGAGGTCGGACACCTGCGCGCATCGAGCGACGCCGCAAATTGACGGCGGGGGTCAAGTTGCGTGTGAAGCGTTGTCAAATCTCAAGTGTTCCCTACTTGTCTCAGCTTGCGTTTCAGGAGAGTCAGGTCACAGGGGGAGGAGAAGACGATGTCCTGCCCGGGGGAGAGGGCGTAAACGAACCGCAGGCCTCTGGATTGGGCCTCCTTGATGAGAGTGCGCAATTGCCCTGTGCGAGGATAGCGTCGGAACATGAAGAAGCAGCAGCTCGACTTGTCACAGGTGGAAAGGAGGTCCTTACCTTCCTCCTCGGGTGAATAGACTTCTCTCCACAACAGCCTGTGCTTCAGGTCATCTTTTGGGCCGTAGAGGTAAGTGTTTAAACCCCAGTCCTGCATCCTAGTACAGAAAAAGCGAGGGGATTTTGACCAGCTGGCTCAAAAAATATTCAGTGGAACGTGCACAGGTATAGACTCGTGCGCTTGTGTGTTCAGAATGCGCTCCAGAATTGAGACTACTTCTATCGCGTTCAATGATTGGCTAGCTGACAGCCAATTGGAGTGATCAATTGTCACTGACGGCTGACAACATTTTGCATATCGACAGCCAATTCATTCAAATCACAAACGCGCAAGTCCTTGGATCCTTCACAGTTCTAAATGTTTTTCTGAGACGCGTTCCCGCTTGTCATATGAATCCGTTGGGTAAGATTGCTATGCGTGTTCATTTTAATTCATGAAACCACAATTTGACGAATATGACTTCTGATATCCTCCATATCGAGAGGAGCCAGATGAGGTTGCTTGGGCATCTGATTCGGATGCCTCCGGAGCACCCCCCCCGGTGAGGTGTTCCGGTCATGCCCCACCGGGAGGAGACCCCGAGGAAGACCCAGGACACGCTGGAGAGACTATGTCACCTAGCTTCCCTGGGAACGACTCGGGATCCCCCGGGGAGAGCTGGACGAAGTAGCTAGGGAGAGGGAAGTCTGGGCTTCCCTGCTAAAGCTGTTGCCCCCGAGACCCGGCCCCAGATAAGCGGTAGATGATGGATGGATGGATGGATGCATCCACATCAAAACGGAGGTCTAAGGTCTGAAAAATTTTACCGAGGTGTGGGATGGGCCCCCCTCTGGCCACCATGTAGCTCTGCCACTGAATGCGAGCCAATCAAAGATCTGTATCGTTAGCAGTATTGCTATGATCTTGACACTCTGCGATTACACCGGTGTCAGGTAGTAGTGGCGCTGTATTGATCTTAGGGCTCCTGAATTATCAATAGATTGGTACCGTTCCATGGAAAACACCTCATACAAACACATCAACATGTTTATTTGTGTTGTTGGCGCCTCTCACTTCCTGAACAGACGCTGTGTATCGTGCACGTCCAACTACCATCTCCGCTCTGTCCACACGGTGCCAAACTTACGCAACCTTGACTACCGCCTCCATTTGAGCCTAAAGAATTGGATCTATAAATAACCGCAGAGCCCACGCTCCACGCTCGGCCGCCGCTACGGAACGGAAGGCTTTCCAAAGTTTGTGTCCACAAACCAACATTGACTAAACGCACATGAATGTTGCAACTGCCGTGACGATGCGCATACACGACGGTGGCACGCTTACCACTGGAAGAGAATTCTCCTCTGGTCCATAGACCACGGCCTCCCATAGAAACCTAGAGAAGGAAGATCATATATTTATGTATTTATGAGTACTTACAGTATATATTAGGGATGTTCAATAGCACTTCTTGCAGCTCTATTCACCAGTATGAGCATTCACTCACTAGTAGTGGTGCCTCGAGTACCTTTGGTAAATACATTCATTCAGTCATTCATTCATTCATCTTCCGTACTGCTTGATCCTCACTAGGGTCGCGGGGGGTGCTGGAGCCTATCCCAGCTGTCTTCGGGCAGCAGGCGGGGGACACCCTGAATTGGTTGCCAGCCAATCACAGGGCACACAGAAACGAACAACCATTCGCACTCACACTCACACCTAGGGACAATTTAGAGTGTTCAATCAGCCTGCCACGCATGTTTTTGGAATGTGGGAGGAAACCGGAGCACCCGGAGAAAACCCGCGCAGGCCCGGTGGAGAACATGCAAACTCCACACAGGGAGGCCGGAGCTGGAATCGAACCCGGTACCTCTGCACTGTGAAGCCGACGTGCTAACCACTGGACTACCGGGCCGCCTGGTAAATACATTGTCATTTAATTTTATTTTTGATACAGATGATGATTCACCATTTAATTGCTGCAGTGGAGTGTCAAACGTCTGCCAAGGAGGACTCACTCAATGTCACTATTTATTTATTGTTTGCCGTAAGTATCGTTGTCCGGTATCGGTAACCTCCGTAACACTCGATACCTGAACTCTTAGCGCGCTGTTGACGTGAAATGTTTTTATTTGGGAATGGTCAGAGAAGTCTTTGCCAGTTCTTATTTGATCATTACACACACACGACTAAATATTACTACTAATAAATAGCATGCAAATAGTTTGGAAAGTAGGTCAAATTTCAAATTGATACAGTGGTTAATATTTGGGCAAACCCAATTGCAATGAAGTTGAGACAATGTGTGAGGCATAAATGAAAATATATAATGCTAAATTTATGATTATTTGCTAAAAACTAGAAAGTCTTATCATTTTGAACATTAAATTGTCTTTGCAGTGTATTTAATTCAATGGAGGTTGAACAAATAATTGTTTTCTGTTTTTATTTATCTTGAACACGACGTCCCAACTTCTTTGGAATTGGGTTTACTTTTCCGTCAAAAGCATATTTTCGTTGTTGTTGGTGGTATTTGACACGAGAAAGGGACTGTTCAGATGTTCGAGGCATCACTAAAGCAAAAATTATTATCGAGTCACTGTTGTGCATAAAATGTAACTTTTCACAAAGTCACTGTTTTCTGCGTTTTGTTGTGGGGCTGGCACTGGATGGCTTTTCTTTCTTTTTAATAGACATTGAATGATATGATGATGACGGGTATCAGCCCGGTGGTGTTGGTACTCGATCATCCCGACATGATTGAAGTTGTCTTTTTGTGTTTGCTTTGCGATAAATGTGGTCAAATGTCAAGGAGGTGATCTAGCCTCTCGTCCCCATGTTTACCGGATATCATTCATCTCTGGCTGCACTCTCCATCATGACGGCTATTTTTAGAAATGGGAGCAACTCCAGTGTTTCTCTCTTCCCTTTGTGATGTCTGAATATGTATGCGAGCCAACGTGCAGTGTTGACCAGTGGCAAGCGGACACACAATACCGCGCAGCTAAAATTATATTTTTGGTCTGGAAGTTCCTTTCGTGCAGGTGTGTGTGTGCGTGTGTGTGTGTGTGTGTGTGTGTGTGTGTGAGAGAGAGAGAGAAATGTGCATTTGCAGACCTAATTACCTACAGTGCAGGCACCCACAAAGGAGAGTGTTGCAAAATAATTACCGCACGCAAAAGCCTCATGTACAGTTTGCGTTGATTTAGATCGGCGCATATGCATTTGTGCGCCTCCGCGTTTCTATCCTTCTGGCATCTTGCAACTACGTACGGTAATTCGAAACCCACCTCGCCATCAATACTAAGCCTCTTTATCTTTAAATATCGTCGTTACTATCACCTCAATGCATTTGCGACATCACTCTCCCTCTTTCTATCGCATCCACGGCGCGCTGTGCCCTTTTCTCGTCTGAGAGTGCGGCCATGGGAGCAGACTGCATGAGAGCATCCACATATCACAGGTGGGGTGATCATCCCACAAAAAATGTAGGTCAAACGGATGGAGATGGAGCAGCGAGGAAGGGGAAGAAGGAAGTCAATCGCACGATGTGAATGAAGGATGCTGAAGGCGATCGCGCTTACCTTCCACCACGCCACAAATAAAGTGTTGCTTTTCCTCCATCCTGCCTCCCTTCCCGCCTCCAAGGAAACCAACGGAGTCGTCTTGGCGGCTAGCGCATGCTTGAGCGCTTCATGCTGCTTCTTCTTCGTCGTCCTCCTTCATCCTCTCTTCGCCGCCGACGCGCTCACCGCTGGATCTCGATGATGCGTTCAGGTGCGTAGCAAAAGCTCGTACTTTCTACAACTCACGGTTGCCTCGCTCATTTTCCGTGGCAACGCGACTGTTTTTTTTTCATTTTTAACGCGTCTGTTGTTGAAATAATACCTGTCACAATAGAAATTGTCGACGAAATAAATTCTCCCCTTGTTGAAGCAAACGCTCCGTTCCGGTGGGCGTGGCTTGGCGGAAAGTAGCAAAGTTCAGGACTTTGCAACATCTCCAAGTGTTTACTTGTACCTTACCCCACGCTGGCATTTTCCGTTCGGACGTCAAGGTAGGACCGACGCCAAAAAGTCATTTAAATTTTCCCTCTCTTCAAGGAAATCAAAATACGTGTAATGCAACATGTGCGAAATGAAACGTTCACATTCGATGTCCATACCAGCATGTTGGACTTTGAACACCTTTGAATGTTAGTTAATGATAAGGTAGTTGTGTTTTGTAGCAAGGTGAACGCAAGTACTTTGAGCTTCTATGAATTAGATTCCTCTTCTCTTTTGTAATCCTGCTTAATTAACCCCCCCGCCCAAAAAAAAGGCCACATAGCTTGTTTATTTTTTAAATTTTATTTTATTTTTTGTATTACAGATATTCCTTTTTTAGGAAGGATTACCTCTGTTCCGTTTCGTCGTTAATCAACTATTCATTTCACATCTTACTGCTGATCCACTCGTCTTTTTAAGCGATTTTTCATCCAAGTGATTTCAATTGTTGCCGTATTTTGATATCTGTCAAGGTCATGGCCTCCCCCAGCACTCTCTTGTCAGAGGCGCTGCTCCAGTGCGGCATCTGTCAGGATGTGTTCTCCGAGCCTGTGTCCATTCCCTGCGGTCACAGCTTCTGCCACAGCTGCATCTCATCCCGCTGGGATCGCGGCGCCGCCTCCAGCTGCCCCAAATGCGACACGCTCTTCACCACCCGGCCGGAGCTCTGCGAGAACTCTTTTGCCAGGGAAATGTCCGAGCGCGTCCGAGCCAGAAGGAAGCAGATGGACTCGGAGGTTCAGGAGATGATCCAGGACAGACGGCAGAAAGTGGAGGAGATTAAACATTGCGTGGAACTCAGCAAAGTGAGTTGGGCCTAAGACACAATACAATATACCACGAGATAGCGCCAAAGCCCAGCTAACCGGCAAATAGTAATGGCCTCCTATTCTGAAGTAGCACATTTTAACAGTTTAAAGTCCGCGTAAGGTGAAAATATGTCTTTAAAATATACACCAGAAGAGATTTGTGAACAGCCTTTGTTGCAGATCCTTGCAGAGGAGAAAGATAATGTCTAGATGTCTTGTAATGTCCAGACACCCTCTTATACTGTATATTACGTCCTTTTTTCCGCACTAAAAAGGCCCACCTAAAGGCCTTCCATTTTCTTAAAAGCTCACAGCGCACCTTAAAATCTGATGCGCCTTGTGTATGGTTATTACGGTAATATTTCGACCCCCAAAATGGCTCCTTGCTAGAGGCGATCAAGTTAACGCAGTTGAACACGGAAATAGAGCAGCAGCAAGAGAGTTCAACATTAACGAGTCAATATATATACATATATATTATATATAGGCGGCCCGGTAGTCCAGAGTGGTTAGCACGTGGGCTTCACAGTACAGAGGTACCGGGTTCGATTCCAGCTCCGGCCTCCCTGTGTGGAGTTTGCATGTTCTCCCCGGGCCTGCGTGGGTTTTCTCTGGGTGCTCCGGTTTCCTCCCACATTCCAAAAACATGCGTGGCAGGCTGATTGAATACTCCAAATTGTCCCTAGGTGTGAGTGTGAGTGCGAATGGTTGTTCGTTTCTGTGTGCCCTGCGATTGGCTGGCAACCGATTCAGGGTGTCCCCCGCCTACTGCCCGAAGACAGCTGGGATAGGCTCCAGCACCCCCCGCGACCCTAGTGAAGATCAAGCGGCTCGGAAGATGAATGAATGAATATTATATATATATATTATTATTATATTATAATTTGCTGTTGGTTAAGTGAACTGTGTCGCTGCTTTATTAGATACGTTTTACTGACGTCTGATCGTTCTGTTGGCATTTCCTTGAGCGTATCTCCATCTAGTGGATGCATTGTAGATTGCGTCCTATCTTTCGGTGCGTCCAATGTTTGAAAAAAATGATAAAATAGGCCATTCATTGAAGGTGCGCCTCATAATCCGGTGCGCCTTTTAGTGTGGAAAATACGGTATATATTATTACGTTATCATGTTGTTTGAAGCGTTCTGCAGTACAGAAAATGAATGGATGGGATTTTTCGTATCACATGTGAGCATTAGCAGTAAACACAACTCCAATTTTGAATGACGTCTCCAGGAAAAGGCCAAGTTGGAACTAGACCGCAGCGCACAGATATTCTCTGCTCTGTCGGCGGCCCTGGAGAGAAGTCTGTCCGAGCTGCTGGAAAGCATCCAGAGGCGGCAGGCCGAGACGGAACAAGCGGCCCAGAGGCTCACGTCACAGCTGGAGCTGGAGGTCAAGGAGCTGAAGAGGAGAGGGAGGGAGATGGAGCAGCTCCTGAACACCGACGACCGCCTCCTTCTTCTGCAGGTCGGCGGCGGCGAGCCCGGCTGGAAGCGGTTTACTTTTTGTCTCTTTTTATTTTTTTTCATACGTCACAACTTGTGTGTGTCAGAGGTCTTCGGGCTTGTCTTCAGCATCCTGTTGTGACAACGTCATCCACTCAGACCCGTGTGTGGGGATTGTGAGGAGAGCTTTGGACCATGTTGATCAACAACTCTGCTCTTTTTTAAAAACGCTTTCCATTCAAGGTCAGGCGAATTGCACGGATTTCTATTTTATTTTTTTTTACAAAGCAACTTCTACACACACGCCGGTTTTCTGTCTCTCAACTATTTTTCTTAACTTGCAGAGCATGACGTGATGTTGCAGTACGCAGGTCAGCAGACGCTACAACGAAAACCATGCTCACTCACATCCCAGGAATGATCACATCGGTTCTTGTGCTCCTTTGTAGCTGATGTTTATCTGGACCCCAGGACGGCCAACCCATGGCTCGATCTGTCTGAGGACGGGAGACGGGTACAGGATGGAGACGTCGAGCGGAACCTGCCGGACTTGCCCGAGCGCTTTGACACCGTTCCCTGCGTGCTGGCCACCAAGGTAACTCTTGAGCTGGAACGGCAGGAACGGGTGAAAAGGAGCTGCGGGAGACGGGTTGTCTTGTTATGCAGGGTTTCACCACCGGGAGGCACTATTGGGAGGTGGAGGTTGGGGACAAGACGGCGTGGGACCTGGGAGTGGCTGAGGCGTCGGTCAACAGGAAAGGCTTGGTGACGCTATGCCCGCAAAACGGATACTGGGCCGTGTGTCTGAGACGCGCCGCTGAGTACCGGGCATGTGCGGCACAAGCGCAGCTTTTATATCTCCCCCAGAGGCCAAAGGTCATCGGGCTGTTTTTGGATGTGGCGGACGGGACGGTGTCCTTCTATGACGCCGAGGCCAAGTCGCACATCTACTCCTTTACGCACGTTCACTTCACTGAAGCCGTGTTTCCGCTTTTCAACCCGGACGTGAGTGACGACGGAAGAAACGGCTCGCCGCTCATCATCCGGCCCGCGGATGGAAGCATGAGTTTTGACACCGTCACCATATAACAGACAGGGGGCAAAAACTGAAATCTTTATTGGTCGTTGAAATAAACGTGAGTTTGACACAGCACAGAGAAGAATGTTCTTCACAACCGCGGGAAATATTAGCAAGTGCATCAAATAAAGGTGAAAAATCAGGGTGCTTGCTCTGCTGTTGAACGCTAAAGGCACTGAAACGACGACTCGATGACCTGAAAATTTTTTAACACTGCCTCATCTAGCATCTTTTCGTTTGATTCCCGAAAATATATCCACTTTAAAACCTCCAATGGCTGGAATATGTCCGAGCCAGTCGTCCAAAGCGTTTGCCACGCCGAGACAACGTGGCGCTCTACAGCGGCCGCACCAACGCCGAGCCACGGTGCACACGCTCCGCTTAACAGCTAGATTTTTTTTATTTTCCCTCTCAAATAGTCCATATTATTCTATCAATGGATCAAATAATCGGAGACAATGTTATTTTGCATTAATGTAGAACACAAAACATTTTTTTCCTCTTTCCATCACTCACCAAACCTTTTGGAACTTATTCTGTTACTCGTTTGGCTGTTGTTTTCCAAAGTAAAAGCAGATGTTTATAATAATAACTACAATTATTATTATCCATCCATCCATCCATCCATTTTCGTTTGGCTGTTGTTTTCCAAAGTAAAAGCAGATGTTTATAATAATAATTATAATTATTATTATCCATCCATCCATCCATTTTCGTTTGGCTGTTGTTTTCCAAAGTAAAAGCAGATGTTTATAATAATAATTATAATTATGATTATCCATCCATCCATTTTCTGGACCGCTTAATCCTCACTAGGGTCGCGGGGGGAGCTGGAGCCTATCCCAGCCGTCTTCGGGCAGTAGGCGGGGGACACCCTGGATCAGTTGCCAGCCAATCACAGGGCTTACTAAGACGAACAACCATCCGCGCTCACACTCACACCTAGCGACAATTTAGAGTGTTCAATCAGCCTGCCTTGCATGTTTTTGGAATGTGGGAGGAAACCAGAGTACCCAGAGAAAACCCGGGGAGAACATGCAAACTCCACACAGGGAGGCCGAAGCTGGAATCGAACCCGGTACCTCTGCACTGTGAAGCCGACGTGCTAACCACTGGACTACCGGGCCACCATTATTATTATTATTATTATTATTAATATATAAAAGCAGATGGTTGTTTATTTTAATTCAACACAAAAATAATCAACTTTCTATGGCAATTAATGACATGCTGTGTCAATACGGAATGCAGTCATTTTAATTTCCAATAAGTGACCTCTGAACCATTTTACATTGGGGTTTATTTTCTTCTACTCGATGTATCTTTATATCAAAAGTGAAATGCCCGTCATACGCTGTATTCCACTCAAAGCTGTTCTGCTCAACCTGCACCAATAAGACTCACCCTGAACACAGATCGCAGACCAGCACGCCACTCAAAAAAAAATTTCCAACTCGCTCCCGCTAAACTGACCCGGGCGAGCGCACGCAACGTAATCTGATTAGCGCGCAGTCAGGATTACCCACAGAAGCAGATGGAGCTGTGAGGTGGTCGTCAAGGTTTATTTTGAGCCAATGAGCGCAAGATGAAGACGGATTAAATCGCGCATTGTCCAAGCCGAATGTGCAGACGTTTTGGAATTTTTGACCAAGCAAGGTAAATTCCAACATATCCATGTTGCAGTTGTATTATAATATTTTTTTTTTGTAAGATGAGAACAACAAAGTGCCACATGGAATCGGATGACATCATTTTAAATACACAGTAATGAGTTTTTGTTTTTTTTGATGCTGTGTTATTTAAAACCCCATCCAGGTACTTTATACTGGCTGCTTGTGGATCGTTGATGTGATGTCCCCCATGGCGGACGAAACGGCGGGGGACCTCCCGGTAAGAGACGTGGGTCTGATAAGGGGAGGACTCATGCCGGCTGCCGTCCCAGGTTTGTTCCGACTCGTCCAGCCGAGAGGTTTTAAAAACCAAAAACCGCATCGATGAATGTGCCCCGTCTGAGCAGAGGCCATAAGTGACGTGAAGCCGTGGAAGAAGCATCACATCATGATTACGAAAGGTGATGGAGACCACCGTACGGTCTTTATCTCCAAGCTCTTTTTGAGTCTTTTTCTTCATTCGTCCATCCAGATCCCCAGCGGGTTTTTCGCCTGCCCAGGGAGCAACTGGAGGATCTTTGCCTCAACGTGCAAGAAGAAAATGTGGTGCTGAGAAATCACACACGAGCGCAGGAGCAGAAGATGCGCAGGTGAGCGCGGCAATCAAGCGCAAAGCAGCGCATAAAAAAAGTCTTGAAAACGTCTCAAACTGACCGAGCGGTTGATCCCCCCCCACCCCTCACCCCCAAAGGATGTCCACGAGGCTGATGCGTCTCCGTCAAGTGGGGACGTGTCCCAGCAGCGCCAAGGAGAAGGACATGGAGGACGACCTGCAGGAGTTGGAAAATCGCGTTGCCGCGCTGGAGAGCCAGAAAGCCGTTTTACGCAACAAACTCAGCCTGGCCAAGCAGCAGATTGTAGACCTGGGGGGTCGCACGGCATCCAGGTTCAGCAAAGGTGTGCTGACGGTTCTTCCTGGACCGCCTCCCACGTGTTTAGATTAAAAAGACACTTTGAGCTTTCTGTCTCTTCCTCCTCCCCGAAAGGTACAAAAGGTAGAGAAGTGGATGGGGGAGCCAGCAGGGCGGCCCACACGGCCCCGCCCCGTTACTGTCCCCCGATGGAGGACACCAGAGGAGACGCGGACAAATTGTGAGTGGGGAAATAGAATAACCGAGTTCACTTGAAGCCCTCCGTTACCCCCCACCCCACCCCCTCTCCTACTCCCAGCAGTGTGGGTGAGCAGGTGAGGGTGATGGAGCTGGAGCTGACCGCCCGGACCTTGCGGGAGACGCTCAGAGAGAAAGAGAAAGAGATGGAGGGAACCGAGAGAGAGATGAAGAGGCAACAGGCGGAAAGGCACAGGTCAGAAGAAGCGGCCACGTGTAAAAATGTAGAAACTTGGACAAGCCTTTTGGATGAAAAGTCAAATGTCTTTCACGGAAGAGACGTGGAAGGATACGGAATGACATTAAATGAGGCGGGACGGGAAGGAATGCTGATTATTTGAGGGGACGTGGACATTTTTGGCATGCTGAAAATCACCATCAAGGCGAATTCAATGTGCTGAATGTTTAGAATTTTAAATTGGAACAAAGATGGGTATCTGTCTTGTCGAATGTGGACTTGGGAATTGCGGAGGGAATTTTAGTGGGGAAAATGGTCCATTTTTAGTCAGTGGGAATTTTTGGCAAGTTGAAAATGGTTCTCGAGGCAAAGTGAATGTTGCCGAGTGTTTTGAATTTTAAATGATGTGCATCTCTTATGATGAATTTTCCATTTTTGCCTGAAAATGTTACATTTTGGGAAAAACCGTGAAAATAAGAGCCTGCAAGGGATGAATTTTATTTTTCGAATACCGTTATGTTGAAATTGGAATGGGGCGGCCCGGTAGTCCAGTGGTTAGCACGTCGGCTTCACAGTGCAGAGGTACCGGGTTCGATTCCAGCTCCGGCCTCCCTGTGTGGAGTTTGCATGTTCTCCCCGGGCCTGCGTGGGTTTTCTCCGGGTGCTCCGGTTTCCTCCCACATTCCAAAAACATGCGTGGCAGGCTGATTGGACGCTCTAAATTGTCCCTAGGTGTGAGTCTGAGCGTGGTTGATTTGTTCGTCGATGTGTGCTCTGCGATTGGCTGATGGTGTCCCCCGCCTACTGCCCGAAGACAGCTGGGATAGGCTCCAGCACCCCCCGCGACCCTAGTAAGGATCAAGCAGCTCGGAAGATGAATGAATGAATGAATGAATGAATGAAATTGGAATGATGTGAATCTGATGAATTTTGTGGATGTCGATACATGTCCAGATCACGGGCAGAAGAAAAATAGGAACAATGTGTATGATTCCAAATTCGTGGATCGCTATGACGTGGATGGCTGAATATCGACTCATGAAATTGAATTTTTTTTGTCAGTGCGGTTGTGACGCGTGCAGACCAACAAAATTCATTGAACAGTGACAACCCATCCAAGAGACAAGAGAAAAAAAAATAATGACTGACAGAGAGAGACGGAACGGGAGGGAAGCCTGACGGGACACCGGACGGCACTCAGATTTTCTTAGATGAAAAATAAATGGATAAGAAAGGACGGGGGGGGGGGGGGGGGGGGGTTGTGGGGGGGGGCAACAAGTCCTAAACTATGTTCCTATAAAGGAAGGACACATGGGCGTTGGGTATCAGGCGGTGGAAATTCCAGTCCAGACAAACTGGACGGGCCATCGCGGCATTGACTGTGCGCTAGCCGCTAGCGGCTGGCCGCTAGCCGGTAGCCACTAGCCGCTAGCTGACAGGAGGCATTGAAAATAACGTTGTGCGTTGCCTTGCGTAAAAAAAAAAAAAAAGTTATTTTCTCCCTCTCTGGTCAGGATAAACATCAGAGAGAACGTGGACGTGATGTGTCTCCAAAAACAGCTTTCTGAGAAGAGCGTCGCCCTGAGGGTCACGCAGGACAAGATGGCCGATCTGCAACAGGTGCCAAACGACAGACCACGACTTTTGGTACAATGACAATACGTTACGTCCTCATGTTTTTTTTTTCTTTCCAGGCCTATGAGAAGCAACTGGAGGAGGTAGATGCAGACGCGGAAGTACGTCTGGCTGACCGCTCGTATTCACGAGTCAAGACTTTTCCTTTCCTTTGCAGACTCAGAGGTGCCAGCGTGAAAGTCAGACTCTTCTTTTGGAGAAAGTGGAAGAACTGAGCGAGCGGCTCAAGCAGGAGCGGCACAGAGCGCTGACGCTGGAGGCCGAGCTGACGACTGCCGGCGTGTCTCGACAGAACCTGGACAAGGTCTGGAGCCCAGAAGAACCGCGGCGGGATTTTCGTTGGTGGTGCGGCCGCTCGACAAGGCGATTGTTTCTCTTCTAGCTCCAAGATCGCATCGCCGACCTGGAAGCAGAGAAGGATCGGATCAAAGAAAACTACGACTCCCTGCTCGAGAGGTAAGACTCCAAAATTCATCCGATGCACGGGAAACCCTTCGATCACATTTGTGTTTCTTCCCCCTGAGTACTTTGTCGACTTACAACGGACGCGTCGACCACGCGGAAAATCGTATTGAGGTCGACGTGCCGCAGGAGGACCCGCAGGACGCCACGTGCAGGATGGACAACCAGATCCTGACGGCAGCGCTGCAAACCGAGAGGGAGGAGAGGGACCGACTCCGATCAGAGGCGGAGAAACTCAGACGAGAGAAGGAGACGCTGGAGGGGCGACATCGCGGTATGCTGACCTCTTAGGAAGACTTCAAGAATTCAAGAAATCAGGAATTCACATCTGGGAACCCGCCGCTTACGTCTTTGTTTAGCCAAAGTGAAAGATTTGGACCAGGAAATTCTTCAGTACAAAGAAGAGATCTCCTGCCTGCAGAGCAGACTGGACTCGGTCACCAAGGTGAACCGACATCCAAAGGACACGTCGCACATCTCCCTTTGACCTCGCTTTGAAACGATTCATTCTCCATCTCAAGGAGTTCGACATGAGCGACCAAGAGCTCAGCCAAACGCTTTTGCAGATCAAGGTGCGCAGGCAAAGAACCCCCCACCACTCATC
Organism: Hippocampus zosterae; assembly: GCF_025434085.1. Classification (NCBI taxonomy): domain Eukaryota; kingdom Metazoa; phylum Chordata; class Actinopteri; order Syngnathiformes; family Syngnathidae; genus Hippocampus; species Hippocampus zosterae. The sequence continues at coordinate 3,109,942 of NC_067451.1, read as the reverse complement.
CCCCAATGCTGGAGCTTTACAGAAGACTTCTTCTGATCTTCCCGCATTGGGGCAGGCCTTCCGGATGCAGCAGGAGAGCAAGGAGGGTTTACGTTTCCTCGGGCCCGACGGCGGCACGGAAGACCCCGAGCGGACCGACATGCAGGCGTTACACGCCGAGACCGTGCTGGAACTGCAGAAAACCAGGAGCCTCCTTTTGCTGGAGCACCGCATCAGTAAAGACCTTCAGGTGCCTTCGCGTTCCTCAATATCGGTGAGTCGCAAGACTTGGCCTCGCCCTGTTTTTCATCCAAAATGTTTCTCTCTGAAGAGGGAGCTGGACACGGTCAAGGAAAGGCTGGAGACTGAGAGGGCGCAGGTGAGGATGGCAATGGCGCGCAAAGACCAAGTTTTATCCCAAAGAGCTCTTCAGATCAACACTTTACAAGGTAAGGAAACACCCAACGTGTCCTCATCAGACCTTCGCTTGGTGGAAAGGGAAATTCTCTTCAACCGCTTGTGTTCTGAAGCCCGGTTGAAAGATTTGGCATACAGTACCAAGAACCGCAAAGGGACCGTGCCCATACAGTACACGTGGCCAACGAGTGACCAGGAAGTAGGCCAAGGCGTTGAGGACGACGTTTCATGCGCTCCGCCGAGGCTCGGAGAGTCTCTCTTGGAACTCCACATAAAGGTAAGACATTTGGAATGACCTCCCACTGAACGTTCGGCATCTTAGATTTGTTCTTGATTTTACTTGCTTAGTGCTTTCTACCTACCGCCTTGATTACCGATTCGTCTTACTGTTTATTGTGTATGTTAAATCGCTCCATGTACAGCACTTTGTATGCAGCGATGGCTGTTTGAAAGTGCTCGAGAAATAATCTTGACTTGACTTGACTTGACTTGACTTGACTCATTTGTATTCTTTGGCTTTTGTCTCAGCATGAGGCTTGATTTTTCGTTGGACTGTTTTTGTGCTTTCTACTGTCTTTGTTATTCATTTATTGTTGGAAATAGGCGGCCCACTGCTCGAGTGGTTAGCGCGTCGACCTCACGGTGCAGAGGTCGTGGGTTCAATTCCAGCTTCGGCCTCCCTGTGTGGAGTTTGCATGTTCTCCCCGGGGTCCCGCGTGGGTTTTCTCCGGGTACTCCGGTTTCCTCCCACATTCCAAAAACATGCATGGTAGGCTGATTGAACATTTCAAATTGTCCCGAGGTGTCAGTGTGAGCGCGGATGGTTGTTCGTCTCCGTGTGCCCTGCGATTGGCTTGCAAGCGGTTCAGGGTGTCCCCGCCTATTGCCCGAAGACAGCTGGGATCGCCTCCGGCACCCACCGCAACCCCTGTAAGGATAAGACGGATCAGAAAATGGATGGATGGATGTTGGAAAAATGATATTTGCTCCATGTACAGCACTTTGTTTACCGCGGTGGTTGTTTTCAAGCGCTCGAGAAATACATTTGAGTTGAGATGAATAAACACTGGGCGGCCCGGTAGTCCAGTGGTTAGCACGTCGGCTTCACAGTGCAGAGGTACCGGGTTCGATTCCAGCTCCGGCCTCCCTGTGTGGAGTTTGCAGTCTGCGTGGGTTTTCTCCGGGTGCTCCGGTTTCCTCCAACATTCCAAAAACATGCGTGGAAGGCTGATTGAACACTCTAAATTGTCCCTAGGTGTGAATGTGAGTGCAAATGGTTGTTCGTATCTGTGTGCCCTGCGATTGGCTGGCAACCGATTCAGGGTGTCCCCCGCCTACTGCCCGGAGATAGCTGGGATAGGCTCCAGCACCCCCCGCGACCCTAGTGAGGATCAAGCGGCTCGGAAGATGAATGAATAAACACTTGAAGCGTTATCTTGATGGCGAGATGTCGTTACCGAATCTGCCGTCTTTCTCTTTGAGGCTGCCACCTTTACCCCAGGCGGCCTTCGGACTATGGGCAACCTTCACGCAAACCGAGCTGAAGACACGGTGACCTTCTGCACCTACAGCCTTTTGGACTTTGAAGTTCACTCCACGCCTCTGGTGGCGGGAAGCCAACCCAACTACGGCTTCACGTCCCATTACGCTTTGACGGCCCGTGATCTGGGCAGGCTGCGGGTGCAGGGCGCGAGGGTCAGAATGGAGCTCCACCAGGCAATCGGCGGTGTGCGCTTTGTGACCCACGGAAGTGGCCACTTGTCCCTCATGGGGGCCGTGGAGAGGAGAGGGGAGCGCGCCGACGGCCAGGCCAACATCATGGGTTGGTGATTTTAGGTCACGAAAGAACGAAAAACTAATCAAAGACAAATTGAAACTAAAAAAAAAGACAAAACTAACAAAAAACACACCCCGCTTTTGTTCATGAAATAAAATTAAAAGGAAATATGTTTGAACTGAAACTACATCTTACGTGTATAAAATGTTTCAAACACTTCATCCCAAATTGGAAAATTTCCATGGGAATTTTCCGCAAATTAAAGCGTGATATATCACTTTCACGCATTGAATTTCGCACCCCTGCACTGTTGTGTCACGTTAAGGCTCCGAGGGGGAAGTCGTCGGTGTGGTGGATTTCTGGGCGCGCTTGTTCCCTCCAGCAGAGCCCCTGGAGGGCACGGCGGCAAGAGACAGCGATGGGATCACAGCAACCCAGATGATACCTGCTCACGTCACTCTGGGCTGGCGAGAAGGCGGCCATGCGGTAAATATGCTCATTTACCTTCATTTTTTTTTTTTAATCCCCATCCCCACTTTCTGCCCACAGCAGGAGTTGTACGACTACGGCGGCGGGATCCCCAATGAGCTGCTGCTGCTGCTTGACCAATGTGAGGGCCTTAGTGGGCGATGGCCCGGGCTACTTCCTGACGCATACCTGACCTACAGGCTCTACGACCTGCAGCCACACGTGTCCAAAACCGTCCCGGGCACCGCGGACCCCGTATTCCACGACACTGCCAGCTACCCGCTTGCCGTCACAGCAGATGTGTTGCGCTATCTGCGGTATGCTGTGAGATTGATATTTCAGACTCGGGCATTGTGGCAAAGTGCGAAAACATCCGCTCATTCGTTTGCGCAGGTCGAGCAGTCTTTGGGTGTATGTGTTTGATGAGAGCGATGATCAGATCCCGCCGGCCTACTTGGCTAAAACGCCCGTCCCGCTGAGAGCGCTTGCCAAGGGCAAGGAGATCACAGGTGTGTACACGTGGAAAGGGAAAAAAAAGGGAAAGAAACCAAAATTCAGGAAACTCATTTAGAAATCCAAAGGTGTTGTGCTCTTTTCATTCTTCAGTAGTGCCTCGCGATACAAGTGAGTTTTTAGATACAAGATGACAATAAGCAGCGATGTTACCCTTTAAGCAGCGAATATCCGAACCCAAATGGTCCAGCAACACGTGCTGAGACAATATAACAAATACTAACAGGCATATATTCTTTCTCCTCGGTAAGATAAGACTCATATTTATTGCCGTACTGAGAACACAAGAGAGGAGCTGAGCCTCCGTAACAGTCTCTTTAATGCTGTTTTCCCCGTTTTCTGGGTTCTTTAAAAAAAATCCATTTCACTATCCATCCATCCATCCATCCATTTTCTAATCCGCTTTTACCTCACAAGGGTCACGACCATGCTGGAGCCTATCCAAGCCGTCTTCGGGATGTACACCCTGAACTGGTCGCAAGCCAATCGCAGGGCACACAGAGACAAACAACCATTCACGCTCACACTCACACCTAGGGACAATTTAGCGTGTTCAATCAGCCTGCCATGCATGTTATTTGGAATGCGGGAGGAAACCAGAGTATGTTAAGGCACCAAAATTAAGCTGTTTTATTCCTTGTATATGTTGGCTCAACAGCCGATGAATCAGTAGTCGCAGTTTTTTTTTCTTCCAAACATGGGAATCGGCAACGGCCTGGAAAAAAAAAATCCAAATTGGTTGGGCCCTACAATAAAGTCCACTTCATCTCCAGGCAATTACGTGCTGCGCGATCCTGCCGGGGGTCCTCGGGGAACAGTCAGGGTGCTGATTAAATGGAAATACCCCTTTCAACCGCCGGCGGACGCCACGGGAAGCAGTGAGCGGAGACGAGAAGAAGCCCAAGGGTCACAGAGGACCATAGCCACGCCCAGGGTCAAGGTGTTGTTCGCATTCTTTCTGCTGGCTTCACCAAATGGCTGCGACTATTCTACATTTTCACTCGTTTTTCTTCCAGACGCGGACATTTGTGCCAGGACAACCGCAAACAAGACAGAGGAAGACGATAGCTTGCGTGAGCTTTCAGACGCACGACATCAGGGTACGCTGAGCCGGCTCATGCTCACGTTCCGACTGCTCTCTGTTGACAGCCTGCGCCCGACTCCATAAAACCGGTCGGCACCGAGAAATCTCACGAGGGGTCACCCGGGCTACCCGACAAGGGACCCTCGATTGCGCTGACCGCGTCTTCTGATTCGCCAATGACAAAGTAAGTTATACCTGCAGGAATTCAAGTACGGTTATCCCTCGTTTTTCGTGGTTCGCGGCGACCATTAACTCTCATTGGTCGATGTCGTGCTGGGAACCAATCACGTGTCTTTTTTGAGTGCGCATGCACATGACAGGACAGGTATGCGCAAAGCCTTCGAGTCACGTCAGCTCTTTGTTCGGCATGAAGGGAAATCTCCTCACCTTTGCGCATCAACATGAAACAACGGGTCTTTCCCCACTATGGCTGCTTTATTATTTTAATTAAAAATATAAATAACATCTAATCATTTTAAAAAAATGTTAACTGATGTATTATTTTAATTAAAATATAAATAACATCTAATCATTTAAAAAAAATGTTAACTGATGTATTATTTTAATTAAAAATATAAATAACATATCATTAAAAAAATGTTAACTGATGTATTATTTTAATTAAAAATATAAATAACATATAATCATTTAAAAAAAATTAACTGCTGTATTATTTTAATTAAAAATATAAATAACATATAATCATTAAAAAAAATTTAACTGATGTATTATTTTAATTAAAAATATAAATAACATATAATCATTTAAAAAAATTAACTGCTGTATTATTTTAATTAAAAATATAAATAACATATAATCATTAATTTTTTTAAACGGATGTGTTATTTTAATTAAAAATATAAATAAGATATAATCATTAAAAAAATTTTAACTGATGTATTATTTTAATTAAAAATATAAATAACATATAATCATTAAAAAATTAACTGATGTATTATTTTAATTAAAAATATAAATAACATATAATAATACAAAAAAACGTGAACATTGAATATAACACTACTCCCTTCATTGAACTTTTAAGATCTCCAGAAACCTCATCCGGAGTGTCGCCGTTGAGAAAAAGCTCCGCGAGTGAGGTAGGAACTCACAGGAATTTACAGTATGACCATGGCGCTGACCTGGAAAAAATTGTTCGCACTGTGACCTGATTTTCAGAATATCCCCCCTGTGGATGTGGTGTCAGTGGATGAAGTGGAGGAATTGGACGAGGAGATTGGTAGGAACACTCTGAGTTTGTGTGTTGCTTTCTAAGCAGGCTAGTGGAAAGTGTTCTTTTTTTTTTCCCCAAAAAAACTGTGGAGCAGCTGAAGATTCGACAGAGTCTTTGCATACCTCAACAAGTGACCTCTTCATCGTGCCATCCAAACCAAAGAAAAGACAGGTAAAATAAATGCCTTTATTTTAAAACAATCTCATGGTAAAATCGGGTTCCCTCCCTTCAGGGAAACAAACTGAGAGTGGAGATCCTGTCCTTGACTTTTGAACCCTCCTCTCACGTGGCGCTGGACAATTTGGTGCAACGCGTCTTCGTGGAATATCGTTTGCTTGGCGTCCCCATGGAGACCACCGAGACGCCCGTGTCCCTCCGCAAGCCCGCGGCGGGGGAGGAGATTCACTACAACTTCACACGAGGTAATAAGAAGAGGAAAATAAAGACAGTGTGTGGCTCAAGTTTGCTTTTGGCTGATGGACAAATTCCTCTCTTGCTCCGCAAGTCATCTATGTGGATGGGTCATTGTCGGCCCCACTCAGACGGTATCTGTACGCCATGTTGGAGGGCAGTGACCCCAATAGGCGCCGGTATCGTATCTCAAATTCAAATTCAACTCAATTTTCCTGAGGTATTCCGCTTCACAAATCTCGGAGTTTGTTTTTACGCAGGTTGAAGTTCACAATCGTCAGCGAGCCGATGGACGACGATGAGGAATGTGCGGATGTCGGCTACGCTTTTCTGGATCTGAAGGAGCTGCTGCTGACAGGAAATGATGTCATTGAACGGCAAATTGACAGTAGGCCTTTCTTCGGCAGTTTATCCCACTGCGATAAGGAAGCAGATTGCGTCACTCTTTTACATCTGCATGTTTTCTCCAGTCGTGCGTGTGGATGAAGAGCGGGAGGTGATTGGATTCTTGAAAGTGTCAGTGGAGGCAGCAAAAGCATTGAGCAGTATATACAAGGAGTTTCAGCAGCCAGAGGAGGAGGGCAGCGAGCAGGAAGAAGAGGAGGAGGAGGAAGAGGAGCACAGGGAGGAAAATGACATTAAAGTCATTGAGGACAATGACAGTGATTTCTGAGGGGGAAAAGCTGTCTGATTACAAACTTTATAAAGCCTGTGTGCAATTCTGATTCATGTTAGTGTACTACATATTTGACTGAACAACGCTGAGCCTTTATATTGGTCATTTCTCTGTGTATGTTGAGGTTATATCATAAATTATTCGAGTTCAAAGCTAAAGGGGATAATCAAACAAACTATGATTGATTTCAATTACTGTGCTCGTAATTTTGTGGCTGTGGTTCTGAGTATAATAAAAACTTTTAAGGAGATTTCCAAGGACCCGTGAACGCATCATACGTCAGCCCAATTCACCAATCACAGTCGCACCTGCTGTATTTTTTTTTCATACTTATTTCAAATCAAACAAATAAAAACTTCCATGGGCAGGATTCGTTGCACGATTGTGTGTTTTTCACTGAAGCCTCCCTCAATTTGAACACGATACCACATTGGTGTCGAAAAATTACATAAAACAGGACAGGAGAAACTACGAAGGTAAAGTTAGCTGTTTTTCCTCACCCGTTTCCACAACGGTACATTATCAAATTAGCAAGTTTGCTAATATCAATCACATACAACGACGGTCCAATTAGCATATTTTTTTTCTCCATGAGTCTTAAAATTAGGATAAGCCTCACACTGAAAAAGAATCCTGTTTCTTTCTTTCTTTCTTTCGTTTTCTACCACACAAAGAAGGAATAAATGAAGTTTATCAGCCACCAGCTTGTCAGCCAGCTTTTCCACAACAAGTTCATTGTGGTGTTGGGAGACTCGAGTAAGTATCTCACTTCTGTTCATATTTTTTCTCACGTAAGAGAAGATAAGAAAACCTTTATTAGTCTCGCAATGGAGAAATTCCCAATTCACAGCAACAAAGTTATGAAAGGAAGAAGTAGAAGAACAAAATATAGTACAACAAAACATGTGAAATGGGTTGCAAACCTTAGAGTAAAAAGCCCCAAGATTAAGATTTAGAAATTTAGGAAATTTAGGGCGGCCCGGTAGTCCAGTAGTTAGCACGTCGTCTTCACAGTGCAGAGGTACCGGGTTCGATTCCAGCACCGGCCTCCCTGTGTGGAGTTTGCATGTTCTCCCCGGGCTGCGTGGGTTTTCTCCGGGTGCTCCGGTTTCCTCCCACATTCCAAAAACATGCGTGGCAGGCTGATTGAACACTCTAAATTGTCCCTAGGTGTGAGTGTGAGCGTGGATGGTTGTTCGTCTCTGTGTGCCCTGTGATTGGCTGGCAACCGATTCAGGGTGTCCCCCGCCTACTGCCCGAAGACGGCTGGGATAGGCTCCAGCACCCCCCGCGACCCTAGTGAGGATCAAGCGGTTCGGAAAATGGATGGATGGATGGATGGGGAAATTTACAGCCTCCAGCAGCAAGAATGTAGGTAGAAAGAAGAATTAAGAGGCCCGATTTAAATTTAGAAACAGAAGTAAATCTTGAATAAGATGGACCTTTGTTTCCCTGATTAATGTGTATCTCTCTGTATCACCAGTTCAGCGGTCCATCTACAAAGACCTTGTCGTGCTTTTACAGAAGGATGAATACCTCCACGCGGCCCAACTTAAAAGAAAGGCAAGTGATCATGAGAAATTCCTGTTTCTACGTGTGTATAACTTGTGCTCTTTCCAGTTGCTCTCACTTTCTGTCTCGCTGCAGGGTGAGATGAGCTTCGAGCAGGACTTTCTGGTAGAAGGAGGCTGCCTGAGCCAGATGCACAATGGAACGGGGTACCGTGAGGTCCGGCAGTACCAGTCCCCGCACCACCTGGTCCGCTTCTACTTTGTGACGCGCATCTACTCGGACTACATGAAGAGCGTCATGGAGGATTTCCGCCATGGGTTGAAACCAGATTTGGTCATCGTCAACTCCTGTGTATGGGACATTTCAAGGTAAGGTATGGAGCTCATTGTTAAGGCAGTTGAGCATACAAATCTTTTATTTTCGCTTCTATTGGTGCGGTTTGCGTTTAAGCATCCCAATTAAGATAAGATAAGATAAGATATCCTTTATTCGTCCCACACTGGGGAAATTTACAGCCTCCAGCAGCAAGAATGTATGTAGAAAGAAGAAAGAAGAAAGAGAAAAAACAACAAACATCTTCCAATTAAATGCAATATGAACACAAAATGGATAAATCGCAGTACTATTTACAATTTTCCTTCACATCATTTAATTAGCCGACTGCTGTGAGGCTGATGAATAAAAAATAACAATCATAATAATAATAATAATAATAATTAAATGATGTGAAGGAAAATTGTAAATAGTACTGCGATTTATCCATTTGTGTTCATATTATATTTAATTGAAAGATGTTGTTTTTTTTTCTCTTTCTCCTTTCTTCTTTCTACATACATTCTTGCTGCTGGAGGCTGTAAATTTCCCCAGTGTGGGACAAATAAAGGATATCTTATCTTATCTTATTATTATTATTATTATGATTGTTATTTTTTATTCATCAGCCTGACAGCAGTCGGTAGGAACGAGCGTCGGTATCTCTCCTTCTTGCAGCGCGGGTGTAACAGTCTCTGGCTGAAGGAGCTACCAAGTGCTGTCAGGGCGGGCTGGACTTACGCTGCGACTTGGCTTTAACCGAACCTCTTTGTAGGTACCATTCAAAATGGGTGGACGGGTACAAGGACAACCTCAATAGGTTCTTTGAAGAACTGCTTGGGATCCTGCCAGAAGAATGCTTGGTCATATGGAACCTCACCATGCCCCTGGGAGAGCGCATAAATGGGGGGTTCTTGGTTCCTGAGGTACAGTATCGTACATTTTATATTCGGAGCAATGAAACGGCAAACCTGCTGCCCGCAACGTATCAAATCACCGTTTAGTTTCAAATTGAACGAGGGGAATCGGCATTGTTGCCCTGCTCCGAAGCAGATCTCGCACATGGCGTCCCATCTGCGTCACGACGTGATCGAAGCCAACTTCTACAGCGGAGTGCTGGCTGAAGCCTTCAAGGTGGACGTGCTGGACCTCCACTTTCACTTCCGCTTTTCCCTGCAACACCGCACCAAAGACGGCATCCACTGGAACGCCCTGGCTCACCGCCAAATAAGCACGCTACTGTCGCTGCACGCCGCAGACGCCTGGGGCGTGGAGTTGCCGCTTCGTTCTTTGGGTGATGATGAAGGCATATTGAGACGGTGGCGGGTTTTATTCAATGCTGACTCACTCCACTTTTTTCCTTTAGTCGACTTTTCGGTCGCCTGTCCACCGCAGGGCTCGGAAAGTACCGGTAATCAACGTGATGGTACGATACTGGTTGAACTGAAATCATCTGTGGCCTTTCCAAAATGCATCTTGGCTCATTCTATTCCACAGCGAGGCCTCAAAGAATCACCTGGTCGCCTCGTCCTCGCCACCGTGGCTTGACGGACTTTGAAGCTCACCCGCCGCCAAGCTGGGACGAGCGTGCTGCTGACCACACACCTTACAGTCATCGTGGCTCTCTACCAAACGGTGCGCAATGCCGGTCAATAACATTCCGGTGCCGCCTTTTTGACGTGTCCACTCAGCAGCCCGTTGTTCTAGGTGGTGCAGATTACAACGGCCCATACGTGATGAGGACGAGGCGCACCAGATACCACTACATGCCGTATACTCATCGCAGGTCCAACTACCATTACTAGACTTCATTCTCATCTGCGTTGAAATGCTTCTGAAGAAAGCGTGCTTCTCCGCGAGGAGAAAATGTCCGTTTTGGGGTCAGTTCTCACACAATCTCCACATACATTGAATTTTTAGTGTAAGTTTAATATATTCAGTTTTTATTTTATAAACTTGCGTTTCATATTAAAGATGCCCTTCCAACATGATTTTTTTTTTCTTTTGTTTTATACACAAGGCTGTGAGGTTGTGCAGTGACACCGTGCAGGTGGATTTAACTCATGTAAAAGAACAAACTAACCCCCGTCCCCAAACTCTATGCATGTATGTCTAAATGTATATTGAGACTCATAAAATTATTAACGCTGCTTAGTCCCCCTCGGTAGTGGCCGTGAGTTGACAAGGCGGAAAAAAAAAAAATCCCCCAGAAGGACCGAGTAGTCGCCCTGCCACGGGCGCTTCGGGATGCACTGTCGCTGGCTACAATTTTGCAGACGGCCTGCTAAATTCCCGTGAAGCCAATACATTAATGAGAGCTTATGTGGTTAGCACGTCGGCTTCACAGTGCAGAGGTACCGGGTTCGATTCCAGCTCCAACACCTCTCTGTGTGGAGTTTGCATGTTCTCCCCGGGCCTGCGTGGGTTTTCTCCGGGTGCTCCGGTTTCCTCCCACATTCCAAAAACATGCATGGCAGGCTGATTGAACTCTCTAAATTGTCCCTAGGTGTGAGTGTGGGCGTGGATGGTTGTTCGTCTCTGTGTGCCCTGCGATTGGCTGGCAACTGATTCAGGGTGTCCCCCGCCTACTGCCCGAAGACGGCTGGGATGGGCTCCAGCACCCCCCGCGACCCTAGTGAGGATCAAGCGGTACGGAAAATGGATGGATGGATGGAATATTAATGCGAAGACAGACCGTTCAGAATTGAGAAGGAAAAGGGCATCCTGCTCATTTGCAAGCCAGATTATCTTGCATCCCAGATAAAAAGATAGTTCCTCTTTTTTTAATCGTCATCTATTGCAGAGAATGAACTATAGCATTTTGAATGTTAATTCCACTGATAAGTTAAAGTTCATAGTTGATTTTAAAGCAGGAGTCTCGTCTTTTAAAGATGAATTTTAGCCTTGGGTGTGCCACCGTTGCTTTCTTACAGGTCACGTACCAGTCAATGCACGGAGGTATATAAAACAAATACCCCCCCCGAGTGAATTGAAAATGATACATAATACAAACGATAACGTAATGAATAGTATGTTGAGAATGTTTCCAATCATTTTTATTTAAGGGCACAGCAGAAGCAGATGGTTCAAAAAACAAAACTCAAGCTGTTCATTGTACAAGTGGTTGCTTTTTATTCGTGAAATTGCACATCAAACATGGGGGAGTGTATTTGGTACATGTAGAGTACAAAATGACCTGATATCCCCTGTAAAGTGTGAAAAAAAATGTTGACACTTGTCATCATTTGGAGCTTTTCCAAATTATCACGTCTTCATCAATGCCGTTAGTACTAATCGCGTCTTAACCATACAAAAATGCAAAGTATAAACCGCAAGGAATTCCAGGCGGCAGCAAGTTGTCTCAGCCCATGAGGAGGCGGTGCACTTGGTGCAGTTGCTGCTGCGACAGGACCAGACGGTGGACTTGCTCTTGTCCACGAGTGCAAGGAATGGCAACGCGGCCCACAAACACCGTCCCGCCCTTCTTCTCCTCCTTTGCCTAAGGTTAGAGAAAATTATGATTTATTTGTATGCGTGTGTGTGTGTGTGTGTGTATGCGATTTTTATTTTTCACCTTGACGAAAGAAGAAACCGGGAAGGTTGCAAAGTCGGAAGCAGCTCTTGCTCCATGCTGATTGGACACAATGTGTTCAGCTACTTCACCCTGGAAGAAAAGAAACATTATTCGGACGCGCATTCAAATGTTGCGCAACCAACATTTATTTTTTTTTTTTTTACCTTGAGTTTAGCTAGAGCGTTGCTGAGGTTGTGCAGTCGGGTGGTCTGCTCCAGCAGCTGCGCGCTGGCGCTGACTGGAGAAAAATGAAAGGAGGAAAGGTCAGAGTTGGAGATATGGTGGGGAGGGGGGGGGGGGAAGATAATCGGATGTGCCGCCACACCGGACGTCTTCCCGGTGATGTCCACCACTTTGACTTCTGCACTCAGCTTGAGAAGAGTCGCCAGCAGCTGGTCTGTGCGGCGGTAGATGCCCATATTCAGTCCCTCTGGTGGCATGGAGCTCTCTTTGGACACCTGGGGCAGTTTGGCCGGGCACAGTGGAGGCAGGGAGGCCAGCTGGGCGCTCATCTTCTCTGCCTAAACGGAAAACACACTCGTTGTCAAGTCAATGGAAGATACTTGCATTTAAAAAAAAAAAACTATTTTGGGTTTCCCCAGGACACCTTAAGTCTGATGTTTTCGTTCTTGAGGCGTTTCAGGCCCAGCCTCTGAGCTTCAAGCTGCTGCTGGAGCAGAGGAGAGTCCACCACTTGCACCGAGCCCGCCAGTGATTGGGACATACCCACTGGGGGGGGGGGGGGGGGGGGGGGGGGGGAGGATACGGCCACAATGATTCAGAGTTGGAAAAGATCCAGCTTTCATCTCGGCTATTTTCAAAAAGCTACCTCCTGCGGGAACCACGGAAACCATCCCAGAAGCGGGCACACCTCGCAAGCCTTCGATGGTCATCTTCGATTGGTTATTGATGCGCTGTTTCAGCTCTGCTTTCTCCGCTTCCAGCTGGTCGATGTCGGCTTGCAGCGCATCCATCGTCTCCTCAAATTCCCTGCGGGGGGTGACACGTTGAGCGCGCTGGCGCACAAAGACCCAATGATCATCTCACTTTTCTTTCTTCTTCAGCAAGTCGAGGTTCTTGTCCAGTTTGGTCTGGATCTTCTCCACACGCTCATCCGCGTCCTTGGTGGACGTGTCCAGCTTCTTCTCCAGCAGGCTCAGACGTACACTGGCCTCGCTCAGCTCTTCTCCCTGCAAGGAAGGAAACGCTTACTTCTTGACCTTGCGCACAAAGCCAGCCTTTTCCACCTGAGCGCCCACCTTGATCTTGAGGGATTTCTTGAGCTCCTTGATGGCCGCTTCTCTGTCCTCCAGCTTCACTCCAAGGCCCTCCGCATCAGTCATCTCGGCTCTAACTGTGGCTGCTCTCGTTTCCACCGGAGGACTCTTGAGATTCAAATCACATCACCAAATTAAAAAAAAAAAAGGCTACCATGTACCGATTCATCAAAGACAGAAAGAGACACCCAAGTACCTTTCCCTGTGGTTTGTCGGCGTCGTACTCTCCTTCTTGCATGGCGGTGGCCATCTTGTTCATGGTAGCGACGATAGCGCTGCAAGATTGACGCAGGCACTCGGTGCCATTAAGACCATGTGCGCCATACACCTGCGCGCAAAGACGAAAGTTTCCTTTCAACCCCCGACCTGGTTGTAATTTAACCCAAATGGAACGTTTCAGACGATTCCCGACCTGCTCCACAGCCTGGCACGCCGCATCCTCCAATTTGAGCGGATTGAGTCCTTCCTGCTCAGCTAGCGGCGCCACCATCTGCGCTCCGGCCGCCGCCACCTCCTGGAGCACCGCCACCACGCGGGTCAGCTGCCGTCTGCACTCGGTCAGCGCCTCAGACACCTGATGGGGACAACAGGCCACGTTTGTGCTCAAGTACTCCATTGCAAGTAAGCAGCCGTTCGCGTTGACACCGCGTGCGCGTTATCACCTGCGGTCCAAAATTGAGAGCGGCCGGTGCTCCAACGGCTTCCGTTCCGGGCATTCTGCGGCGGATTTTCTTACAAAACTGCTTGATGTCCGAGCAGGAAGTGTCCAGGTCCTTCAGGAGAACCGCCAGAGTGGAGCTCTGCTGACCCGTGGCGAGGAACGCACGCAGACGGGCGACCTCCACGCTCATACAGTCCAGGGCACTCTGGGTAAACTGAGGGTCGGAAGGTCAATTAAAGCCCTTGCAATGTTTGTTCCGGGATCACATCCTAAAACTGCACCAGTAAAGGAAGACCGGTACCTTAATGTGGTCTGATAGCTGCACGGTGCAGTCCTCTTTGTGGTCTGCCAGATGAACGCCGTACAATTGCTAGAAGGCACCGTAAAATGGACTCGCTGAGATTCTGTCATCGCCGAAGAGGACGCTCGTGAAACGCGGAGCGAGTTTTATTACCTGGTAATACTTGATGGCCTTGGTCAGCGGTTCCACCTGAACGGTCTCGTCCAACTGGTCTTTGTGCAGCAGGTCGATGAAATAGTCCAGGGAGCGCTCGTGAAAACTCATCTCCGAGTAGAGCGTGCCCATGCGCTTGAAAACCTCCACCGAGCACATGCTCAGAGCTCTGCAACCAGGCGGGACGGACGCCGTGAACGAGCGGTTTGTGTTGTTGCGGAAAAGCGCGACGTGACGACTCGTGGCTTACTGTTCGTATTTGTGCAAGGTGGCCTGCAGCAAGCTCAGGGAGTACACGAGGCCGGAGGCAAAACTGCGTTGTTCTCCCGGAGGCCCTTTGAGCGCCGTGCCTTGCGCCAGGTTCCCGTTTAAATCGAACTTCTCCTGCGCCTGTTTGCTAATTAGCTCCGCCTATGGTGGACAGGGGGAGGGGGGGGGGGGACAAGCGCGTATGCTACAGAAACCGGATGGACACGGCCACCTCGGTGCGACGCGCCGGATTAAAATGGCCTCCCACCTTGCAAATGATCCTGGGGATGAGCAGGAGCACCAGGATGCAGTCATGGTCTCCGCCGTGACGAAGGAAGGAGTCCGGCATGAAGGACGTGAGCAGGGACACCTCGCGGTTGAGCTGAGCCACTTCCATTTTCCGAAGCTCCATCTCGATGGCCTGAATGACGTGCATCATTTAAAATTTTATTATCTTTTTTTTTTAAACACGACGGACTTGGCAGAAGTGCCGTCCTTCACCTACCTTGGCGTATGCCTTAGTCTCGGCGAACTTGATCTTGAAGTCGAACAGCTCCGCGGGAGGTTGTTGGACCTGTTCACTATTTTCATTCTGCTGGGTCATGAGCTCTTTGTTGGCCTCCTGCTTGCGTAAAATGAAAATCAAGCTCCCGAGCTTCTGGTCTGAAGCACCGGTCCGGGACGCGCGTCCACCTGCAGTCTGTTGGTGAGCTCTCGGTATTTGTTGATGGTCTGCTGGTAATCGGCCACCGTCTCCTGGGCGGCCTCCACCCGCTTGTCTGCCTCCCGGACCTTGGCGCCGCTCAGGTCCAGCTGCTCCCTCAGCTCCATCTCCGTCTCCCTGGCGTTCTCCTGCAGCTCGTCGTTCATTTCGTTGATCGCCTCCTGTCGAGGCGGCAAGATCACTTGTCACAGAGCGACGGCGGCCGTGAATCGTATCCGTTTCAAGCCAGACTGACCAGATCGGTAACGGTTTCTCGCAGCTCTCTGACTTTCTCCTCCAGGTCGAGGTTCCTCTCCGTCAGGGTCTCAACCATCTCCTCTGATCCCAGCGCGGCGTCCACCTGCGATACGACACGGACGCTCAGACCCGGGTAAGCGTTTGCATTTTTGGAATCCCGGCGCGACTTTCACCTGCTCTTTCAGTTCGTCGACTGTGGCCTCGGCCTGCTTGACCTCCGCCTGCAGTTTTTCCTTCTGAGTCCGCAGGGTCTCCATCTCGGCATTCTTCTTTTCCATCTGTTTCTGCAGCTTCACGTGCTCCTGTTTCTCAGAGGCGGACAGGTCACGCATCCTAAGGAGGAAAAAAAAAAGATTCAAATTAATGACTTTTTTTTTTTTTAAACTGTTGTGTGTATGTACTCACCTGACCAAGGCCTCCTTCAATTTGCTGTTCTGCTCCTCGATCTGTTTAACGTGATAGCTGGAGGCGGCACCATCCGAGCCTGCAGGAGAAACCGAGAGTGCGGAGCACGTCGGTTCGGCGACGACTCCTCCGCGAGGCGAGCGTGCGACGAAACGTTACCTTTCTCCGAAATGTCATGTCGAAGGATCTCCAGGTCCATGGACAGCTCCTCCACTTTCTCCTTCAGCGTTTCCACCTCCACCTGCAGCGACTCCGCTCGCTCTTCGGCCATCTCTTTATCCAGGGTGGCCATTTCGATGGCGTCGGCGGTGTCCGACATCTCCTCCATATAGCGGTCCTTCGCCTCCTGAGCGTCACGTGCTTCCTGGAGGAACAAGCGCGTTCGAAAATTGGGAAATCGACACTGTCGTGAGTTGATACGCGGAATCAATTCTGGTTGTCATAAATTGACGTTTACCCTCTTGGCTTCTTTGAGGTTCTTCTGCAGCTCGGCCTGCTGCTCCTGCATCTTGGTCTTCCACTCGTGCAGCTGCTCCAGTTGGATCTTGTGCTTCTCCAGCTCCTTCAGCTTGGCCTTGTCCTCCAAGCGCTTCATTTTCAGCGTCTCCAGTTTCTCCTCCAAGTCCTTGACCTGCGCACGAAGGGATTCCTCCTCCTGGGGGAGCCGTAGGAGGATCAAAGGTGGGTCAAGTCAACATTTTGCACTGCTTCTGTGGCATTTCAAGGATTAAATTTGACCTATTTGCTCAATTAAAATATTGTGGATTGAAAACGCGTACGACCTACAGCAATATCATCTCTTATTTTTGACCCACCTTGCTCGGAGTCGCTGGAGCAGAGGTTGCGGTGACCTCAGTGGGCGGCCCGCTAAACTGAGGAGTCGCAGGAGCGCCCAGCGCGCTCTGATGGGGGGAAAGGCCCATCTCACTGACATCGCCAGATGACAGATTCTCACGAGACGCCTGGCAATAAAAAAAGGTGGGTGGAGGAAAACATCAGTGCAACTCTTCAATTGTATTCGGCTTCGATCAAACATTTCACCACCACCCCCTCTCGCTGCGTGCCCTCCGAATGAATTCGAGTAAATCCCATCTTTGAGCCAAACAGGCCAAATGCACCCTCGTGCTCTGGAGCAGACGCTTCACCACTTCCCGTGATAACGCGACGTGGCGGAGCATACCATGAGCGGCAGCCTGCAGCGGCCCGGGGGACGGACCAAGAGGGAGGGGAGCGAGGTGGCTGATGCCAGACGCTTTGGCGTGCGCCACTGCCACAGTACGATCACAAAGAACGCGTGTTACTACGCGCGTCGCGTCGCAGATGTAAATCGGTGTCCTTTCCGCCTTTAAAAACTCAGAGATCAACTGTCACCATTCGCTCACCTTGGCAGAACGACGGGTAGAGGACTGGAGGAGAGTAGGAATGCGCGCACACACAGCCGGCGTCGCAAGGTAAGAGGTTAGCAACACAGGAAAGGCAAACCATGTGAGTGTATATTGACCGTTAGTTTTGGGTTGTTGTTTTTTTTTCAAGCCCCAGTTACTTCCACAAATAACACGAGTGGAAAATGAGTGCGTAACCTCATGCAACTGGAACAAAGTGCCTCACAACCTTGTACGTGATGACGTGTGCATGCTCCCCCACCTCCCAGAAAAGCAACAAAACTGCACATGCAAAAACAACGCAAACAAAAAAAGACCGCATGGCCAAACAAAAACCTGTTTTTGGAGCCTCGTGCAATGCCAATGCATTATTTTTTTAAGGGAAGAGATTAAGAACGTTAATAGTTATGCGGGTGGTGTTAACACAAAGCAAACTATAAAAAAAAAAAAATCTTATCAGAACCATTTCTACCTTCTTTGCACTTATGGGTGTCTGTGGGGGAGGGGGGGAAGAAAAATAGTATTTATGCAATTAACAAAAAAAAAAAAAGAAAAAAGACTGCTTTGTGTTTAATTGTGATTGTGGCATACCTGTTTAGCCGTTTTGGGAGTCTCTGGAATATCTGCTGGAACAAAATCACATGTTTGATTCCAACTTTTAAGGAGTCCACCACGTAAGGCACAAAACGGTCACCTCTTTGTCTCGGGATCCTGGAAGCGCCCGAATCGGGAGTGTCGGGGGATAATGCGCCCGAGCCGTCATCCACCACCTGGATCTGCACCGCCAACACACGACGAGATCAGTTGTTCAAAAGGCACAAATCGCCGCTTGCGCACATAAGCCGTCTTCTAATCTTACAAACCTGTGTCGGTCTGATAAATATTCCATGGTTTTCCTCACAGGTGAAGTAGCGTTTCCCCTGCACGGTGCCGTCATTCTTGCCTTTGGGTTCGTTGAGGATGACACCCACCCATTTCCCGGCGGCAAAGAGGGTCGCTCCGATAAAGGCGACGGTGCCACGCTGTCCTTTTCCGATCACTTCCACTACAGAACCAATCTAGGAGGATGGGGGCAGGTATTTCCATGAAAGCCTTTTAAACGTTGAACTCTTCTTCCTGTCAATATTTGCCAATTACCTTTGGGGGTTTTCCACTTTCCACAGTTCCCCCGGTGCTCATTCTGCTTATCAATGGGCTGGTTAGCTGGCAGGTTGTGGAAACGAAGGACAGAAAACAAACAGACACCAATGTAGTTAATATCTATTTTCGCATCCTTAGGTAGGAGCAGACCGGTCATAGTGGTCAGTTTCCCACTACTTAATTGATTTGGATCCATTTTCTTCAGAACAAGATCTGAGAACATTTCATTTCCCAATCACATGTCACAGATCACAGGAGTCCGCATAAAATCTTGTCTTTTACTTGCCCCAGTTCAAACAAAGACTCCCATTCAAAAGAACTTAGGTCGTGTTAACGCATGCTGCCGAATGGTTTTGACCACGGGGGGAATGGATTGAAAAAGGTCTTCTTCATAATGAGCAGGAGCAGCCCATCTTTAGAACCCGCCTCAAAACTCACTTTGGCATGACTCAGATTTGATCTTAGTTTTACTGTTTGGTGCCTACTACGATCTTTGTTACAGATTATTGCTTTATTGTTGTATACAGTACATGTTAGTTGCTCCATGTACAGCACTCTGAATGCTTGAAAGTGCTCTATAAATACAGTTGAGTAATACACTTTGGTCAAATTTGCTTACTTTTTCTCTCTTTCACCACATTCGTCATCATGAAGACTTCTACAATGCGGTGAGTGTCCCCAGTAAAATATTTATTTCAAATGACGAAATGTAGCGTTTTACTCAGGACTGATTTAGTCGAGTTACTTACCTGGGGCGTATACGAATGTCTCCGGTTCATAGCCATGGTTATTACAATCAAAATGCAAGGTAATTTAGAGATCCCGCCGCGCTCCAAACTTTCCAATTCAAGTGTTGTTTTTCTTCATAATCAGAATGATTTTCCTATCCAGAAAAGGGCGAGCATTGAAAGGAGGGGCCAAAGTGTCGCATCACTACACGTCACCGCCGAGATGGATAATACAATACAGTACATGCTGATTTATATAGCGCTTTCACAACAGCGGCAGCTGTAACAAAGCGCTTAACAAAACAGTTAACATAAGTAAAATAATAAACACAACACATAACATAAAACACGGACGTTCATGCAGTTCTATCCACTTTTCCATCGCACTGTAATGTTATGCTGATGAGCGCGATTAATTATATCACATTGATCGGGCCACCTCACTCCCGTTCTGCTAATAATATCCATGCTTGGTGGATTTGGTGTCATTTTATTGTGTTGTTTGGTCAACTGAATGCCTCGGTTAACAACACTTTCACGAAATTAAAAAAAAGTGATACAGCAGCAGCCCGTTTAAATGTCTGCCAGGGTCGTTCACATGCTTTTCTGCTCGCACACAATACGACGGCTTTCATGTCTGCTGGCGATCAGAGGTGCGTTTCCATCACAGCCGCCTCCTCTGTGTCAGTCTGGAAGTTGTTATGCTAATGTCAAAAGAGCTAATGCAACGTTGGACCTTTTTTTGGGGGGGGGGGGACAAACTAGAGGAAGAGCACTCGAGACACGAGTAGTTTACATTATGCCTCTTCACACTCACGCGTAAAATACAACCTTGAGGCGTATCCCCTTCGGATTGTTGATTCCAGCTGGTTTTCTTGTTGCTTCCTCGGTCTTTTCCTTGCTCCGCTTCTTCTATGGCCTTTTAGCCGGTGGGATTCTTGCGCACTACCGCCCCCTTCCGGTACGGAAAGGGGACAGATACTGTTGGACTGCAGTAGTGTAGTTACTATTTGTGAGCGCTGTGTTTATTAAATAATAAGATCCAATATTTATTCTAGTCTATTGACAAGGCGTGCTATTTCCTGTAAATGTAAAATTCCGATTTAGTTTTCAGCAAGGATCCATCCCTTCACTTCCGCTGTCCTGACGAGAACACAGGTTTATATGAAACATCGCCCCTCTGTTGCAAATAGGTGCACTACGTTCATTTGAGATTTTTTTTTGTCTTCTCTTAATGTCCAATGCAAAAGTAACTATCATTCTGTCTCGTGTTTCCTGTTTAATTATTAACTTTACTTGCATCTTAGGTTAAATAAAAATGCAACGACATCTCAAACAATGACAAATAATCATAATTGTGATTGTGCTAATTTCCAAAACTACTACTAAAAATAAGTTGTTCCGTAGTAGCTGTGTTGCGCGCTGTGCACCTCGACTTGTCATGATCCAGAGGCCCGGGCTAAACTGACCAATCAGGAGGAGGAGAGGCTGCGATTGTCCGGCTTGGAAGCCACACTCAGCCGCGCCACAGCTCCAGTGATCGGGCCGCGCAACTCCGTGGTGGTGGTGGTGGCGGCGGCGGCAAGCGCGTCACGACAGCGCCTTGACCTGAGCTATCAAACTGGGAACTGTTGCGGCAAAGCTGGCTAACACTTTGAAGGTGAATTACGGTGACTTTCCTAAAACTTTGCGTTATCTGTAGTTTCTTTTTCGAGCCTAAGACGGGTCGTATTTTTAAGATAGCGTAGTTACAATTTAACTTCCTGTTGTGACTTGCAAAATAAAGTTATTTGAGTTGAAACTGAAAGAAAATTGGGAGAGTATCGAGATTTATAGTGAAGGAAAGATTAGTTGGATTCCGGTTTTGTGAACAATTCCCCAGTTGGCTTGGCACTGTAAGCATTTGTGCCAGGAGGATTTTAAACGCTCCCGTAATTTCTCGAATGATTATTGCCAGTGAGACAGTCCAAGCACAAATATAAGCGACTCATTTAAAAAATATTTCCCTCGTACAAACAAAACTTGGGAAGATTCATAAACAGTTTGGTGTCGAATCCAGGGCGTGGAGCTGAAGTGTGACACGTTACGTCATTCCTGTGCTTTCATTCCTTGTCTGCACAGAAGAGTGTTATCGAAGTTCTTCAGAAAGCCACAAGTGTACACGTGTAGTTATTGATTCGTTTGTTCGCGTTGATCGATGTGGCTCCGTAAATGCAATCATAAAAAATACCAACGTTCAAAGCTTTTTTAAGTTAAAATTTTAAAAATCTGTATATATATGAATAGTATACATATAGTATAGTAATAGTATATATAATCTGTATACTGATTCTACATTATAAATCTCCAATATGTTTACCTCAAGCCACGATTTGCCTTCGCATTGTTAGGTATTTTTCAAGGCATTTCTGTGCTGTTTGGCAGAAATTTGAATTCCTTCGGAGAGAAAGAATCTACAGTACTGACTTTGCAGCTTTACAAAATGTCAGCAGGATGATATCGGCACAACGCCATGTCACTTATGAAATGCTAAAATTGATGCCTTCAATCAAGTCAAAACTCAGAACATTCATGAATAGTTTTGAAGAGTTCCTGCCTGTGTATTTTTATTTGTACTGATTAATTTAGACCATGTCTGACGTCGAGCTGGTCAAGAAAATGCTGAGAGTCATCCTACAAGCCAACAAGGGTGGAATGTCGCTGTCCCGTCTGCAGTCTGAGTACAAGGAGCTGACCGGTGAACAGATTCCACATAAACAGATGGGACACAGCCATCTGGACACTTTACTAGCCAGCATGCCCTCAGTCGTCCGCTTGGAACGCAGCCGTTCTGGAGAGGTGAGAGGTTGCTCGCAAACAGTCTGAGAAGATTTTGAGAATCAAAGTCACAAGTCATCACTAATATGGGCATTTGTATACCTGCAGATAGTCTATTTTGCTTCTGCCGACAAAGAGACGGCCCATGTTGCCAAGGTGATGGCTCGCCAGCGGACTTCCAAGAAGACTGGACGACCCCACATGGTCAACACCCAAATGAGGGTCAAACCCACGGCCCTGCTTGTCTTTAATGGTATAATCCAAGTCGTTGGATGGTTATAGTTAGGTTTACAAAGATGATGATGGTGGTAAAATAGTGAGGCTGTAAAATAGTGAATAATATTTCTTAACAGAAAAAAAACCCAGCAGGCATTGTGTGACTTCTGCGATTGGCTGGGAACCGGTTCAGGGTGTCCCCGCCTCCTGCCCGAAGACAGCTGGGATAGGCTCCAGCAAACCCCGCGGCCCAAGTGAGGATAGGCTGAATAGAAAAT
Organism: Hippocampus zosterae; assembly: GCF_025434085.1. Classification (NCBI taxonomy): domain Eukaryota; kingdom Metazoa; phylum Chordata; class Actinopteri; order Syngnathiformes; family Syngnathidae; genus Hippocampus; species Hippocampus zosterae. The sequence goes on along the minus strand of NC_067451.1, from coordinate 3,087,417 downwards.
GAAGGGATGGACGAATTGTGTGACTTAAAACTCATGAGTGTGTGTGTGTGTGTGTGTGTGTTATCTTCGTTACTGGAATTGTCACACACTCAACAATGACTATGCTTCATAATACTCTGAAGTGAGATCATACGAACAGTTTTGCAGTCAGACCCATGCAGTTGCCGCTCACATATAGCCTGATGTGACGTCTCCACACAGACACTCCTCTGGTGCTATCGTTTGCAGCTTCTCCGCTAGAGAGTGTGATTCCGCAGAATACGAGAGGAGTCGGAGAAGGTGGTGGAGGGTTGAGGGGGATATTGTAGGAGGATGAGACAGCAATGCTGGGGTAGGGCTTGCGTTGGGGCTGGAAAAGGAGCCAGTGAGAACACGAGATTGAGAATTAGCCGCGAGACAGCAGCAGCTGAATCATGCATCAGCCTCTCCATCGCTCCTTCAGCACCTGCGATTTTGATATTCAGGGAGAGTAAGCGCTCGGACTGTGAGCGTGCCGACATGTCGCTCGTCTGCAGGACGTAACTACTACGTACGTACGCGTGGCTGGATGTCTGATTGACTCAAAGTATTTGGGAAATGTTCATGGGTCATTGTGACTCTTGGTTGTGAGCAAAAGGCAGACTACACCCTGGATTGTTGACTGTGGGCGTGGAGGGAGGGAGGGAGGGTGCTTTAAATCAATACAAAGGCGAAAGATCTTTAAATTAAAAGTGTAGTGTCAAGAGATGACCTCTTGTATGACACATGCCCTCCAATCCGACACCGCCTTGTCTCAGCATCCTGTGTGTGTGTGTGTGTGTGTGTGTGTGTGTGTGTGTGTGTGTACACGTGTGCCTCGATGCAGCAAAACCTCAAACCTCCCTGAGGCAGCCGAGCCACCGCGGACGAGGTGGCGTGAGAGGCGGCGGCGGCGGCCGAGGCTCCGGACATGGAGACTTGAGGCAGTCGAGGGATGTGAGGGATGGCCAGACGGAGGGCAGGACGGCCACAACACACAACACACCCAACAGGTAAATAATATTAATAAACACGTGGCTCTCTGGAATAAGCTCCAGCCACGGTTTGACTATTGACTCAGGCGAGCGGGGGTGGGGGGGGTCAACCACAACTGACATCATCGTCGGCCTTCAGCAGCACAATGGGACGTCCTGCTCCCAACCCGGTGGTACTGGCGGGGCTTCTGAGCCCCGAGTAGGCGGGGTGTAAACCTTCCTAATCCCCCTTCTATTCTCTGGTAGATTAAAGCATCCGAAGCAATACAGAGCGAATCAGCACATCCAATGGAGCCCTCTCGATCTTTCATTGAGGCGGCAGGCATGTGGCGCCGCGCATGTGTGCCCGCCCGTAGGACCTCGATTTGCTTCCGTCACAATTGGAAGTTGTAAATTAATCACCATGGAAATAATTCATTCATTCATTCATCTTCCGAGCCGCTTGATCCTCACTAGGGTCGCGGGGGGTGCTGGAGCCTATCCCAGCTGTCTTCGGGCAGTAGGCGGGGGACACCCTGAATCGGTTGCCAGCCAATCGCAGGGCACACAGAAACGAACAACCATTCGCACTCACACTCACACCTAGGGACAATTTGGAGTGTTCAATCAGCCTGCCACGCATGTTTTTGGAATGTGGGAGGAAACCGGAGCACCCGGAGAAAACCCACGCAGGCCCGGGGAGAACATGCAAACTCCACACAGGGAGGCCGGAGCTGGAATCGAACCCGGTACCTCTGCACTGTGAAGCCGACGTGCTAACCACTGGACTACCGGGCCGCCCACGATAGAAATAAATGGGGGGCAAAATCAACAAACAACAACAAAAATAAAACCCAAAGTTGATGCTGTCCTTGATCTGCAAATTGAGATTTGATCTGCTTTGACTTTTAGCTTTGGGCTCTTTGCGACGTGAGCCAGAATACTTGTTATTCTTGGAAAATTTAAGACTAAGGTCCCCCTGTACAGGTCGGAAAAGAGGATGACGCTCCCGTCACGCTTCCAGAAGGAGGTCCAGGCTCACCTCTCCAGAAACTCCCAACTCACCACTCGTAAGTCCGATCGCCTTTGTTTTGTCTCGCTGAATACAGAGCAAGAGAGAACACCGCTTGACACTTTTGCAAGCAAACTTTTCACCTTGATTTATTTGACATCAGGTTTTCGTAATCATAATAATAATGACAATAAAATATGTTACTGTCGTCATATATTTATGAATTAAGGTCGACGCGCAGCAACAGGTGGATTATTTTATTATTTTTTTACCTGTGACATCACAGCGCACGGTAAGATCAAGTTTTTATCGGTCAAACATAAAAATATCAAATATTTCAAAAACCTGATGTGCTAGAGAAAAAAAATTAATAAAAGCATTTTTGAAATCAGGGGTCCAAAATACGCTCAGGGACACACACACACACACACTTTAGAATCTTGCGTTGTCCCGATCGCCGTCTGCATTTCAACATTGTAAACGCGTCCTGCCGTGTCCTCGCCTTCCTCCAGAACCTTCACACTCGAATGAGAATCTGGACTGCGGCAAAGGCAAAGCCTACAACCCTCAGCAGGTCCAGAACTGCATCAAGGAGATCCTGTCCCAGTACACCAACGGCCTGTGGTTGTCCAAGCTGCCGCAGATCTACAAAGAGCTTTCTAAACAGGACCTGCCAACCGAGGCCATTGGAGACCTGGAGACCTGGAAGCACATTTGCACTGTACGTTCTTTGCCTATTTCCTGCCACCGTGTCAATCAAAACGATTTCCTAATCGCCGTCTTCCTCTCGGTCCAGGTAGAGAGAACATGCGGCAGTAAGCCATCTGAGCTTCTTCTCTACCCTGCCAAGGAGCAGAGCACCACAACCGTCCCCGCTTCCGCGGGTGCCCCGCCCTCCACCCCGCCATCAGACAAGCCCCCGCAATCCCCCGAGCACCAAAAGCCCCAACTTAAACGCTCCGGCTCACAGCCTCCTCCGTCAGAGTCCCCTCCGTCGCCTCTTCCCCGCTCCCCACCGGCTCCCCTTGGCCCCGAGCTGAAGCAGAAACTGGAGGAGCTGCTGCAGAAGTATTCCAGCGGCCTGTGGGCCCACGCGCTACCTAAGCTCTTCCAGGACACCTATAAAGTCAGTCGGGAGGGGCGGGGGGGGCAGGGGGGGCAGGGGGGGAATGCCATCAAGCTTTTCATTTGTGTTTTGTGGTGCGCTCGAAATTGCGGAATTATTATTTTTTATTTTTTTTTTAAATCAGACCAAACTGCCTGGACACGTCCTCGATAACCTTCAGCTCCTCTCCGACATCTGCACCATCGACTACCCGATGCCCGACAACCCCAAGAGGGCCATCGTGTACAGGAGGAGGAGCAGCGGCGGAGGCGCAGGAGAGGAGAACCGTAGCAGGAACAGTGAGGAGGAACAGAAAGTCAAGCCGGAGGCGGCGAAGAGACCGCGCGATCACTCGGTACCCCCCCTGCAGATCCCCAAAGAGGAATATCCCTCCGTGCTGGTGGTGGACGCCACAAACACCAATGAAGTCGTTTTGAGGTACGCGGGGGAAGTTTTGGAAGCGCATTCATTCGATTGGTCGATCTCACTCGTGTTTCAAAAGGTACGTCGGGGAGAGCTACTCGCAGGCTCAGGAGCAGATGGAGGATGAAATGAGGGAATTTTACGGGACGGACGAGCACAAGTCGACGCCGTGCTCCTCTCCGTCGTCGGGCCAACTCGTGGCCGTCAAAACGGAGGAGGAGGAAGTTCTCAGAGCTCAGGTGTGCGAGCTCATGACGGAGAAGGTCAAGGTGAGAGGATGTCAAGCGGCTCCGTTTTTTTACATCAAGAATTTGAAATTGCCCCCCTCCCCCCGTGGCTTCACAGGTGCACTTTGTGGATCACGGTTTCTCCGAAGTGGTTAGCAAAGCTAAACTTTTTGAGCTGCCCGAGAAGTTCTACAAACTCCCTTTCCAAGCCACCAAGAGCAAATTGGCAGGTGGGCCAAAGTGGCGTTGCCACGGAGACGACAAAGAAAAGAACACAAAGCGCTCGCCCTCCTCCAGCATGATGGGAGTTTTTTTTTTTTGTGCGCGCAGGCCTGGAGCTCTTCCATCGGGAGCCCGCCGTGCTGAAGACCTTCGAGGCCATGGCGAGCGGCCGCATCCTATTGGCCGAAATCCTGCAGAGAGGGCAGACGCCCTTGATGGTGTTGTACGACACGTCGCAGGATGACGACGTCAACATCAACGCCGCCTGCATGAAGGCCCTGCAGGACGAGAGCCTCATCAGTCCCTTGGAGGTAAAAAAAAAAAAAAAGATTTGAGGATGGAAGCGCAGCACGCCAGACTTCTGATCGGCCGCGTCGCTCAGGTCAACAGCGCTTACATGAACGTGACCATCACCAGCGTGTGCTCCGACGGCACCTTCTACTGTCAGCTGCCTTCCCGAGGACTCGCCAAACTCAATCGGATCCTCGACAACATCGAGACGTACTTCCACTCGCAGGTGACGCGCCGTTCGTTTCGTACGAGTCAAATCGCACCGTTACCCCGGCGAGGTGGCGTTTGCCCGACTCGAAAGGCCCTCCGAAAAGTCTTTCGTGTGAGAACGCGTTATCGGCGTGTCAAACGAGTGGACAGATTGAGATTAGGGTCGGTAATCTGGATTTGATGCTTCGCCAAGCCACTTAGGATGCGAGCGGCGCCGCCGCCGCCGCTCTCCTTTGAAAGCTTTACGTCCGCGTCGAGGTAAAACGGGGCTTTTGGCGAGCAGCAGGCAACGGCGAAGAAAACTTTTGATGTGCAAAGCTTGAGGAAAAATGCTTATTTCTCACAGGTAACGTCAGAATTTTTGGTGTCCAGGCCGTTCTGCGGCAAAGGATGCGTGGCTCGCTACAAAGGCAAATGGTCCCGTGTGGAAGTAAGATTAGAAGAAAATTGCCCCCCCTTCCCCCCCCTCACCGCCCATGCCGTTGACGCTTTCCGATATCTGCCCAGATCACAAATCTACACGGCAGCAGAGTGTTGGACATCCTCTTCCTTGACGTGGGTGTCCAGGCCTCCGTGGAAGTGTTTGAGCTCAGGGAGATTCCACAGAAGTTTCTCTGTGACCTCGTGGCCATCCCACCACAGGTTGGCATGAATTTAAAAAAAAAAATCATATTGGGAAGAAGAAGCAATTGATTCTGTTCTCCAACACGTGTTTAGGCTGTCAAATGTTGCCTGGCAGACCTTTCGGTCAGCGTGGGATCCTGGACTCCAGATTCGGTCCAGTGGCTTCGGGAGAAAGTTCTCAACACCACCGACTGCAGCATGAAGGTAAGAGAGTTGATTTTTCTTTGATTTAAATTTTTTTTTTTTATAATTGCCTTCTGAAAAATCTGCACGCCTCACCACCTTTACATCGCTATCAAATTGATGTCCTCACATGAAATCGGCACCTCAAGGTGGCCAAGGTGGACGAAAGCAAACAGTGCGTCTACGTTCACCTCTTCACCGACAAGAACTTCCACGACCCAGCTTGTAGTCTCAACCACCAGATGGCCCGGTCTGACCTTTTCAAACAGCAACCCGATGTCTACCTGACGAGCCACAGGTCACTTTAACACGTTGGGGAAAAACAACGGGAACACATTTTTCCTTCACTTCATTCCTGTGTTATTTTTTATTCTTTTTGTCATGACTCGCAGTCCCATCAAGATCTCGACACTCGCCGCACCCGGCAAGACATCGAGCGGCAGTGACATCACCAACGGCAGTCCGAAGTCTTCTTCAATCGCGAGCAAGCATCATCTCAGAAGGGTTCCATCCGGACCCAAAGCAAGTGCCGGCAGCTCACCCGGGGCTCAGTCGGTCGCCTCCTCCTCTTTCCAGCTGCCACCTTTGCTCACGCTGCCCCCTGCAGGTCATCATCTCAATTCATTTTGGGCTTCCTTCCAATCCCGGCTGGCCTGTTTTCTCAAGCTGAGCCGTGATTGGTTGTTACCTGAGCAACTGTGATGTCATTTTCACTTGACAGCAAGTGGCAAAATGGCCGCCCCCCCTCAGTCGGACAAAAGTGTTGTGGATTTTATTGCAGAACTCAAATTACACAAACACAATGTCGTGCTTAGACAAGCGGGGCGGCACGCAACGTGTGAGAGGAAAGAACATTTTGGGGTTGACTTCCCCTTTAAGAAATTCAGCAGGGGAAAAAAAAGCTTTTTGCGTCAAGAAAACGTATCAAGCTAAACGGTGACTTGAATGCTATTTTTTTTTCTTCAGTGACATCGCTAACATCTGAACTAATATTCATTCATTCATTCATTCATCTTCCGAGCCGCTTGATCCTCACTAGGGTCGCGGGGGGTGCTGGAGCCTATCCCAGCTGTCTTCGGGCAGTCGGCGGGGGACACCCTGAATCGGTTGCCAGCCAATCGCAGGGCACACAGAAGCGAACAACCACTCACACTCACACCTAGGGACAATTCGGAGTGTTCAATCAGCCTGCCACGCATGTTTTTGGAATGCGGGAGGAAACCGGAGCACCCGGAGAAAACCCGGGGAGAACATGCAAACTCCACACAGGGAGGCCGGAGCTGGAATCGAACCCGGTACCTCTGCACTGTGAAGCCGACGTGCTAACCACTGGACTACCGGGCCGCCTTCTGAACTAATATGACCCTTGTAATTCAACTTTAAGGAATGACGTCATATTACGGGTGTTGCACTCTTTTCACAAGACATGCATATATTTCTACAACCGGGACACATCATCATCTGTGATATACATCTAAAAATATATGTTCTCTATTTGAATGTATGCTTCACATGGGTCGACTCCGAGAATAAAAGCGCCCCTCACGCCAAGGCTGGAAAACAGAGGGGCATTTTTCATCTAAAATGCTGCATTATGGGTAAAGGGCAGGCGCATCAGACCAATACTGTATCAAGCCTCATGGCCCTAGCCCCCAAAAATATAGCCCGAACAAAAAAACTCAACCGTTGCACCGAGTTTTTGTGATTCTTAATGTGTCAATCAACATTTATGTATATTCCTGCCATGACTGTTTAAATTCTTTTTTTTTTTTTTTTGTCACTTCCAGGAAACAACATGGACGTGTACATATCAGTGGCGTGCCATCCAGGCCACTTTGTCCTCCAGCCCTGGAGGGATATGTACAAACTGGTGGTGCTGATGGGGGAGATGATCCTCTTTTACAACCAAACCGATGAAAGACCTCTCCACGTGCAGAAGAATCACGTCTATGCCGCTAAGGTGGAGAACAAGTGAGTGAAGCGCGTCACCGAAATGTTATTATTATTATTTTTTTTTTTTTCTGAACGCGCGCGTGCTCCTCCACCGCGCAGCTGGTATCGCGTTTTGGTGAAGGGCGTTCTCAGCAACGGGCTGGTGTCCGTGTACCAGTTGGACTACGGGAAGCACGAGCTGGTCAGCTGCACGCAGCTCAGGGTTCTAAACAAGGAGTTCCGACAGCTGCCCTTCCAGGGAATCACCGCTCAGCTGGCCGGTGAGTCTCAATTCCAAAGCCCAGATTTCATCGCCGCCCGGCCTGCTTCCTTTTCAACCGACAAGAACCGTCTCGCCTCTCAGGAGTGAAGACCAGGCAGTGGTCCGAAGAGGCGTCCATCGTCTTCAGGAACCACGTGGAGAAGAAGCCCCTGGTGGCCCAGCTGGAGGCGGCGCAGGAAGCGGCGAACCCCTGGGACAGGAAGCTCACCGTCTTCCTGGTGGACACGTCGCAGCAAGACTGCGACATCTGGGTGCATGACATCATGGCGGAGTTTGTTGACAAACTCCCCGACCAATAAGGCAGTGGACAGTCATAGTTTGCGCTGAAGAGAGTTTGTCCATTTTCAAACCATTTCTGGGACTGAAAAGAATGGAACTATGAGACTAAAGGGAGCAAAGTGGAGCAAAAATATTGCCCCCTGCTGCCCATATTTGAAACTACAACTAGCATTCGAACTTAGTGACAAACACTGCGTAGCTGCGCCGTTTTAAGTTGACGTTCAAGAGGCAATTATTCGCATCCTTTCCGGGTAGGGGGCAGATATTTGACGTGAATGAATAGAAGTCACTTTGACAATAATGTGCCACATTCCACTTGTTTTGAAATCCGGTCGACTGGACACGAGACTGAGCCGCACTGGGAACTAATTTATTACCGAATGGAATCTTACACTGCAATTTGCGATTTTATTGAACAAGATTGAAAGACTTGTGGAATAAAGTATATGTGAGAGGAGCACATTCTTCAGTGTTTATTTCATGTCCCCCGTGGGGTGAACAAAAAGTTTCAATTTTTTTTAATTAAAACAGCAAAAAGCTTCTTTACACGTCGCTTCAAGTGTTCGGTGTTCCTTCGGTCGTCACACGATATCGTGTATGTTGCACTCCACACAGTTGATCAAGTATTGCTGTTGAGGGGTTGGATTCTGTGCGGGTGTCTCTTAGCGGATGGAGAGCATCATCACAAACTCTGAGGAGGACCAGAGAAACGACTTTATACAAATGAAACCTCCACGCCCCCAAAAAGGGTCGACTTTCCCCATTTTCACCTTCAAAGTCAATATTTCCATCTGCGTTGATGTCCAATTCCTTCAGGATGTCTTCCAGCTCTCCTTTCTTGAGCTTCTCCCCCAGCAGGCTTTTGGCCGCCTCCCTCATCTCGTCCTGCGTGATCTTGCCATCGCCGTCCAGGTCAAACTTGGCATGACGACAACAAGACGGCAAAGGTCATGTGAAAGTATCCTTTCATCCAATGTGGTGGTGTAAAAAAAAAAAAAAAAAAAAAAATCGAGGCCCACCTGCAAGAATGCCGACTGGAGCTCTTTGAGTCCGAGCATGTGTGCCGTCTCGCCCATCATTCTGGGTCCCATCAGTTCGGTAAAGTCTTCAAAGTCCATGAGCCCGCCCACTACGGGGGGGGGAAGAATTGCAACAGTAGCTGCATAAATTAGCTCAGGCAGGGATGGGCACATTTAATAAATGCATTATAAGCAATGCACCTCAATAATATGACAATTGTGGGTGAGTTGGTTTTTGTAAAAGAAAAAAAAATACTCTGTACTGTACAAAATGACTTCTTGCACTTCATGTTTGTTTCTTGTTTAAAAATTTTGTGCCATCCTTGAATGGTCATTTTTTTTTTTCGCACGAGGCCTCTGCACTGGAAGAAAAAAAATTACAGGGTTGTTTTGCTTGCTTCAAACCCTTCGGTGTTGCGATAGTACATTAAAAATGAAATACTTTGGATATTAATAGCACTTATGCGTGTATGTTGCTTTGCATTGATGAGCTATTGTGCCCCCCCCCCCCCCCCCCCCCCGTCCAGCATTTAAGCATTTAAGTTGCCCATGCCAGGCGGCCCGGTAGTCCAGTGGTTCGCACGTCGGCTTCACAGTGCAGAGGTACCGGGTTCGATTCCAGCTCCGGCCTCCCTGTGTGGAGTTTGCATGTTCTCCCCGGGCCTGCGTGGGTTTTCTCCGGGTGCTCCGGTTTCCTCCCACATTCCAAAAACATGCGTGGCAGGCTGATTGGACGCTCTAAATTGTCCCGAGGTGTGAGCGTGGATGGTTGTTCGTCTCTGTGCGCCCTGCGATTGGCTGGCAACCGATTCAGGGTGTCCCCCGCCTACTGCCCGAAGATGGCTGGGATAGGCTCCAGCACCCCCCGCGACCCTAGTGAGGATTAAGCTGTTCAGAAAATGGATGGATGAATGAAGTTGCCCATGCCTGCAAGGGAAGTGCGTTTGTGTGTCCTCACTTCTCATTTTGATCTGCTGCACAATCTCCAGCAGTTCCATCTCGGTGGGCATGTATCCCATGGTCCTCATGCACTCAGCCACATCTTTGTAGTTCAGGTAGCCGTCCTGGTCGTAGTCAAACTCCTTGAAGGCTTCTTGTAGCTCTGTCAAAACAAGGCGACGGACCTTGAGAGCACCTTCCAAGAGTGGATTAGCGCCACTGAAACATGAATTGGGCTGCGGTGCGTGAGGAGCTACCAAATAGTGCGCTAAGCGTTCGTTTGAGTCCGTCTAATTTGCGAGACTTACCGTCTAATTCACCTTGTGCCAATTCTCTCTCCTGTTGAAAGACAGCAACACCGTCAAATACGTTGACAGCGATGCAGCACCAAAATCACCTTTAAAAGCATTTTTTTTCTGGATTTGTTTCATTCGGTCACATGGGTTGCTGCTGTCCTTTATCAGAGTGAATAATGTGAATTAACAAGGTTGGAAAATATCCTTTCAACTATAAATGCTTTTTAATCGAGGTTAAAAACGATGCTCTCTTCCCATATATATGATTAACACACTGCAAAGTATTTTTCCGTTTTCAAAAATGTTCTTGCACTGTATGCTCTTTTTGTGATTCTGATGAGCTATTTTGTAATGCCTTTACTTTGATTTTAAATCTCCAACTCCTTTGTACGGTACATGAATCATACTGAGTTACATTGTGAATAGAACATGGGATTCATCAGTGATTCTCTTTTTTTGAGTACTGCCTAAGTACTGGGAGGCGTGTAAACAATCTGAAATGTTTTCGTTTTTAAACACCCTGTATACCCAGTCAGCAAAGGCACCCCCCCCCCCCCCCCCACGGATTCGAGTTTGTACAATCAATGGGATCAGTTGCAATGCATATATGTGAATGATAAAAGTAAATTGCACATTTGTTGAAAGAAATGTAAGGTGCTTCATGAAATGTTTTGTAAAAGATACATTCATTAAATTTCAACATTTTCCAAATGTTCTTGTGCTTCTTTATACCAAAACAAAGTAGAGACATGTTGTTTTGGTTGTTTATAGCAAAGTATGGTATCATTTTAATGGTCCGGCCCACTTGACATCTACCGAGGCCGTATGTGGCCCACCATGTGAAACGAGTTTGACGCCAGTGATTTATAGTAAGGCGTTTTTAGCCGAAAAAAACGAACATGTATAGTAAGGCGTTTTTATACAAAAAAAACGACCATGTATAGTAAGGCGTTTTTAGCCGAAAAAAAACGACCATGTATAGTAAGCCGTTTTTAGCTGAAAAAAACGACCATGTATAGTAAGGCGTTTTTAGACAAAAAAAACGACCACGTATAGTAAGGCCTTTTTAGCCAAAAAAACGACTATGTATCGTAAGGCGTTTTTAGCCCAAAAAAACGACCATGTATAGTAAGGCCTTTTTAGCCAAAAAAACGACCATGTATACTAAGGTGTTTTTCGATGACATTTTTAGCAGAAAAAAACAACCATGTATTGTAAGGCGTTTTTAGCCGAAAAAAAACGACCATGTATAGTAAGGCCTTTTTAGCCAAAAAAAACGACCATGTACAGTAAGGTGTTTTTGGATGAAATTTTTAGCAGAAAAAAACGACCATGAATAGTAAGGCCTATTTAGCCCAAAAAAATGACCATGTACAGTAAGGCGTTTTTAGCCAAAAAAACGACCATGTATAGTAAGGCGTTTTTAGATGAAAAAAACTACCATGTATAGTAAGGTGTTTTTGGATGAAATTTTTAGCAGAAAAAAACGACCATGAATAGTAAGGCCTATTTAGCCCCAAAAAAATGACCATGTACAGTAAGGCGTTTTTAGACGAAAAAAACGACCATGTATAGTAAGGCGTTTTTAGACAAAAAAAAACGACCATGGATAGTAAGGTGTTTTTAGACGAAAAAAAGACCATGTATAGTAAGGCGTTTTTATCCGAAAAAACGACTATATATCGTAAGGCGTTTTTATCCGAAAAAAAAACGACCATGTATAGTAAGGCGTTTTTAGACGAAAAAAACGACCATGTATAGTAAGGCGTTTTTAGATGAAAAAAAAACGACCATGTATAGTAAGGCGTTTTTAGACGAAAAAAACGACCATGTATAGTAAGGCGTTTTTAGACGAAAAAAACGACCATGTATAGTAAGGCGTTTTTAGACGAAAAAAACGACCATGTATAGTAAGGCGTTTTTAGATGAAAAAAACGACCATGTATAGTAAGGCGTTTTTAGACGAAAAAAACGACCATGTATAGTAAGGCGTTTTTAGCCGAAAAAAACGACCATGTATAGTAAGGTGTTTTTAGCCGAAAAAAAGACCATGTATAGTAAGCCGTTTTTATCCGAAAAAAATACCATGTACAGTAAGGCGTTTTTAGTCGAAAAAAACGACCATGTATAGTAAGGCGTTTTTAGATGAAAAAAACGACCATGTATAGTAAGGCGTTTTTAGCCGAAAAAAAGACCATGTATAGTAAGCCGTTTTTATCCGAAAAAAAATACCATGTACAGTAAGGCGTTTTTAGTCGAAAAAAACGACCATGTATAGTAAGGCGTTTTTAGATGAAAAAAACGACCATGTATAGTAAGGCGTTTTTAGCCGAAAAAAACGACCATGTATAGTAAGGTGTTTTTGGATGAAATTTTTAGCAGAAAAAAAACGACCATGTATAGTAAGGCCTTTTTAGCCAAAAAAAATGACCATGTACAGTAAGGCGTTTTTAGACGAAAAAAACAACCATGTATAGTAAGGCGTTTTTAGACAAAAAAACGACCATATATAGTAAGGCGTTTTCCGAAAAAAATGACCATGTATAGTAAGGCGTTTTTAGCCGAAAAAAACGACCATGCCGTGTAAGGCGTTTTTAGCCGAAAAAAACGACCATGTATAGTAAGGCGTTTTTAGCCGAAAAAAAACGACCATGTATAGTAAGGCGTTTTTAGCCGAAAAAAACGACCATGTATAGTAAGGCATTTTAACTAAAAAAAAACGACGACGTATAGTAAGGCATTTTAGCCCCAAAAAAACAACCCTGTATAATAATGCGTTTTTCAACGAAAAAAAACGACCATGTATCGTAAGGCATTTTAACCCAAAAAAATCCTAACGGTTAGGTTTAGGGTTAGGGGTTAGGGCTTAGGGGTTAGGGGTTAGGGTGCTGCTGTTGTCTTCTTCTCTGGTCAAAACAGTGTTTTTGGATGAAAAAAATGAACGGTTAGGGTTAGGGTTAAGGGTTAGGGTGAGGGCCTTTTTGGACGACATCATGAAAGATGTGGCTTAGTTGAGGTTGAATTCAGGCTGATATCAGGAACCCATTCTGGCCCAGCGTCGGGCCGGAGTAGGGCCGGATATGGTTTTACAATGCGGCTCAGATCCGGGCCGAATGCGGCCCACATCATGGATTCCAGACGTGGGCCACTGCAGGACCGTCATTCATTGAGGTATGTGCGCCGAGTGTGCGTGCCTTGTCTGCCCCAGAGCTGGGCCAGACCAATTTTGCTGACTGGGTCGTAACACCCCTCGATTTGGGATATATATATATATATATTTTTTGCGTTAATGAAAAAAAAAAACTGATATTCACACGATTTTACAGAAAGTAAAGAACACATGGTGGACAAAATTAAGCACAGAAAAATAAATACTCAAGTCGACTTTTTTTTTTTAGGCATCGGCATTATAAAGTACTTATCTCTTAAGTTTACTTCATTGTACTTGTGGAATTTCACTTCACGCGACAAGAAAGAGGTCGTCTACTCACAGCCCCGAACACACTGTTCAGCACAGAATTGTAGACTTTGTTCATGCTGTCGTTGTGTTTCTTAAATTTTTTGGACGACTTCTTTGGTGTCTCGGACGCCGAGCCCGATGGAGACGCTTGAGACGAGGCCGCTCCACTTTTGCAGGATGCCCCCCCCAACCCCCAAAGGCAATGTGAGTGGGCGCTCAAAGTTTTTGGGGAGTGCACATGAATTTGAGAACACATGTGAGTTAGGAACTAATGGAATGAAACATACCCATCTGTGGATGTGGAATCTGCTGAAATCGTCGATGAAGTTCTCTCTCCTGCCTTCGGCATGCTGAGTAAAAAAAATTTTTAAGAGAAAGAGGGGAAAATGTATTTTCGGAACGTGTTGCTAGGAGCTCCCTCACGCTTGTCTACGATTTCTTTACCTTCATTTGTTCTCCCCTCCCCAAAGTGAGAAAAGGACTGCGTCCAGAGTTACTCGACCCTTGCTGCCGGCTCTGATCTGATCTCTCGCGTTTGTCTTCTCGTCCTGACCTCGTTCGATCGGAGAGGCTTAGCAACTAATTAGCGGGCTAAACATGCTGCCAAATAAAGCTCAACGTCATAGCTGTGTGACCTTGGCCTGAAGGTTGCCCCAAATTCGAGCAACTGAAGCCTTTCCGACGTGTGGTTCTGATAAAGAAACCAAAATCCATCCATCCATCCATCATCTACCGCTTATCCGGGGCCGGGTCGCGGGGGCAACAGCTTTAGCAGGGAAGCCCAGACTTCCCTCTCCCTAGCTACTTCTTCCAGCTCTCCCCGGGGGATCCCGAGTCGTTCCCAGGCAAGCTGGGTGACATAGTCTCTCCAGCGTGTCCTGGGTCTTCCTCGGGGTCTCCTCCCGGTGGGACATGACCGGAACACCTCACCGGGGAGGCGCTCAGGAGGCATCCGAATCAGATGCCCAAGCCACCTCCAAAGCCACCAAGAAACCAAAATATGATCATCGTAAAAATTAAATAAGCATAATTAAATTGGCCACTCACGAAAGGAGTTGCACGGGAGGAGCGTATGAGGAGAAGGGAGAAAGGAGACAGTGCGGAGGGTGTGAAAGGTGGGTGACTAAAAGCAAACTATGACAGACACGTGAGAGAAGAAAGGAGAAGGGTGGCTTGAGGGAGGTGTGGGAAGGAAATGTTGGCGGGGAACCTTGCGAGACACCAACGGGTTTCGTGCCGGGTGTGGGACCCGGGAGAGGGGGGGGGGCAAGTCCCTGACGGGGGCCGACTGCCCAGGATCGAGGATCGATCGCGGCGCCGACAGTCTGTTGTCGTGAACTCATTCCTTGGGGTTTGGCGCCGCCATGTGGTTGGTAGTGGTACGAGACAAGAGAAACTAGCGACTGTTTTTTTTTTTCAACATGAACTGTACAGTAAAACTAACAATGACATGAGGTTACAGTGTAGGAAGGCATTTTCTTAGGAAAATGACATGACAGAAATGACAGGCATTTTGATTTGAAAGAAAACAATGCTGTAGTAAGGCGTTATTTTTTTTTAGAACAGTGGCATGATGCAAAAGGAAGGTATCTTTAATTAAGAAAAGCATGTTGTTTAATAAAGTTTTCAACTCGCAATAAGCACGTCGGCTTCACAGTGCAGAGGTACCGGGTTCGATTCCAGCTCCGGCCTCCCTGTGTGGAGTTTGCATGTTCTCCCCGGGCCTGCGTGGGTTTTCTCCGGGTGCTCCGGTTTCCTCCCACATTCCAAAAATATGCGTGGCAGGCTGATTGAACACTCTAAATTGTCCCTAGGTGTGAATGTGAGCATGGATGGTTGTTCGTCTCTGTGTGCCCTGCGATTGGTTGGCAACCGATTCAGGGTGTCCCCTGCCTACTGCCCGGAGACGGCTGGGATGGGCTCCAGCACCCCCCGCGACCCTAGTGAGGATCAAGCGGTACGGAAGATGAATGAATGAAAAAAAAATGAATGTTGTTTAATGACACTTAAAGACAGATGAACGATAAGGTAAGCCAATTAAAAAAAATATATATATATATATATAGAGTAAAGCATTTAACATGACGTGAAGTATTGTAGTGTTTTAATAGATTTATACTAAGGCCATTTCTTTCATTTTTAAAACATATTTACGAGACCAGAACTCTTAGCACGTTTTTTTGTTACACCCCCTATGAAAAGAAAATATTTTGCGCCCCCCCCCCCAACTACATACCGTATAATTTATCTATAAAACTGTTAAGTACCGTACGCCTTGCGCAACTCTGACAATGAGCGGACCACTGCCACCGACTGTGGTGTATGTGCAACCCTAACCTTAACCCCTAACCCTAGTTTGACACCCCAATTGGAAACCCTTGTGCTCATTTGAAACCTTACCCCATCATTGAAAACCTCACCCCAATTTCATCCACCACCATTTTCTGATCCGCTTTATCCTCACAAGAGTTGCGGGGCGTGCTGGAGTACCCGGAGAAAACCCACGCAGACACGGGGGAGTACGTGCACTCCACACAGGAAGGAAGTTGGAACCAAACCCTGCACTTCTGCACTGTGAGGCGGATGTGCTAAGCAGTCGAGCACCGTGCCGCCTCCTAATTTCATTATTTTCAAGCGTGTCAAGTCTTGCCAAAATCCGTAAGATTGTTTACTAATAATAGTACACTATGGCCTGTGTGACTTACCGTGATCAACGTCATATGTTGCTGACCCACTTTAGACTGAACTGGAGATCTTCGCATGAGGCAAAGCTTCATCTTTGGGGTGTGGACAACACTGCGTCCGTCCTTTGCATTCATCCAAAACGTTCTCATGAGGGCGAGGATGGTGGTCGCCATGGTAACTAGGCCCAAATTGCTGGGGAGGGATGACCGTGACGCAAACCCTCCCCTCGTGTCTGCTCGCAGCGCTCGTTTTTTTCTGCTGCTTTGAAAACGACGCACACCAAACACCCGCTGTCTGTCGTACATTCCGCATGTGGCTGTCGGCTTCCAGTCACGGCTTCCTTACTTTGCGGCCCCTTCTTTGGATTCCTCGCCTGCTCTTGAAGCGTATCTTTCCGCACGCGCCTTATTTGACGTGTGTAGGGTGTTGCCAACATGATGCAAAATGTGGTGTTCGTAAGCTTGCACGAGATGTCCTCATGGCCTTCGTGTCTCTTGGACTGAAAATTTATACATATCCTATGAAGTTAGCGAAAAAGATCTTTCCACGTGTGGCTCGGTTCATCAGATCATCAGCAAGCTCTGCGGAAGCCTGACATTGAACATGTTCATTTGAATCAGGTGCGTTGTAACAGGGAGACTTGGAAAACATGCAGTGGCCCTCCAGGACCTGAGTTTGACACCTCTGGTTTGGTTGATTGCAATCGACGGGCCCCTCCAAAAAGTATTGGAATGTCAAAGTCAATTCCTCTTGTTTTTATTGTATCGTGAAGACATTTGGGTTTCAGATCAAGACATGGACAGAAAATGTGAAGTCTAGCTTGTATTTCTTGATATTTACATCGAGACGTGTTAGCCAACTCGGGACAGAGTGTCTTTTGTTTGAAGCCACCAACTTTTCAAATGAGCAAAATTATTGGAACATTTTGATGGACGGTTGTTTTTATCTGCTCAGGTGTTGCCTTTTCGACGGATTGCTTCAAAATTTGCCGCTTTCTGAAGAAGAAAACAGAGGGAGAACCCCCACAAAAACAAACGAGAACTGAGAGCGGCTGCAGTAAAGGCCTGGAAAAGCATTTCAAATGAAGAAGGCGACAGACTGGTGAAGTCAGTGGCTCTCACATTTTCTGCCTCCAAATATTCAACGTAGTTAATTTCGTTTAATTAACTCTTTCATTCCACAAGACATACATGTACGTCTTTTTAAAATTAGGCCCCGCCTACCAAGGACGTACTTGTACGTCAAAGTCTTTTTTTGTGTCGTAGAGAGGAGGAGGGTCTGATGCAATCTGTCAATGAGAATAAGCCGTTTGCATTGTAAGTCATGTAAAAAAACGACCAGTAGGTGGCAGTGGTGCCTCAGGTGCTTTTACCAAAAAAATCTTTTGTAAATTCATTCATTCATTCATTCATCTCCAGAGCCGCTTGATCCTCACTAGGGTCGCGGGGGGTGCTGGAGCCTATCCCAGCCGTCTCCGGGCAGTAGGCGGGGGACACCCTGAATCGGTTGCCAGCCAATCGCAGGGCACACAGAAACGAACAACCATTCGCACTCACACTCACACCTAGGGACAATTTAGAGTGTTCAATCAGCCTGCCACGCATATTTTTGGAATGTGGGAGGAAACCGGAGCACCCGGAGAAAACCCACGCAGGCCCGGGGAGAACATGCAAACTCCACACAGGGAGGCCGGAGCTGGAATCGAACCCGGTACCTCTGCACTGTGAAGCCGACGTGTGTTTTACAAAAAAAAATCTTTTTTTTTATGCTGAAAGAAGAGAGTTCAAACTTTATTTCGGCAGGCTCCATGTTTATATAGCATTAGCACCAAATATTCTGTGGACCTTGCAAGATCGGTCAAAATTCACAAAAACGCTGGGATTGAGGCTGTTGCTCCAGTGAAAATGGCTGGGATTGAATGAGTTAATCATGTCTGTTCCAATACTTTTGCTCACCTGAAAAGCGGGTGGTTTCAAAACAAAAGCTGCTTTGTCCTGAGTTGCTTCATATATTCACATGTGTGGACTTTAGCTCTTGACCCGAAGCGCAAATGTCTTCAGTAGACAACAAAAACAAAGCAAGTGACCTAACAGTTGCAATACTTTTAGAGGGACTGTATATACTTTTATAGCAAATTACTGTATTCGGGTCGGTCGATGCCAAATCACCCAGTGGGTTTAAGCAAGCAGATTTTGGTTTGAATGAAACTTGGTGCACTTGTTGCTAGTGATGGCGCAACTGTTGTGACTGTATCAACAAGGCCCGTTATGTGACAATTGAGCTCGTAGATATAAAACAGGCATGTCCAAAGTCCGGCCCGCGGGCCAAATCCGGCCCGCGGTCGAATTTCATCCGGCCCTCGGCCCCTGTCATAAAATCAGTGCCGTCTGGCCCGCAGGTTGGGCGCAATGGAACACGTGTTGCATTGACTGAGGTATCGTAGACTGGGGAGTGATGTTTCATAGAGTACTGCTTCCCTCTAGTGGCTAAAAGAGTAATAGCATTCACTAAATGAGTAATAGCATTTAGACACTAGAGGGCATCACTCACGAGTTAACAAGACATCGCTCCGTGTTTATATTGACTGATAATGTCATATTTCAAATGATCCTTGCAGTTGTGGATATGTGTATTGCTTGTTCATTTCCCTGTTGTTCGAGTCAAAGGTTTTGTGACTATTGAAAAGTCACGGTGATACATTTTATGTTTCAAATCAATCAATTTGCAATCAGGAGACTTCTGTTTAAGAAAATGTCAAGTGAATAAGCTGTTGCATGTGATATACCTGTTTCAAATGAACCAAAGGAAATTCTTAAGATTGTTGAAATTAAAATAAAAATGGAAATGTGAAACAGACTGGCTTACTAAAATTTGTTGAACAATATTGTTGTTCAATGTAAAGAATGTCAGCCAAGGTCGGCCCCCCGACATTTTACCACATAAAATCTGGCCCCCTTGGCAAAAAGTTTGGACACCCCTGATATAAAAGGAAGATGGCCACATCCCTTTTTATGCCGAAAATATCAACATTCGGCAGGATCTTGCTTCCCGACCCCGTCGGCTGTTCTGAAGACACGTCAACAGGAAGTATCGACAGCTACGATGAAGGCGAAAGCAACAGCCGAAACTGTAAGCCGCGTAAGAGTTTTCTTCATTTTCAGAATTTTGGGGAGTGATTTCGCACGGAATGACACGTTTAATATTGCACTGAACTGAAAAAAAAAACCAGACCGCACAACACAGGGAGTAAGAAGTATATAACCAAGTGTATTCCCTCTGTTAATGTACACATATTTAGAGTCATCTCACTGGAACACTTTACAATAACATTTAGAAAGAACAGGGCGACATCGAGGGTTGGGCGGGGTTGGGGGGAGTATGGAGTGAGGCCGAGAATACAAAAAAAAAAAGTGGCAGCAGAATCATGGCGCAGGTCTGTCAGTCTACAGACACAAAGATATAGAAAAGCAATCCTTAGAAAACAGGGACACACAATCTGCCAAACAGAGACAAAAAAAAATGCTGGACAAAAAAAAATAGATTTGGGTTCGCATGATGGGCAAGTACATACGGCAAATTTTACCAAAGGCAAACCAAGAACAACAAAACAAAAAAGATTTTCCTCCTTGCCCAGGATCACGGACATGTTTTTTGTGTTTTTTTTTTCTTTTCGCAAACAGGAAAGGTTGTCAGGAGGGAACACGGTTCTCTTTGTGATGGCAAATATTTAGACATTTCACAGACTTTTTTCAGCTTTTTTTTTTTTCTTATCGTGGTACATTTGTCTTCTTTTAATAGAGCTGAGAAAATTGGAACACGAGAGTACTTAGAACTCCCCTTTTCCAGGGAAGAGCCCACGAAGAACCGCAAAGGCTACCCCCCCTCAGTCCAAGTCAGGTTCCGGACAGGGGCCCTTCCAGCCTCGCTCTCTGTCGCAGAATTCCCATTCTGTCCATTCTCAAAGCAAAGAGAGTGGAGGCCACAAATTTCCTGACCGGCAGCCTCTGCGGGTTTCAGGCGGTGAAATGGTTTCGGACGGCAACAGAGTCATAGCTACACTGTCTCGGCCAACTGTCTGGTCGCGCAATGTCTGTCCGTATATTTAGCATCATATATAGCAGAAACCGATTGCTTGGCGAGCATTTTTTTCCTGCTTTGATAGTTGCTGTAGAAACACTTCCTCCGCTAGCCCACCAGAGGGCGCCAGAAACACAACACAGACGTCCAAGGGGGAATTTGGCCAGCCGTGCGTCCGGAGTTTGCTGCTGCGGTGGTATCGCACGAAAATTGCTACTATGTTTAGTTTATTTTTTTTTTCTTCTCAGAACTCCACGGAAAGAAAAAGTTTGATGTCTTTTGTCCTCGATGAATACTACATGCTTGAAACACGGCACAGGTCGCGTCGCGCCGGCTGCCGAGCACCGTAGACGTGGCACGAGGGCGAGCGGGAGAGAGGAGAGAGATGGCGTTGACGTAGCGCTGGATACTGTTGTCGTGGATACTGATGGTGCTTCTGTACACTACTGGAGAAATAACTGAAGCCAATCGGCTGTTGGCACAGAAGTGGCGAGAAGCGACGTCCCGAACGACGCTAAAAGTTAGCGTCGCCGGCCTCCTTCTTGAAGGGTTAGGATGGTTCTTTCCCGCTTCTCTCGTTCTCTCTCCCCCAAACGCGACCCGTCTCCCTGTGTCAAGGCGGCGCTCCCTCAAACGTAGTACTCTTTGTCTTTGTTCTTCTTGTTCTTGGGCGCCGTCTTGGCGGCGCCGGGCGGCTTCTCCTTCACCAGGGTGCCGTTGCTCTGCACGGCCGAGTTGCTGATGTAGTTGCGGCTCTGGTCCACCTGGTAGGAGCCCTCGTCTCGGTTGCGGTACTTGTACATGGCGTAGAGCAGGATGAGGATACAGAGCGCGGCGGCCGCGACGATGCCCACCACCATGCCCGTGGTGCTGCTGGACTGCTGCACCTCCACGGCGCCCGGTAGACCTCTCTCGGGGGACGTGGGGTCTAGGGTGGGAACGTGGGGGAATTCGGGAGGGGAGGTTATTCCCGATACCCTGCGGTGGCCGGGGTCCGACGAGGGCTGGGCCGGCGGCAGGAGCACCTGATCCCGGGTGTTCATTTTACCGGCCGGGATGTTGTTGCCGCTGCCGCCGGCCGCCCCCTTGACGCGGCGGCTGAGCTGATCGGGGTCGGCCGTGGGTGCGGAGGACGCGGGCGGGCGCTGGTCGAAAGGGAGACGCGAGAAATGGCCATCTCTGGGCTTTTGGCCCTCCGCCCCCGGGGGAGGCGGCAGGACGGTCCTGTCGGTGACCAGGGGGGAGTTTTTGTAATAGTCCTCGTCATCCGACTCGGTCATCTCGCCCGAGCCGTAAGCGGACACCTCCACGTTTTCCTCGCAGTCTTCCTGATCCACGGGGCAGGGGGGGCGCGCGTTGGGCAAGGGGACGGACTCTTTGGTGGTTTCGACTAAGGTGAGGAAGGGGCGATACGTGGTGGGGGGTGGGGGGATTACTGGGTAGCGGGTGGCCATGGAAGGGGGGTCTATCGAGTCCACGGTAATAATGGGCAAGACTATTTCACCTCCTAGGACAAGAAAGAGAGAGCGGGAGGGGGCAAGGGGTCAGAAGTCGAGACACAACTTGAACATGCCATGAAAACAGAAGCACTGGAAGTAGAGCACTACAAACTTCACATGGTGTTAGTTCTAAGCTAACTGACTAGTTCACAAGCACTAACTGCGCTGACTGAGGTAAGACTACAAGATGCTAGAACAGTGGTTCTCAACCTGGGTTGGATCGAACCGCAGGGGTTCGGTGAATCGGTCTCAAGGGTTCGACGGAGCCTTTGCCTCGGAGGTGAAGACACACCTGACTCAACATGCCAATTGGTTATGACACGCCCGCAGGCAGATTTTCACATGACATCGCTTGTCCAATCAGCGCTGAGGGAAATTTAGTTGGCTCAATCGTCAACGAGTGACTGTCGTGATGGTATGTCGTGTGATTTTATTGAATTTTTAAAAGAATTTTTTTAACACCGTAGCGCCCGAATATAAGACGGCCCTGATTATAAGACGACTACCTCTTTTTCAAGACTCGAGTTTGAAAAAAGACTTTTTGAACACCAAATTAATTTTTATACAGAAAATAATTAATGGGGAGTCAAGTTCAGCATTGGCTTCAATGATATCTGCCGCCATCTAGTGTCGTGAATGGTTATAATGTCTAGACCCCGACTATAAGATGACCCCCACTTTTTCAAGACTTGAGTTTGAAAAGACTTTTTGAACACCAAATTAATTTTTATACAGAAAATAATTAATGGGGAGTCAAGTTCAGCATTGGCTTCAATGATATTTGCCGCCATCTAGTGTCGTGAATGGTTATAATGTCTAGACCCCGACTATAAGACCACTTTTTCAGTCTTATTTCAATGCAAAAAACATTGATCGGAGTCAGTGTCCTTTCTGCATGATTTGTCATGCCAAGTTGAGCAACTCAAAACTGAAGGAAGACTTCTTTGAATCATATTTTTATGTTTCACTCATGATGGGGTTGAGTGAATGTGCAAATGAACTAACTGGTTGGGTTTGGTACCTCGAACAAGGTTAAGAACCACCGTGCTAGAACATTTTCTGTCCTGCAGCTGGCTAACGCTACATGCTATGTCAGTTACACAAGTTAAAATATTTTTTTTTACACTGAACAATATCAAATGCAGTGCTAATCTAGCAATAAGGCTGACCTAGCGCTGTGATGTGTCTGCTGTGATTGGTTGAGAAAGATAGCAAACCACGAGGTTCAGGTCACTTACATCGACAAATTGGCCGCATGATTTTTGCATGAAAAAAAAAATTACACAAAAGAAAGCTGTGTAAGATTGTTCTTGGATAGTGATCAACATCCCCCCCCTCCCTTCTTTACCTCCACTCGTGTCCTTTTTACCTCACGGAACAACCCTTGAGCGTCCCTCAGCCAAATTGTCGGGCTTACGTGGCTCATCTTTCATTCGCTTAATTGAAACCGATAGATGATGTCCCAAAAAATAGTCAATAGCGTGCTAATGCAGCCCCCCACCCCCACCCGAAAGCACACGTAAAACGGGTCAATGGCATTCTTAATTAGCGGTCACCGATACGAGTTTCTTAATGATCCAATTGATCGTCAAGCCGCTGTTATGTCATTTGCTTTAGCGCGCCACCGAGTGAGCACGAAAGCTCGTTTTGGTCTCGAATGAAGGAAGTGGAGAGTTAGCACGGGCGTCTTCACGCGACAGGAGAACAGCACGTTTTAGAGGGCGTGTTGGTGGGGGGTGGGAGCGGGTCACGGGAAGGGTGGGGGGGTTGTTCATGTCATAGCAACACAACGGTCAGAAGACAAAGCAGCAAATCACAAATTCCACGGCTTGGTTTTTACTTGGGGTGAATCGGGGGGAGGGTCGCTCAGAAGGGAGGAAGGGGATGGGACGCCCGCCTCGGGTCAGCTCAGCCCCCGCCCGAAAACAAACATTTTTTTTTCAAATCATAAAAATGCTTTGTTATCAAGGTTGATTGCATTCATAGCCACAGAAATGTCAACACACAACACCCCCCCGCCCCCCCCCACACCGAGGCCTTGAAGAAAAGAGACATGTGAGAAACAAACTTTAAGCACATTCTTCTCTCATGCGTTTCACTTGCGCAAAAGGCTCGTTTCCATGGCAACGACGTTCTCATTTCGCCCGCTTTGTGTTTGCCTCGCTCGTGTGTGTTTGCGGGCTGCGTTTCACCTTGTCGCCCGAGAGGACGGACGGTCACCTCGCGGCAACAAAAAAGACGAGCTGCGCAAAGTAGAAGTTGGCTGGATTAGTTTGGATTGCTTTTTTTTTTGGGGGGGGGTGGGGGGATGAATTGGCGCCAAATGACTTGTCAAAGTCACACGCCTTTTCCGGAACGAGGCGGCGCAGTTCGATCCGGCGCGCTTTAAAGCGGCTTCGGCGACTTAGCCCTCAAACACACCGAGAGGCGACTCCTAGCCCCGCCTCCCCGTCTCCTTCCCCGTGACCCCCGAGGGTGACTCGTCGCACCCCTCGTCCCTCGTTACGCAGCTCGCACAGGCCACGGAACCCAACAGCGGACTTTCGATCCAGACGTGGAATCGAGATACGGCGCGTATAAAAAAGAACAACGCCCGATTGTCTCTGTCTGAAACGAGCACCTAAGCGATAAAACAGGAGCGACCGCCGCTGATTCTGCCTGATTGATTGGGCCGGACTCTCGCGATTGGACGGCGGCGGTGAGCCCGCGCGATCAAACATCTTCTTTATCTCCGGCGCGCAGGACGATGAGTCACCCGCGCTTGTGTTTACTCAGAGGGAGCGCGGGGGCAGATGGGCGCCGATGCGGCCGTGTCGTCCTCCTGACAAACATCGTTAGGCCGGCCGTCACGTCGGGGTGGGGGGGGGGGGGGCGGCCGTTTCAAATATTTACGGCGAAGAGGTTGTCGGGAGCGCGAGGCGCGTCATCAATTTGGCCGTGATTGGGCTGCGGATGGAAAAATACGCGCGTCATGAGATGTTTACAAATGCCCGCTCATGCGGAGGGATGACGGGGGGGGGGGGGGGGGGGGGGCGCGTTATTGAGGAGCTCCGCAACATTTTTCTCTCGAGCTCAGAGATGTTTTTGGAGGTGCGGACTCTTGAGATGAAAACGATCTTTTTTCCTGCTGGATTTGTGTGAGTGCATTGCAAGCATCTCCTTCCGACTTCATGGTTAAATTCCGAGTCCGCGTCTCCCCCCCCCCGACTCTTGAAGATGACTGGAGGATTGCGGCCAAGGTTTAATTGGCTGATGTAATTTGGGCTGCCCGAGTTTAATTAACCTGCCGGGGACGGTGAGAATTTCCGCTTCTCGGTTTTGCGTCCGAGTCGGCGTGCTATCGCGGGGGCCGCGCCACTTTGCGCTTAATGAGGCTTAGTGGAAAGCAAGGCGGCGTCTTCTCCGCTTCAGACTTGTATCGGTGGCCAGTATCAGCGTCTTTCACAACTACCCGGTATCTTGATATACATCTGGTATCGAATCGTATCGGTATTCCCCCATACTGATCAGTCACGATGCATTCAAGTATAAAGACACATTGAGGAGTTTCACTCTCGACGGAGCCGATCTGGGTTGTTTGGCTTTTGCCTTGCTGGTACTGGTTTTGGTGTCTAAGGGGGGGGGGCGCTTTAGCGAGCCCGTTTGGTACTTCGCGAGCAAAACTTCACAGAGGGATCGTGAAAGAGAGAGACAGGTAGGTGTCTTCCTGCGTAACGGAGCAAGCTGCCCGTCTGCCAATCATTGCGTGC
Source organism: Hippocampus zosterae (assembly GCF_025434085.1). Classification (NCBI taxonomy): domain Eukaryota; kingdom Metazoa; phylum Chordata; class Actinopteri; order Syngnathiformes; family Syngnathidae; genus Hippocampus; species Hippocampus zosterae. Next base: position 3,061,931 of record NC_067451.1, on the reverse strand, counting down.
ATGCTCCTGTGTGGGCATATCAGAGAGTTTAGTTGAGCTTCTCCACGGGAGATTAAGCCCGGGTGTAGCATCCACCTCCGAGAGAGAGCGAGATAGAGAGAGAGAGAGAGAAAAAAATCATTCCTACCTTCGATAAGGAGAGAATCAAGTGCCTATTTCTGTCTGAGCCACCTACGGAGCAAGCACGGGAGAACGCTCCACTTTGAGCTTCCCAGATCCCTTTTGCCCTTTCTTCATCTACCAAGGTCGAAACAATGCCGAGGTGGGAAGAAGTGCGCAGATCCAGGTGCTTTCTTTAGAATGGCACAGCATCGATTATTTTCAAAAGTTGGGCCGGCCGCTCAGGTAAAGACGGGAGTGGTACGATCCGCTAAGAACTGTAACAGGACACCGAAATTAATTTTGTGAAAGCAGACATGGCTTTCGACTTCCGCCTCGGGTCATGGCGGCGGTTCACAGTCACCGGTTCTGATGCGGCACCTCGGGTCCGCATCGGGCCGATCTGAGCTGCGTAACAAGGGTATCGCGGTCGGTCCTGTACAAGAATCCCCCCCGAGCCGAGCCGTACGACCTCACTCGGTAGAACGAGCATCAGGAAACCCCCCCACCAAGTCAACTCACCGTTTCCAGGCTCACACTCCTCCAAATCTTCGTCGTCGCTCGGACACTCGGCGGAAGCGACCAAAATCTCATCCGCGTTCTGCAAAAAATACGAACACAAGGGAACAAAGACGGGTTTGCCCGTTTCAACGTTTGGCTTCCATCAAAACGGCTCTGGCTATGCATATCGTTGACTCGTTGTTTAAAAACTGTTTTGCATTTTTAAGCTTCCAAAGTCTGCCGAACAAAAGCCTCATCAAAAAGTATTTTCAAAAGCCCCAAGCAACGTTTTGAGCATGACTTGTATTTTTGGTCATAAACGAGACCCCAGAAAGCTTTTGTGACAGTCCTTTAGACCGGGATCTGAGTTCGACAAGGTTCCGACGGCATATACGACTCGCATAGCTCTCATTCCTATTCAAAGCGTATTAGTCACCTTGTGATCAAAGCTATCGGGGCGTAAAGCAGCTCGGGGGGCTTGTGGAGAAATTGAAATTGGGGCTCGCTGCGAAAGCCCCCGCTTTCTTTCGCAGCCCGCGCCGCGTCAGCCAAAATGTCTCCATACGCATTTGAACATTGGCAACGACTGCAACCCGCGGGGCCGCCTGCGCCGTACCGTCAGGATACTTCCCGGATCCTCAGTCTACCTGACATCCTCAGCCTACAAGTGATGCAATTGTTGTTTACATGCCGGCGTCTTGGCATTCACGACAACAGCCGCCGCGATCACGATGCCAACACACAAGAGAACCAATTACTGTGCCGCCGCAATATGGAAACTTTCCTTTGCCCAATCAGCCAATTACTACGTCTCGTTGTTTTTATTGACCTGGAAAATAAAAGCATGTCGTCGCAGACACTTCACTGCAATTTATAGGGCCATGTAGTGGATTATTCAAGAGTCGTACGGCACAAGCATAGCATATTTTTGAAGCGCCACTGCTAAACAAGCCATCACAGGGCCAAATTGAAGGTAGCCCGACATGACAGGATGTTACGACAACTTTTATGAGCAGACTAGGAGGCTTGTTATTGCCTTCAGACGTACATCGAAGCTCGCATTGGGGACTACGTCTTGCTCTCTTTGGAAGTGAGTTGAGAAAGGCAGGAAGCATTCAAGTACCGTATCGGCCCGAATATAAGACGGTGTGTTTTGCATTGAAATCAGACCGAAAAAGTAGGGGTAGTCTTATATTCGGGGTCTAGACATTATACACATTCACGACGCTAGATGGCGCCAGATATCATTGAAGCGAATGCTGAACTTGACTCCCCAGGCCAAAGTGATACCGTGTCACGGAGAATAAAAATAAAAATAGCGGTAAGAAAGAAAAGAGAAGAAAATAATAGAAGAGATAACAGAAAATGGAGAAACGTAGCGATAATCTGGAGAAAAGTGGGCTGAAGATCGGCCAGGTTAACCCAGGAGAAGTTATGATGTTTCAAAAACCAGAAGCCATTCATTTAGAAATGTGATTGCACTTTAGGTTACATATTTATATGTTCAGATATTAAGATTTGAATGAGGCAAAATAACATGCTTTTTCTCTCAAATATATTGTTATCAGCATTCGTTTCAGATGTACTGTAATTATTTTCTTTATAAAAATTAATTTGGGGTACAAAAACTCTTTTTTCAAACTTGGGTCTTGAAAAAGAGGGGGTTCGTCTTATAATCAGGGCCGTCTTATATTCGGGCAAATACGATATTCAATAAAACGTCTCTTCCACACCTTGTTTATCAAGAGTCTTCAATAAAGCTAAGCATTTCTTTTTGTGAGTCTGGAACCGATGACTTTGGAGTCACGTGATTTCCTTTGTGGAAAAATCGATATTTGGTCAGAGTGCATCCAAATTCCCTCGCACGACCACCCACCTGCGTGACGCTGTCCCTGACGGTGGGCGAGCGCTGTTTGCGGGTGGTGGTGGTAGCCATGGTGGTGGTGGTCTCCATGATGGTGGTGGACATGTCAGCCAGAGGCGTTGTGGAGGTTGTGTCGGTGGCGAGCACCGAGGGCACGTCGCCCACCAGGCGCAGGCTTCCCTGCGTCTGCACGTTGGGGTCGCCCTCGGCCGCCAGTTTGAGCACCTGCAGGCCGTTGTAGTACAGGCCCGAGATCTGGCCCTGAAAGTGGCGGCCTTTCTCACCGCCACCGATTTTGATAAACGCTTGGCTGTTAAAGATGGTCAGCTGGCGACCTGAGAGGATGCGAGGGGGAGGCGGGGAGGGGTTGGGGGGACGTAGGATGTGAAAATGGAGGCAATGGACATGAAGAAGAGAGAGAATGTCGAGAAGGAAGAGTACAAATCAGTCACAAACACATACAGAGGCAAGCACACAAACACACACATACACACACCAACACACACACACACACACACTGGCAAAGACATGAGAACTCTTCCCCCAAGCAGCCGTACTGTGTGTTGAACAAAATAACTATTATGAGGTACAGGTCGGGGGTTGGCAACCCGTGGTTCCAGAGCCGCATTCGGCTCTTTAGCGCCGACCTAGTGGCTTCCTGGAGCTATTTAAAAATGTTTGAAAAGGGAAAAAGATTGGGGGAGGGAAATATGTTTTTGTTTTAATATGGTTTCTGTCAGAGGACAAACACGACAAAAATTCTTAAAGTTTTCCAATGCTGTAAAAATGTGTCGCAAGAAATATTAGATTTCAACATTTCTGTCAACGAAGATTTGCCTCATTTCGATTAGCAGGGCGGGATGCCAGGCACGTGACTGTTGTAAGAAAAAAATAAAACAGCGCTTCATGTCCAATTCACCGAGGGCACTGGTGAAGCATCGGAATCTGGAGGGCCGTGAGAAGCATTTTAACTCACGGCAAAAGTGCCTCCCATGACTCCACGTCAGGTCTCGACGAAAATTTGTGATTTTCGCAAACTCTTGTGTCTACTTCATTTTTCTGTTTCTGTGCATTTGAGGGGCCGTTATGGCTGTTGCTCATTCTGGTATCCGTGTTTAAGTGTGCGCGTATGCGCTCATGTGCGGTAACGTGTCGATCGTGGGAGGTTGGTTGATCTTCGGTCAGAAAAGGTTGGGCACCCCCCTGCTCTACAGGATGCACTGCAGGGGGAAAAAAGTAGTGCTCGTTGTTAGTCATTTTGATTGTAAGCTAATATGGCTAATTGCGATACATAAAGCAAGTGTTAAGATAAGATATCCTTTATTCGTCCCACACTGGGGAAATTTACAATCATTGCCTTCATTATAAGGCGTAAAAACAATGCTTTTTAATTTTTTGCCGCTCCAGACCTTTATTTTTGGAGGGTCTAATATGGCTCTTTCAATATTTTGGGTTGCCGACCCCAGTACCAAGTACCACAGTTTTTTTTTTTGCTGCTTCGTGGGAAGGGGCGGCAGAGGTTCTGTCCAAGTCGACAGGGGAGCCTTCCTAGTAACAATTTCGGGCCCCAGTATGGAGGTTGAACAGGTGACTTTGTTTGGGAGGGCGGGGGGTGGGGGGGGGGGTGCCTTTGCAAGTTCGACCATGACACTTGACACAAAGTATGCATGGGGATGGCTCTCGTCAGACCCCAGATGGAATATAATATAACAACTGCGGCTCGCTACTATTGACCTCCAATGCACCGGAGCCGCACGATGATAAAGCAATAAAGCACTCCTGCCGCAGGAGGAAAAAAAAAAAAAAGGGCAGGCCTGTTGTCGGTCATGTTTAATTCAACGGGGGTTGCTCATTACCATTAATCAAGATGGATGGATGAAGAGGGAAGGAGCTTGACTGCTTAACCGGGGACTGGTCTGAGCGTGAGATCGGGAAGATGAACTGGAATTTTCACTGGCCGCTAATTTCGAGCTCACGGGAGGGGAAAGGAGCGATCATCAAAGGCGGTTAAAAAATAAATAAAATAAAATAAATAAACAGCATTGAGGAGGCAATTATAGATGACAAGTCATTGAGCCTTCTCATGAAATCAATCCATGTAAGGCAAGAGCGAAACGCATCCAAGACCAATGGGAGGCCGTAATATTTATAGATGATGCAGACTGTGAAATGAGAGAAGCTTTGGGGCCTGGTGGGAGCGAGTACCGCCGTCATTTTACGCCCCGCGCAGTCGGCGCGCATTAGCGTTTAATAAAGACTAATTCATCGTCTAAACACAGTTGCGATATTGCTTTTCCGTTGGAAGTGCTCGCCCGCAACAGCAATGCCAGGAACAAGACTGCTCCACGTGTTATCTCTAATACGCACGTGGGCACTCCACGTGACTATTGACCCTCTTCGGCTACGTGTAGGGTGATGGGGGGTGGGGGGGGCGCAACGGGAAAAAAAAAACGGACAACAGACAAGCCGCTCTATCGACGACTGTGTAAAATCTCGATGCAGCTCTTGATTGGAATCTAGTCCTTCAGAAAACAAAAATGTGACAAAAGCGAGGAGCATTCTTCTGCAGTCTGGGAGGGTCTTCCATTTCAAGCCCCCGAGGGTGGCGTTGGCGCCCTTTGATTGCGAGCGAAAACAATGTGCCAGAGAACGTCACTGCAAATCCACTTACAACATGAGCCAAAGTCCAGTCATCAATATCGCCAAGTGCCGAATGATTATAATTTGGTTCAGGGTGAAAAGAGTAAAACATCACGGCGCATGAAGTACTTCCCTTTTGTTTTGTTTTTAAATCGAACCGCAGTCGATTGTCGGGGGGGGGGGGGGGCGGTGACCTACTTCCTCCCACGTCATGGAACGCACTTGACGCCTCTTGAATTAACCGGCTTGAATCGGTTTTTGTTTTGATTGAGGCTCTGATGAAGCGATCCTTTTTGTGGGTCAAGTTAAAAATGAAACGAGAGCACGATGAGCCAACCGGGGGTGGGGGGGGGGGGGTCTGGGGGCTGGCAAGACGGCCTGACGATCGGAAAATGCCAACGCGATGACCTTTTTTTGCGCGCCCTTTTGCAACGGCATGTTTATTTACACTTTTACCTTTTGTGTGTAGCACGCTAGCAAGGCCTCGCTATATCGCCGCTTCACGACAATCGCTCCCCCCCCCCTCCAAAGTACGGTAATTAAAAATGCAGAATGACTCAGAGGTTTTGTACATGACAGCACGAGTGGATTTATCCCGTGAGCCGATTGGCAGCGCATCTTCGCAGCCCTGCCTAGCACCTTCCCTGTTAACTCTCTGATCAGTGTCTCGTCACGCTGTTGTGTTTGCTAAGTGCGCGGCGAGAGGCGGGTGATTGGGCTTGTCCAGAAAAAAAAAAAAGCAAGCACGTCTCTCTTCGCCTCCTCCCCCCCTCATCAATACCCATTAATTGTCTTATCATAAACACATTGGCTGCGCGGGATTAGCCGGCCAGGAGCTAGCTGTGGAGGCTAACGGCGGCGACACCGTCAAAGCGCACCTTCGACGCCACCAACAAAAGTCCGTTTGTCTCTCTCAGAAGGCGATACGGATACATTTTCATGACTGGATAAGGTTTTAGAGTTAAAGATCGAAGTAAAGACGTGTACTGCTGCAGTCTTTGTCTTAAATATGTAAATTAAAAATAGTGTTTACACATTTTAAACGTGCTGGTACACACACAAAAAAAAAAAATCCTAGGGGAGGGGCACCCCGTCCTTTGAGGATTTTCGAATATTGCGGCAAACATTAACCGCGATAAGCAAGGGAAGACTGTATTTCGGATGACAGCCCCCCCCCCTCCCGAATCTTTGCCAAGCGAGGGCAGCAGGCGGCCAAGGCTCTCATTATAGCAGCCGTCCAGCGCTGTGCGCCCAAAACTTGAATTAACTGCGGCGACGGTCAGCCGGTTGTAATGAGCCACCAAAGGCTCTTTGAAATCGTGTCCGAAAACATCTGCCCCCGCCCCCTCCCACCCCCCCCAAAAAAATCCCCGAACTGTTGAGACATTAGGTTCGCAAAAGTAGCTTGCAAAAATGTAGCTTGCTAACATTTTGACGCGGCAGCACGGCGGACTCCAGCTCAACCTAATACGATACGATACGAAAACCTTTATTAGTCTCGCAATGGAGAAATGAGGACATTCCTGTCAGAAAGTCGAAAGGTAACAATTTGCTGACGACGGTTACCGAACGCATGTTTTTTACGCCGATTGTCATTTTCGTAAATGTATCAAAATTCCTTCTGTCATCTACCTCTGTCTGCTTTTTATGAGTTAATTCATGTCACCACTCAACCTTCATCGATGAATGAAAGGTTACGAGCTCACTACTTACGAGCCGTGTGATCCGTCTCCAGGATAGTAAATGAAAATAATTGTTTGACTCCGGCCCAACGTATAAAAACAAATCCGAATGATCCTGACAAGGATTATTAAATGAAAAACGAGGTCATTAACGATAGCACCAGTTAGATAGAAACGAGAAAGAGCCGTCGTCAAAACCAAGCTCTGATTCTCGGTTCAAATTTAAGAATCCGGATTGACTTCGTGAAATCAAAGGCGGTTAGGAACGTAGCCGTTGTCTTTCAGGGGAGTCAATGCCGCTTCCCGATTCGGTCCCGCGGGTAAGCGAATCTGACAACTAAGCGGACATCCAACACAAGTAGAGGACACACTAACAGGACAGGATGCGCGAGGGAGAGCATCGCAAACCAAGAATCACGCTTTCATTTTTTTTTTTTACGCCGCAATCCCGAACGCTTGCCGCTGGAGCGGGTCGGAATAATGACATACTCAACCTTGGGGAAATGGCGGGCTTGCGTCGTGTCCACGAAGACCAGAGGCGCATCTTGAAAGGCTTTTTTTTTTTTCTTACATTTATGACCCGAGCCGGCCACGCAAGACGAGAGCCGCATCCGATGATAATGTCGAGTCTCGGATACGAGCGGGCCGAGGGGGGCTGACTCGGCTTGCTTAATGCACGGACGGCTTTTTTTCCCCGAGGGATGGCGAATACGGGCTGCGGAGGTACGCTTGATACTTTTGGCCCTCCGTGATCCGGCATGAGGGAGCAGGAGAGTGGAGCGAGGGGGGGGGGGGGGGGGGGGGGCAAATGGGCCGGTCGGTAAAAGGACTTTATCTGGAGGGCGTATGGCGCCTCACTTTCTCTTTCCTTGGCGTAGAACAGCAAGGAGGGTTTCACTCTTAAAAGTTGGCCCCGATACTTAATGGTTTTGTGTTTACCAGTAACATTGCAGCCCAAAGGCTTCCATTTAAAAAAAAAAAAAAAAAAAAACGAGAACTTCCTCCTCAGATCGAAAAGAAAGTATAAAAGTACAACAGGGACGGCGCGACACGCTCTTTGGTAATTAAGAGTGATTGATATTTTTTTGCGCCACAGAAGTGGGGCGGATTTTGTGGTCGAGCACCGTGGATAAATTGGGTCTGACAGCGGAGACGAGCGACTAAACACAGCGTTAAGTTCAGAGCGAGAGCCTGGCGAAACGGCGCCCGGTCCCCAAAGGGGAGCCCGCGATGAGACGACCCATCGCAAAAAGTCTCCCCCCCCGGTAGAGGGAGGCTATTGAATCCCATGAACTTCGATTTGCTCAACACCTGCCGAAATGGTAACACAATGCTGGTTTGTTCAAGAAATTGCCATTTTGTTTTTCCGAAATTCATTCATTCATTCATTCATTCATTCATTCATCTTCCGAGCCGCTTGATCCTCACTAGGGTTGCGGGGGGTGTTGTCTGTCATTCATTCATTCATCATCTTCCGAGCCGCTTGATCCTCACGAGGGTCGCGGGGGGTGCTGGAGCCTATCCCAGCCGTCTTCGGGCAGTAGGCGGGGGACACCCTGAATCGGTTGCCAGCCAATCGCAGGGCACACATAGACGAGCAACCATTCGCACTCACACTCACACCTAGGGACAATTTAGAGTGTTCAGTCAGCCTGCCACGCATGTTTTTGGAATGTGGGAGGAAACCGGAGCACCCGGAGAAAACCCACGGGGAGAACATGCAAACTCCACACAGGGAGGCCGGAGCTGGAATCGAACCCGGTACCTCTGCACTGTGAAGCCGACGTGCTAACCACTGGACTACCGGGCCGCCTTTTTCTGAAATATTTTTTAAAAAAAGTAACGGAAAATGTTCCGTTTGTCGGACTTGCGTTGGGTGGCTCTCAACAAACACATTTGGAGAAAAGACTCGAGAGCCCCGTTTTGATGTTCGACCTAAATGGTGCCGTGCTGTTTTGTTGGCCGTTTCCTTACTTGGTTTGAAATTTCCGTCCCATTTCCCTGTGGGGAGGCATCACATTTGAACTCTGAAGTCTCATCTGGGCCAGATACTGACCCCCCCGATCACTATATCCATACAGTGGTACCTCTTCATACGAAATTTTGAAATTACGAAACGCCTAAACAGAAAAATCTTGCCTCTTGTTACGAAAGAATTTTCCAGGTACGGAAGGTAAAAATACATTATGGGCTGCGATTCGCAGCTCAGAGTTTCCTGTTCAGCCATTGGCTATTATGAAGCATCTTCCTGGCATCCCATTGGCTAAGAGGGACATCTAACCGTGCGTGTCGATGCGTGTCGATAAATGGACGTGTGTCTATGCGGCGTCCTCGTCATTCTCCCCTGGGGGACCATGAGGCACTCCCAATAAGTTTTACGTAAATGCGAATCACCCAGAAAAAGTGCGCACCAGCCCGGCTATTGCTCACGATGCTCACGTTTGCCTCGGACATTTTCAAAGGATTGTTACAAGCTGACGAACGCAAACGTCCTTGGATCGATTCTGAGAGTGAACATGAGCTGAAGAGGGCAAAAACAAAAGAGGACGCAGTTAAAAGTTAAATGACCCTCATTTTGAGTCTTTATTCTTTGTTTTTTCACATCGAGAGGAGCCACATGAGGTGGCTTGGGCATCTGATTCGGATGCCTCCTGAACGCCTCCCTGGTGAGGTGTTCCGGGCATGTCCCACCGGGAGGAGACCCCAAGGAAGACCCAGGACACGCTGGAGAGACTATGTCACCCAGCTGGCCTGGGAACGCCTCGGGATCCCCCGGGGAGAGCTGGAAGAAGTAGCTAGGGAGAGGGAAGTCTGGGCTTCCCTGCTAAAGCTGTTGCGCCCGCGACCCGGCCCCGGATAAGCGGTAGAAGATGGATGGATGGATGGATGGATGGATTCTTTGTTTTTTTACATGATGCACAACTCTCATTTATTGTGCAATCATCGAATTGTAACGGGTATTTGCATTTTTATGCTTTAGGAAACATTTATGTCTGAATTTTGGGGGTCTTGGAACGGATTAGGGCATTTCCATGGAAAACGCGTCCCTACTTACAAAATTTTCCAAGTTGCGAAATTTCTTCCAGAACCAATTCATTTCATACGTAGACGCACCGCTGTACTATCACGTTATTTTGTCTGCTTTTAAGCTCTTCTATGTGATCCCGCACTGGTTTTCAATTGCCGTTCATATCGACGCAAAAGAATGCCAATGACTTGCCGCTCTTGTAATTTTCCACTCAAAGGGAAATGATACCCGCAGCGGAGTCGCTATTTGTCTGAGCATTTCCGAGGAGGAAATGTCGAGGGCAGATGAGGCCGAGCGCACGGGAGAGACGCGGAGAAGAGAGAAGTGAAAGTTTCAGAGGCAACTTCGGAGACTCTGATTTGTTCCCTTCATTACTTCCCCGCAATGGCTGCCGCTTTGGATTTAGTCAGCTGGCGGGGGGAATAGGAAGGAGACGCTGACTGCGATCTGGATCGGGCTCGACAGGGATGAGATTGGGGAGATGTGGGACTCGCTCGGCTCGCTCCCCCCTCACCCCCACCACCACTAATGTGTGGCTAATGGTTTAGGGCACCTGGTCAAAAGGTTGAGGCACTGATATCATGACAAACAAAGCCGGGCGGGCGGTACCAAAACCTGGACCATTTTGGAATGATCCAAGCTCTTTTACCACCCAGGACAAAGTTTCAGCATCACTCACAAGAATCCAAACATGGAAACACAAAAACATGCTCCATTTTCTCAGTGATGAAAACAATAAACGTTAAAGGGACAGGAATCAAAAAGCCGAATTCCGAGCCGCTTTCTTTTAACCCTCCGAGTCTTTTTTTTTTTTGGTTTGGTTTTTCCCTTTCCTCGAGAGGACGACAAAGGCAAGCGCATCGCCACTTGAAGGTCTTCAGAGTCGGTTCGGGTTCGCTTTTTTTCCTCGAGCCGTCGCTGCGGCCTGTCCGAAAGGGGGTTTAGGAAGAATTTATAAGGCATTTAAAACCGAGGGCTTCCCAGAGCGTCCGATCGCTTCAATGCGTCGTGATCGGAGAAGCCCTCAGCGGTTAGTGTGTCAGGTGCTTAGATGCCGCCACAGACCTTCGAGAACCCGCGCCGCCTCCTACCATACACCTCGACCAATGGGGGGGGTGTCGCCGACTCATTTATTCCTCACGCAATCCCAACGCTTTCCTCTGAAGATGAAAGGGAATAATGCAGGCGCGTCTGGTGACGCGCGCAAATCGTTCGGAGTCATCTCTTATTGATCCGCCGCTCGGCTCAACTTTCATCTCCCAAGCCGCTTCTTATTGGGATTTGTGTCGGAAGCCGTCGCAGCGGCGGCGACGCGGGTAGGGGACGGGGGTGGGCGACAGAGGCCCGTTTTTTGTTTTCTGTCAAATGTCACATGCGGGCCGTTATCCTGAACGGGCCTCGTATGCGTCGGAGGCTAAAGCGAATGATTCTCGATTCCCTTTCTGGTTTGTGCGACTCGAGCGCCTTCACGTGGTGGTGGGCAGGCGGGACCCTCAGTCCTCAAAGAGTTTCAACGAGCATCGCTTTGGACAGTCCCTTTAACTTTTAGTGACTTTCTCGTGTCATTACCCTCCCCCCCCCCGTGATATCTTAATTGTCACATTCATCCAACAAAAGACACAGGAATGACACAAAGAGTGTTTTTTTTAAAGGGGAAGGTGGGGGTTATGTCAGGTTATTTGGGGGTTAGTTCTCTGAAGAGATGCAGTCCAAGTTTTTAGGATCTGCTCACCGGGGCTCGACAACTTGTGAAAAGAAATCCCGATTGCATCACTTTGGAAGACTTTGAACTTGGCTCATTGGTTGGATGTGAGTATGGGAGTGGGCGGAGCCCCGGGGTCACATGGTTCTGCATCTCTTCCAGAGCGGGTGGTTAGCGGTAGATCATTAGTGGAGTTAAAGTGGTTTTATTACCTTTGTCGAGTAGCCACTCGTCAACTACCCGACCGAGGCGGTATGGGATTCTTTGTCTGGCAATAGCCAGGCGCTCATTATCAAAGTTCCCTTTAAGAAATTTGGAGAAAAATTAGGAGAGGTTACAATCATATAGACAAAAGGAAAATCTGGAAGTTAAAAAAAAGGTGAGAGGTTAGAAAGGGCAACATGGCAAACGTTTAGCATGAAAGTTATGTGCGTTAAAGGTTTTAGTGAGGACAGCAGGAGCGTGAGGATGTTTTGGGGCTTCTCCGTTGGATTGCTTCAATCACATTCTAAGTTAGCATCTCTTTATATGCTTTTAACTCACGAAGACGTAAGGCAGTTTTATAAATCATTTAGACGGTTTGCCTTTCATCCAAGTGCCCACTCACAGCGTTCAACCTGTCCCACATTTCAATGCGTTTTGCCGTCGCGTAAACACGGCCGAGCGATCCTTTGAGGCTAATTGCGCTCAGTGAATAAAACTGGAAATTCAACAGTTTGCAAATAAAACATCTTTCATGGTTGTTTCAAGGAAGACGTTTGGTTAGTTCAACACTTTGCAGACGGACCCCCCCCCCCTCACCCCCCACCCCTTCTGAAATGAACCCGAGCGCTTCTCCGAGGTGCACGGCAATTAGCGTGTGGCGTTCCTGCGCCGCAAACATCTTGTTAGCCCCCGACGCGCTTCAATCAACCTCGGCGTTGCGACGGTCCGCTCCGTTGTCTGCGCCGACCGGGTCAGAGGTCTCATTAGGAGTTGCCGTAAATCACAAAGAATGACTTGAATCTGTGAAATCTGCGTCTTTTTCCTACACGATGAGCATCCCATCCTCCGGCGCGTTGCCGCAGTGATCCAAAGTAGGCTTGCACAACATTCTGCACTACACCCTTCCGGCCCCCAGGGGGCTCTCTACCCCGCTGACTCCGCCGGTGCCTGCGAGCTCACACGGTGCCGCGTTGAGAAAGAGCAGGAGAGAGGAATGAAGATTGGGCGCGTTGATGTCGCAAGAAAAGTGGAGCCGCTCGCTTGGCAGGATACGAAGCGCTGACGATTGTTCGCAGGTTGTTGAGGTGTCTGCTTCCCGTTGAGGCGGCAACCTAATTGGGGGTGGGGGTAATTTGCGCCTCCTGTTGGATTCTGTCAAACTGTGAAAAAAAAAAAAGTCTGGGTGTGCTGTCGAACACTTTTGCAACCAGGTGGCGATTTCCAAGCTAAGATCCTCAATGTCACGTACGAACTCGTCATTCATGGCAACTTCCTTGTTTCAGTTTATAGATATCAATTAGCAACCCGGCGGCCCGGTAGTCCAGCGGTTAGCACGTCGGCTTCACAGTGCACAGGTGCCGCGTTCGATTCCAGCTCCGGCCTCCCTGTGTGGAGTTTGCATGTTCTCCCCGGGCCTGCGTGGGTTTTCTCCGGGTGCTCCGGTTTCCTCCCACATTCCAAAAACATGTGTGGCAGGCTGATTGAACACTCTAAATTGTCCCTAGGTGTGTGTGTGTGTGAGTGTGGATGGTTGTTCGTCTATGTGTGCCCTGCGATTGGCTGGCAACCGATTCAGGGTGTCCCCCGCCTACTGCCCGAAGACAGCTGGGATAGGCTCCAGCACCCCCCGCGACCCTAGTGAGGATCAAGCAGTTAGGAAGATACAATCCTGCAATGGCAGGATTTACCGCCCCAATGGGAGCCATGCTGGGTCTATCGCCCAGCTGCGGACCCTGGGGGGGTAGGGGGTGGGGGGGTCAGGGCAAGGGCATGCTGATTGTCTGGCACCTCTGGGAAGCACAAAGCAAGGTGGAGGACAACGGAGGGGACTTTTCCACAACACAGAAATGTCTTCTGTGGGATCAGAAAAAAAAAATCCTAACTGTGTAAACGAATGCAATGGTGGCATGACATTGCAAATAAATATGTAACGAAATGAAATGCCATCTCAGGGCATTGCGAAAGAAGCTTTTGAAAACACAACAATGGTGAATGAAGGACCGGGAATCCAAGATGGCCAAGCAAACATTCTCCTTAGTCTCGCACTTGGATTAAATTTTCATGTCCTTTCAGTGATTTCAGATTGTAAATCAACCCCCCCCCCAAAAAAAAAAAATTAAGATCCCAGTGCGCATCCACGGGTGGGCTCCGGGTTGTATATCACGTCGCTCCGAGGGCAGCCAGGTGTCCTTGCGCAGGACACGCGCATGGGAAATCCATCAAGCAGGGCGGAGATTACATTGTGGGCCATTGGCCGGCGGCCATTCGGCTCTCTCGCTCGCCGCCACGGCAGCCTGCCGCCTCCTTTGTCAGGCTCATTGCCTTCTTGATTTTGGTAACTTTAGATGAATCGCTTTTGTCGCCGCCGCAGGAATAGAGCGCAGGCTCCGGCGGCGCTTCGCGTCTCCGCGTGGAGGAGTCAAATCATACAAACAAAATGATTCCGGAGCAGAGGAAATGTGGCTTTTCAAGGCTGAAAATGGATGAAAAGGTTCCCCGGGCGAGGCGCGGCTTTGTACGGTGTAAACACTCCGCCCACTCCAGCGACGCCGGCGCACGGGCTTCGACGCGCACGGCTCCTTAACGACGCGCTCATCTTTCATCCGCGCCGCTGCTCTCAAGCCCGCGGCAAGTTGGAATCTTTTTTTTTTTCTTCCTTCAACGGGATCCTCGCCACCTTTCATCTTGCCCTCCTCTGGAGGCGTCCTCGCAACTCGTCTAATTTGACCCCAAGCGATCGTTTCCCGCTCCGTCGAGCTCCCTCCTCGCCCTCGATGCCACCTGCCAGTCGCCGAGTCTCCGTCATCTTTCAAGTGCGCATCAGAACACGTTGCAGAAAACCAAAACGGCCTTCGGAATTCAGAGTCTCCGCCTAAAATATAAGCAGGGATCCTTTGAAAGATTTTTTTTCCACGCATGGTTGAAAAGGGGTTCACCAGGACACCTCTTAACTCGTTCAATCCCAGCGTTTTACCGGATTTGGACTGATCTTGCAAGGCTCACAGAATATTTGGGTCTAATGCCCTATAAGCATGGACCCTACCAAAATAAAGATTGGACTCTCTTCTTTGATCTTTTTCCATTCTTAAGTAATCGGCATTAGAAAAACGGCCAAGTTTCATGGAATTGGCGATTCCTGGGCAAAAAAAATGAGAAAATTTGCTTTTTGTAAAAGCATGCATTTCGAGCACGTGAGGCACCACTGCCACCTACTGGTCGCTTTTTTTAAAACATGATTTACAATGCAAACGGCTTATTCTCATTCACAGATTGCATCAGACCCTCCTCCTCTCTATGACACAGAAAAAGACTTTGACGTACAAATACGTCCTTGGTAGGTGGGGCCTAATTAAAAAAAGACGTACAAGTACGTCTTGTGGAATGAAAGAGTTAAACGTAGCCTGACAATTAGGAACACTTTCAACACCATGAAGGATTGGCTGAATATGAAGATTATGACACTGACGACTTCGACGACAAAAAGACTTCGACGTACTAGTACGTCCTTGGTAGGCGGGGCCTAATTTTACAAAGACGTACAAGTACGTCTTGTGGAATACAATACAATACAATACAATACATGCTGATTTCTATAGCGCTTTCACAACAGCGGCAGCTGAATGAAAGAGTTCATCAACTCATCATATATTAGTGAGTCCGCTTCAGATTCTGGACAAGCACATGAGTCCTTCCCGAGCTGGGGGTAAAACTTTGCTCCCAGTGTCCCAAAAAAAAAAAAAACTTGATCTTGAGTTGTCGGTTTAATATTGTGTCCCTGCAGCCTTGAAAAAACAAAACAAAACAAAACAAAAACAAAAACACAACCTGTTGTTTTTACCATTTAACTTGCACTCCGCGGTGCTCTTATGTGCCTTTCCAAGACAGGAAGTATATCCTTAGGGTTCCCTGCATCCCCCCCGCCTTTTAGAAGGCCAATGGATAGCTGGAGCATCATGAAAGGAGACCCCCCCCCCCCAAACTGAAGAGTGCATTAAAAAAACAAAAAAAAACCCCTCCAAACAATTAACACGCACTTTGCAACTTCTTCCCCACAGAGCTGGAGACTGAAAAAGCATGCGTGAGATTGCACAAGTAAAGACCGTGTAGCCTTCGCTCGTGGAGGCGGGGGTGGTGGGGGGGTCTGACAGCGAGAGTCTGCCTCTGTCACTTTGGCTTCGCAGGAGGTTAAAAAAGAAAAAAAGAGCTGGTGAAGGAGCCGCCAGTGACACCTGACACACTGGATTAACTGGCCGGCTGCTCCTGTGACACTTTATGACCCCCCCCACCACACACTTTGTCTTTGCCGCAGATTTATGTTGACACACATCAAGTCGTGGGGGCCATCAGGAGATGTGTTGCTGCGCCCTTAAAAGTGCTTGACGTGTGGCGGCGGACGTTGGCCGTCAGCCTCTTTTCTGTCGCTCCAAATCATCGCCTCAGGAGCAAGCTTGAAAATATTTGGGATTAAAGTGCAGGTTGCGGTGAGCGGCGGGGTGGGGACAGACCCTGTCAGCGTCTTTCTTGTGAAGGATAACAGAGGAACCCCCCCACCCCCCCGTCCTCGGGGATCTTGTACGACTCTTAGAAAGCCGGCGAGGCAAAAGGAAACGAATCCCAGAAGTGACTTCTTGAGAGCACGACGTATTCAGCTGGGCTCCGGACTGCCGGAGCATCCCAGCGAGAGAGCCGCCAGTGAGTCAGAAGAGTCCCGGGGGTGGGGGGGGGGGGGCGAATTCAGCAGAACTTTTCTTTCTGATGGATGGGAAGAGTCGGCATCGTGCACTCAATCCGGCGACAAGGACATTTTGATTCGGGCGTTCGGCGAGGACCAAAAAGGACTCCGGATCAATCCGGGAAGGGGGGGAAATCAAATAGTTCTTCTGTTGCCAAAAGCGTCGGCGTCGGAGTGTTTTGTTCCACTTTGGAGAATCAAATGATCCGATGTGGGTCACGGGAAGTTGTTTCAATCGCTCCACGTCGCCACACATTTCCTGCCTCAGCGAGGGAGACGAGCCTTCATCCGCCTCTCGTCTTCCTCCGCCCCTTCGCGCCTCGAGCCCCCCCACCCCCGGTTTGAGGTGTTTGCTCCCCGGCTGCCGCTTCTCAAGCAACGGCCTGAAAATAGATTGCGGTGTGAATGAGAGGAGCACCGCACCCCTTGCAGCTTTCCTTTTCCTGTTCATTTCCTCGCACCTTCTCAAAACTTCAGGAGGCCTCCGGATGCGAACGCAAGGCTCATCTTGCCAGCCGAGGAACGACTAAAAGATCCATTTTTGATCAGCGGAGGAACCCAGAAAGGACAGATTGACAACGGCATGAAAAAAAGCTGATTGGAAGACGTTGGTGCACTTCCAGGGCTCCCGTGTTAACCAGGATCCGTTGTTGTTGTTGGGTTTTTTTTTTTGCGGGGTGGGGTAGTGGCACGGTGGTGCACCGGTGAGCACGTCGGCCTCACGGTGCAGAGGTACGGGGTTCGGATCCGGCCTTCCTTTTTAGAGTCGGCGTGTTCTCTCCGTTCCTGCGTGGGTTTTCTCCGGGTACTCCAGTTTTCCTCCCATATTCCAAAAACACACCCCTTAGCTTCATGGGACACTCTAAATCGTCCCCGGGTGTGAGCGTGAGCGCAGATGGTTGCGCTCCCTGGTGATTGTTCGGGAACCAAACTGCCGAGCGAACTTCCCCTCCTTTTTGGATTTGACTCTTAACGGGACAGCGATAGCCCCCCCCGCCCCCCACACTTTATAGGTCAACGAGACGGGGAACGCACGTCGGCCTCACGGTGCAGAGGTACGGGGTTCGGATCCGGCCTTCCTTTTTAGAGTCGCCGTGTTCTCTCCGTTCCTGCGTGGGTTTTCTCCGGGTACTCCAGTTTTCCTCCCATATTCCAAAAACACACCCCTTAGCTTCATGGGACACTCTAAATCGTCCCCGGGTGTGAGCGTGAGCGCAGATGGTTGCGCTCCCTGGTGATTGTTCGGGAACCAAACTGCCGAGCGAACTTCCCCTCCTTTTTGGATTTGACTCTTAACGGGACAGCGATAGCCCCCCCCCGCCCCCCACACTTTATAGGTCAACGAGACGGGGAACGCACGTCGGCCTCACGGTGCAGAGGTACGGGGTTCGGATCCGGCCTTCCTTTTTAGAGTCGGCGTGTTCTCTCCGTTCCTGCGTGGGTTTTCTCCGGGTACTCCAGTTTTCCTCCCATATTCCAAAAACACACCCCTTAGCTTCATGGGACACTCTAAATCGTCCCCGGGTGTGAGCGTGAGCGCAGATGGTTGCGCTCCCTGGTGATTGTTCGGGAACCAAACTGCCGAGCGAACTTCCCCTCCTTTTTGGATTTGACTCTTAACGGGACAGCGATAGCCCCCCCCGCCCCCCACACTTTATAGGTCAACGAGACGGGGAACGCACGTCGGCCTCACGGTGCAGAGGTACGGGGTTCGGATCCGGCCTTCCTTTTTAGAGTCGGCGTGTTCTCTCCGTTCCTGCGTGGGTTTTCTCCGGGTACTCCAGTTTTCCTCCCATATTCCAAAAACACACCCCTTAGCTTCATGGGACACTCTAAATCGTCCCCGGGTGTGAGCGTGAGCGCAGATGGTTGCGCTCCCTGGCGATTGTTCGGGAACCAAACTGCCGAGCGACCTTCCCCTCCTTTTTGGATTTGACTCTTAACGGGACAGCGATAGCCCCCCCCCCCCCCACTTTATAGGTCAACGAGACGGGGAACACACGTCTTCCTTTTTGAACAACCACGCAAGAGGAGGTAAACACAATTGCGAGAGAAATGCAGCATGCGCCCAGATTAGCCTCGCCGGCCTAAATAGAACTGCGCTGCTCGTAGTGACTCATCCAGGCTGCGAAATGATCTGCTTTTATCTTTCCGAGCAGGCATGTGCTAAAAGCATTAAGTGCACTCCCCGTGCACGTTTTTTTTTTTTTTTTTGGCTGATCTACATTCAAAACTGACTTTGGAGAGAGCCGGGAGCTAACGGCAGCGCAATATCGCATCTCACGTGGGTGGGGGGTAACTTAGGTGGGATCAGCATAATCAGTTGATTTCTCCCGGTCACTGAAGAAACGTAACAATCGGGAGTCATAACAATAAAAGGCTCCAAAGAATAAGCTCATTTGTCCACGTCCAAGTGGGTGAACTATTGAATTGAAGCGCCAGCATTTCTCTCCCCATTGTGGTACTTGCAAAGGAAAAAAAAACGCTTCCCGTTCGGGTGTCATCTTCGCTAAGCCCCCCCTGCATGGAGGATAACGCGCCTACCTGAGGGGAAGCGCTCGATGACGGGCTGGTTGTCCACCTGGAGCGTGGCGTTACCGCCGCTGCGCGTGAAGCGCACCACGTGGTACTTGCCGTCGCTCACCATCACCGCGCTCTCCTCGATGGCGATGTCGTCCGTTCCCACGTTGAAGATCACGCCGATCCGTCCCCTCTCCTGCGGGCAGAGGACGACGGCGGAGATGTTGACAAGGAGAAAGAATGACGAACAATCGGCGGACCAAACCGGCGCTTCGCGAAAACTCTCCGGTGATTTTGGTTTCGATTGGTTTCGACACTCCGCGCAAGACTGAAGAAATGATATCTATTGTCTGAGGAACTCGGATTCGCGCCTCGAGTCTGATCCCAAAACTCTCAACCCTGCGAAGTCATCAAATTGGACTTGTTGCATCCGCACATCAGGACGATATCCACTTTGAGAGAGCAGAGTGGACTTGCGGGGACCTGGAGTGTGAGTCAGGCGGCTGACCCGCACCCTGCCCCTCGCCACCGACTATTCCCACTTGCGGCTGCCTGCTGCTTTGAATCTGTCGCGGCTGACTGCCTCCTCGACACCTCCTTCACCCACAAACAATCCCATTTTATCCTAGTTTCCTGTCATGAGTCGGACCAAAGGTCAAAGCCATTTACAGAGCCGCGGAAGCGGAACAGCGTCTCCGTTGAACGCGGGGGTGTAAAGATTATGAGCGATATTAGCGCTGTTTTGCGCGCATAAGGTCAAGCCCGTTCGCAGATGGGGCCGTCCTCCCGAAAGCGATCCGACGCCATCGAATCCATGTCCGTTTGCCGCCTTCGCTATGCTCCCATTCCAAGGTGAATTATGTGACTGTTGCCCGGGAGAGTTTTTGCCATTATTCACGGCTTATAAGCTATTTTTTTTAAAGAAACAAAACAATAAAGCAGCGTGACGTTAACAGTCTCGTAATGAGTAAGTTAATTGAATAAATAAGCGCAGAGGTGGCACAGTAAATGAATGGACAGAAATATCACAGGCAAAATTACAGGCCTCCTAATCCCCATTTGCGGCTCAAAGTCTGTACCGGGTATTATTCAGCCAAGGACAAAGTATTCAAAAGACGCAGTGGCAGTTTTCCATGATATGGATGCGCTTAGGAGGTGAGCCGATGCCGGAAACCGAGCCAACACATCCAGCGAATTGCCATTTAGCGGCGCTAAAGAGCAACATGCGGCTCTTTAGCGCCGCTCTAGTGGCTCGCTGAAGCTTTTTCAAAAATGTTTGAAAACGGAAAAAAACGCGTCAATCTCACAGTACAAAGGTCGCGTGTTCGATCCCGGCTCCATTCTCCCTGAGAGCAGTTTGTATGTTCTCCCCGTGCCTGCGTGGGTTTTCTCCGGGTACTCTGGTTTCCTCCCACATTCCAAAAACATGCACGGCAGGCTGATTGAACACTCCAAATTGTCCCTAGGTGTGAGTGTGAGCGCGGTTGGTTGTTTATCACTGTGTGCCCTGCGATTGGCTGGCAAGCGGTTCAGGGTGTCCCCCGCCTACTGCCCGAAGACAGCTGGGAGAGGCTTCAGCACCCCCCGCGACCCTAATGAGGATCAAGCGGCTCGGAAGATGAATGAATGAATGAATATTTTGTTGTCTAACATGCAGACTGTACACTCAAATTTGAGCCAGTTGTGAGGCCTCAACTCCTCTCGGCTCATCAGCACGGCACTAATATGGGTCGTTCTTTACGGAGGATAAAGAATACATCACTTTCATGTTGTCTGGCTGGGAGAGGCTTCAGCAACCCCCGCGACCCTTTGTGGGGATAAAACGGATCAGGAAATGGATGGATGGATCCCTGCTCTGTACGATGCACTTAAGGGAAAGAAAAACATTTTATCATGAAGGCTGATTGCGTATTTGTAGCCAAGTCAATCATTTTGATAGTAGACTAATGTAGCTAATTTTGATACACGCAGCAAGCCTTCATTGTAAGGCTTAAAAAAAGGCTTTGGATTTTTTTTGCGGCTCCAGACATATTTGGTTTTGGTTTTTGTTTTGCTCCAATTTGGCTCTTTCAACAATTTCGTTTGCCGAGCCCTGCTCTAAGACAACCGCGGAAGCTTTTGGGTTATCCGGAAAACACACGGCTCTGTGACGGTTCTGTATTTTGATCACAGGAAGCGCGAGTAAAATGATCTGTTACGGTCGACATTGAATCGATTCGTCAGCCCCGACCGATGCTTGCAGGTTGAAAGCCGACCAAAGACGGCTCTCCATTTAGCGACGCTCGACAGACACAAATGATCACACTCCATGATGAGGGCTAAACGTCTCAAATGGCAAAAGTGCTCCTCCCTCACAGTCGGTAGCCACTTAATCAATAGACTTATGTTATGAACTCACTGGCCGCCGTCTCTCCACCCTGGCCCGCGCTGAAACTCAACCCCGATCCCAGGAGCCGAATAGGAATACGATCAGCAGGGGGGCGGAGAGTAGCGAGGCACGCCGATTGAAAATTGAATCGCAGCTATTGATATCTTTTAGCTGCCATAAATAAATAATATTGTGGAGCGGGAATTCCACGGGATCATCTCCATTACCAGCCCTCACGCTAGGCGGCTTAGAATAATCACAGCACCTTTGGCAGGAGAATTAATTCAATCTGCGCTATTAAAACTGTAAATATCCGTCAAACTCACTCTGCCGTCAGCTTGGCGGCGGATCAGGCGGTTGGTGTTCTGCAACATTCGTTCTTCCCAGCGCGGGTGGGTGTCAGGATATCACTCCAGCGGCAAGCCAGTGCTTCTTTGAGTATCGGGGGTGGGGTTTGGGGGGGCTATGTAAGCGTCTCAGCTACTTTTTTAGTACCCACCTAATGGGCTGGAGTTGTCAGGCGATGCCGACAGGGAAATGCTACGCTCTTCATGCGAATGTTGAATCAAGTGGAAAACCAGTCCTGTCACTCGGCTTTTCCGCACTCCTCCTCGCATCTTTTCCATTCCACCCCCCCAAAAAAAACCCAGCTCAAATGTGACCTTGCAAAAATCACTGTTCTAAATGGAATAAAAATGACTTGCGGGCGTCCTGGGAGAGTTCTTAGTGATTGCGCCGAACAAAGAAAAAGGAAGTTGGGGTTTGGGGAAGTGAAGTGAAGTGGGGCCAAGGCCTGCATATCGAAACATGTTCTGGCTAAACGAATGTTCACAAACCTTGATGATCCTTTGGGGGGGGCGCTTTGGAATAACGGCGCCCTTCGGGGTTGGTGAGATCTCTTCTGGGTTCTTAAGAGGGAGGTTGCAAGGGCAAAAGAATCAAGACGTGCATTCTGAGTTGGACCGATTCCCGATGGTGATTTTGCAAGGACGTGATTTTCTCCACTAATTCAATCTGAGATGGAGACCGATCAATGTTCAGCCTTCTCTGAAGCAAAACAAACATAATGATGGACCTTACTTACGGGGGTGGGAGGTCTCGCTAAACATAAACGGCTGAAGAGGAACGAGTTGCCGCATTCACGAGCCTCGGGAGCAAACGAGCTAATCAGATCCATGCCAGCTCTCCGATTTAATGCTATTCTTAGTTCGGGATTAATATTTTTGTCAGACATCCCAAAACGCACTCACTGAACCTGACGTCTTGCCGCCATATCTCCTCTCCGCATCTCTTCTGCGAGGGTAATTTCCGCCCCCCCCCGCCCCCCCCGTGCTTCTTATCATCCTGTCAGGGCGCAGGCACGACATCGGCCGCCGGCAGAGCAGCATGGGGCTAATCTCCCGTTCTGCGACGGCGGCGCTACGTAAGACGCCAACGCGACCGACGTGCGGCCTCGATTGCCGGTACGATCAGCTGAAAATGATGACGACGGCCGTCGCAAGCGCCGACGCCCGCTTTCACTCGCCATTTTGCGAGCCGGCCAATTTTGGATGTGTTTTGCGATCTGTGCCGGTCACCTTGACGCCGCTCGACATCTTCGCATCTTAATAGCGCGTTATCCATCTGCCTGTCTTCCATTCCTGCTCTGCAAAAGAGCTGCGGCTCTGCCCCGGACGATACCCGCAGAGGCTTACAGCAGGAAATGAAACGAGAACCCAATCGAGAAATAAAGACCATAAGGCGAGCTCTGTCACTTGTTCTAAAGCTGGCCACCTGGGGGCAGTAAAGCCCGATGGACGGATAGACAGCAGGCGGACAGTATCGACGTCTCAGGTCGTCTACGCTGGTCTCGGCTCCTTGCGGAGGATAAAGAATACCACGGGGCATATGAGTTGCTTCAAGGGTTACATACACGTTTCCAGAGTGAAAAATAAACTGCGAGGAAACGAGGACACCCTGAATCACTTGCCAGCTAATCGCAGAGCACACAGAGACGAACAACCATCCACGCCCACACTTACACCTATGGACAATTTAGAGTGCTCAATCAGCCTGCCACGCATGTTTTTGGAATGTGGGAGGAAACCGGAGCACCCGGAGAAAACCCACGCAGGCCCGGGGAGAACATGCAAACTCCACACAGGGAAGCCGGAGCTGGAATCGAACCCGGTACCTCTGCACTGTGAAGCCGACGTGCTAACCACTGGACTAGCGGGCCGCCATCTTGTTCATAATCCCATGTTATTAATTTGCGCTTCAACAGCCTCACCGAGCGTTCCCGAATTCCGCTCTCATTTTGCGTCGGCTGCCAAGAGTCACCGTTACCGTCTGGTTGTGATAATCCCATCCTAAATAATTACCAGGCGCTCACTTTTTTGTGCGTGCGTGCGTGCAAGTTGCATTGCAGGTGCCTCTCGGGAGTGAACACAAGACGAAGAACGGGCTTTGATTGCGTCAACAGTGGCGCTATTTTGTTTTCGGGGAGCGCGGCACATGTGGAGATAAAGCCGGCTTCCTTGTCCCGTTTCATCTCCGGTTTGCACGTAGCGTTTGCCAGGCTGGCGGAAGCACATTGAAAGGAGGGGGTGGGGGCGCAAACACACACAAAAACTTAAACCGGAGATTACTTCTTCATTCACCTCGTTCCTTTTGATGTTTTTTTTTTTTTTTTTTTACACTTTGATGGTGTAACAGCGCATGCAGCTTAGGGCGAGTGGAGCGTTTTGAACCCTGGCGCGTGGCTGAAGTGGAAAGAAACGACTGTGACCTTTGCAGGAAATCAGGGGGAAAAAGTGTTTTCCGTCTCCATTGTTTTCCACTCCTTGCCTCATTTCCCTTTGCTCCATCCATCCGCCTTCCTGTCACTCCAACGCGGATACAAAAGCCACGGCGCAAATCCTTTTAAAACTTTCCTCCCTGTGCTTTTGCCATCTCGACGTCCAAAAAAAAGCGACGCGGCTCCTCGTCTCCTTTCGCACAACGGCCGACGATTGCGTTCAGAACCTCCCTCGCCGTGGGGAATCTCGCTGGAGGGGTCTGACAAACACGAGGGGGCTAATGTTTGCTCCGTGCTGAAGTGAGCAAACACCGGTGGTCGCCTGCCGCGTTTTTCCATTCATTTCTCCCGACAACGTCACGCCACCACGCAGGGTGAGGGATAAAAATGATTATATATATTCATTCATTCATCTTCCGAGCCGCTTGATCCTCACTAGGGTCGCGGGGGGTGCTGGAGCCTATCCCAGCTGTCTTCGGGCAGTAGGCGGGGGACACCCTGAATCGGTTGCCAGCCAATCGCAGGGCACACATAGACGAACAACCATCCACGCTCACACTCACACTTAGGGACAATTTAGAGTGTTCAATCAGCCTGCCACGCATGTTTTTGGAATGTGGGAGGAAACCGGAGCACCCGGAGAAAACCCGGGGAGAACATGCAAACTCCACACAGGGAGGCCGGAGCTGGAATCGAACCCGGTACCTCTGCACTGTGAAGCCGACGTGCTAACCACTGGACTACCGGGCCGCCCTTGATTATATATAGATACATAGATTCATTCATTCATTCATTCATCTTCTGTACCGCTTGATCCTCACTAGGGTCGCGGGGGGTGCTGGAGCCCATCCCAGCCGTCTCCGGGCAGTAGGCGGGGGACACCCTGGATCAGTTGCCAGCCAATCGCAGGGCACACAGAGACGAACAACCATCCACGCTCACACTCACACCTAGGGACAATTTAGAGTGTTCAATCAGCCTGCCACGCATGTTTTTGGAATGTGGGAGGAAACCGGAGCACCCGGAGAAAACCCACGCAGGCCCGGGGAGAACATGCAAACTCCACACAGGGAGGCCTGAGCTGGGATCGAACCCAGTACCTCTGCACTGTGAAGCCGACGTGCTAACCACTGGACTACCGGGCCACCCTTGATTATATATAGATACATTAGATATATCTATAAATAGATATTTATGTAGCATGGCTCCCGCAGAGTTAATAAATACGTTCGGATGCTATTGTCGACATTTCAATTTGTTTCAATGCAGAGAAATAACAGGAGACGTGAGGACTGACCGAGCGTATCGATGAGTTACATTGATCACATTTGGACGGGTGAGATTTCCAGCGATGACATCATTTCTGTTTTAGCGCTCGCTAACTCGGCGAGCACGTATCCAGATTCCTCTCACATATGGGATTGCATCAACCACCGTTGGAGTCTCGCGAACACGACGCCCGCGTCTCGCGACGCCAGCTGCTGCCGGTACGGCTGAACAGGTGATAATTTGATGTTTATTGCATCCAAAATGCTGCACGACGCACAAAAACAGGCGCCGGTAAAAGTCACGGGAATGCTAATAATGTCGGTGGTAATGAGCTGACGGCGCGCGCCGGTGAAAATGAAAGCAACCGTGGCAAAGATCGCACGCACGCGGTCGTTGCAGGGTTTGCATTCTGCAGTAGCAAGAAAGCTAATTGGGGAGCGTGTCAAGATGACGGCGTGGAAAAAATGTCAAGCGAAAAGGACGCGGGGAGACAAGGCGATCGTGACTGTTCCTTGCCAGGAAAGAACAACAAACTTTCCCTCCGCCGAGTTCATCCATCACATAATTAGGGAGCGGCGCCGAGTGAAATTGGTGGCGCCTCGACTTCTCGGCGGCTCTCTTCGCCCGCGTCTCCATGCAGACATCAACACTCAAATCAGGAAGTGATTCATTTGCATATTTCGCCTCACGAGTACAAATGAAGGTCTCAACCCGGCGCGGTCATCTCCAATGAATCCAACAAATGCCCCCCCCCCCCACCCCTCCTGCGGGGTCACGTGACCGCTGTCAAAACAAAGACGCAAGAGCAAATTAATTGTTTTTTTCCGCATGCGATGCTGACAACGAATCACCCAAAAGGTCTCCGTTTCCTCATTTTCATAATTGCGACATCCCAATTAGCATAAATCATCCCCCCGGCCGGCCCTCCGTTGATTGCGATCGTCCGTCCCCGTCTGCCGCGTCGGCCTATTAGCGCCCTTCCTGCTCCGCTCCCCCTGTGCAACGTCAAGATGGATGACATCCTGCTTGGGTGTATAAATAACAGCGCTTGCGAGCTTAATGGCTCTTCATGTGGCAGATAAATGTCGGAGCTTATATTCGCGGCGCTCTGCGTCGCGTCAACATGCGTCGCGCGGCAACGAGCCGCGGCGCAACACAATCGCAAAGGTAATCCACAATGCAGCCGGGCTAATCGGACGCAGAATTGCTTACGGTACATGTCATGTTGGGGGGTGGGGTGGGGGGGAGGGGGGATGGGTTTCAAGGCTCAGAGAATATTGGAACACAGAAATGACCAAATGAAACATTCATCCAATTTCTGATTCGCTTCTCCTCAGGGGGTGCTGGAGCTTCTGCCAGCCGTCTTTGGGCAGTAGGCGGGGGACACCCTGAACCGCTTGCCAGCCAATCGCAGGGCACACAGAGACGAACAACCATCCGCGATCACACTCACACCTAGGGACAATTTAGAGTGTTCAATCAGCGTGCCATGCATGTTTTTGGAATGTGCGAGGAAACTGGAGCACCCTAATTGCACCTGCCCGACAAGTCGCGAATGAGCTTTGCAGTCTGCACGAGGCTAAATGGCATCCGAACGGCAGTGCGGGCCGACAACATGAAAGCGATGTATTCTTTATCTTCTGTAAAGAACGACCCATATTAGTGCTGTGCTGATGAGCCGAGAGGAGTTGAGGCCTCGCGACTGGCCCAAATTTGAGTGTACAGTCCGCATGTAAGACAACAAAATATTCATTCATCTTCCGAGGCGCTTGATCCTCACTAGGGTCGCGGGGGGTGCTGGAGCCTATCCCAGCCGTCTTCGGGCAGTAGGTGGGGGACACCCTGAATCGGTTGCCAGCCAATCGCAGGGCACACAGAGACAAACAACCATCCACGCCCACACTCACACCTAGTGACAATTTAGAGTGTTCAATCAGCCTGCCATGCATGTTTTTGGAATGTGGGAGGAAACCGGAGCACCCGGAGAAAACCCACGCAGGCCCGGGGAGAACATGCAAACTCCACACAGGGAGGCCGGAGCTGGAATCGAACCCGGTACCTCTGCACTGTGAGGTCGACGCGATGACCACGGGACCACTGGGGCTGCACCAAATGAAACATTAGACTCTATTCTCACATCACACATACACACACAAACAGTTTCTACCTTATTTCATTTTTTTAACAATACGCAGTCAAACCCAAAATTCCCAATCTTGAACCCCGCAGAAAAAACAAGCCTTTTGTAACTTTTTTTTAAGGCCCAACAGTGCCTTTGATGGCAATAATTTTTGCTTTAGTGACACCTCAGACATCTACATCAGAGGCGGGCAATTCAATTTGCAAATTGAGAAGCCGGAACACTTGCCGAGGGCCAAGCCAACATGCCCAAAGCGACTTTTGTCAAGATGATTTTTTTCCCCCCCCAATTTTCTTAGAAACGACAAATTGTCTCATTTCAAGAAATGGCTACATGTGCAGATGTGCTGAGTATTGTTCAAATGATGTAATACATGCACGCGCACACACAGCAATTGTGCATGTGCTCTTCTTCCGCAATATCAAACATTATCAACCCAGACACAAGGAGTTAATGGTCCGTGGAAGGCTCAGCGTTCGCCCCGCGGGCTGCCAAAATGGGCTCATTGTGATCACGACAGTGAAGAGGAACCATTTCGGTGTGTGCTAACTTGCGGCAGCTGGCGATCTGACAAGGCCGCGCGCACGGCAACAAGGCGACCATTAAAGCAGAGGAGTAGTTCATTTTTACGCTCATTTGCCTGTGTTAAACGGTCGGACTTTTTGGACACATCGGGTTCAATTTTTAAGAAACTAAAACATGGAGAGAAAAAAAATTCCTTGTCGCGTGGCGGTTACATGTTTGAAAAGCCGCACCCCCCCCCCCCGAAAATAATCCACACTCGTTTCCTCCCCTTTGTGGCAAAACGCTTCCTCCTTGACAACCGCACCATGTTTTTGTGGTTCAGAAATGGCTGATAAAGTACAACGTATCAAATGTGGAGCCGCAAAATTTTACACAGACTGTAATTTTTTTCCCTGCGGTCCATCACACTAGCAAGTCAGGATTTATTATTATTCATTCATTCATTCATTCATCTTCCGAACCGCTTGATCCTCACTAGGGTCGCGAGGGGGGGCTGGAGCCTATCCCAGCTGTCTCCGGGCAGTAGGCGGGGCACACCCTAAATCGGTTGCCAGCCAATCACAGGGCACACAGAGACGAACAACCATCCACGCTCACACTCACACCTAGGGACAATTTAGAGTGTTCAATCAGCCTGCCACGCATGTTTTTGGAATGTGGGAGGAAACCGGAGCACCCGGAGAAAACCCACGCAGGCCCGGGGAGAACATGCAAACTCCACACAGGGAGACCGGAGCTGGAATCGAACCCGGTACCTCTGCACTGTGAAGCCGACGTGCTAACCACTGGACTACCGGGCCGCCCTTTATTATTATTATTATTATATTTTTTAATACAGATTGCATCAGTTTTTTATACATAGCTACACTGCAAATATGGACAATCCCATCGTTCTCAATTCTGCCCACACACATCAGGCCAATACTGCTGAAGGCCACGGGCTCCTTCTCAGGTTTAGTCTTACCCCCCCCCCCCCCCCTTACTAAAATAAAATGAATAAATAAATAAATAAAATTGTCTTTTGGTGCTGCACTTAAAGCCTGACCCTTTTAAAAATGTTTTTTTTAACTTAGTCCATTTTGCCGTCTGTAGATAAACAGATGTGAAGATGTGGGTTTGAAAAAAACGCTACTTTTAAGTCCGTTAACTGTGGTCATTTCCAGATAAAATCCAGGACCAAGTCAAGACATTTTCCCCTTAGAGCTGATTGGCCATTAATGGGACGATGGATGTTTCCCCATCCCCCCTCTCTCTCTCCCCCCCCCCCCCCCCCCTTCTTCCTCCCACCTCACTCTGTCAACATTATGATGCTCACGGGAGGGCCGCAATCGGATGATACATGAATGCTCATCTGGGGAACATTAATGCCGATGCTAACCATTTTGGTGCTATTCTTCTCCATAAAGCGCAGGTCAGAGCGTCTCCAACGCTCAGCTCGCCGTACACTGCGCGGCCATAAAAAAAAAGAGCTTTCCGAGCGTTGTTAGCGCCGAGATGGTGGAGTGGCGCAATCAATGAGCCTATCTGGACAAAGTACGGAGTCGAAAGTCCAGACTTGGGTTATAATTAGGGACGTTCAATACCACTTTCTTTCTTTCAAGACTGATGCTCATTTATTGAGTACATTTTTGTTGCAGGCCAAATTGTTGTGATCGTTTCTTTTGGAGGGCCATTATCACGATGAAAACGTATCAAAAAGTCAAGAATAATGGTTCATTCAAGGATCGTTTAAGTTTGCGTAAAGAGGGGTTTGAAAACATTTTATTTATTACATGTTAGAAGTTCAAATTTTGGTCGAGATTTTAGCAATGATCGTTGATTTTGACATGTTTAGATTTGCTTTCGCGGCCCACGTAAAGAGATGTGCCGGGCCATATCTGGCCCCCGGGCCTTGAGTTTGACACCTGTCCTTTCCTACTTGGGATTGATCCAAAAATTCACCGCGGCCAATTACTGACGAGGAGGACTTATTTGATGACAGATTTTGTCAATAAGATTGACATCAGCCCCGATATCAATACCTAGCGTGTCATAATTTTGACAATTAAAAGGTTGCAGGATCTCAGAGCTTGCGAGGGTTCATCATGGTCGTCAAAGATACGAAGGGCCGAGCCCTCGTTTTTAAAATAGGCGTCACACGTTCCCGTCTCCCGGTGTCCGTTTTGTGCTGCCGGGCTCCTTTCCGTCAGCGTCACATCAACACGTTCGTTTGTCTCCCCCCCCCCCCCCCCCCGCCTGCCGCACGATCGCAGCTGGCGATTGGCGTCC
This sequence comes from Hippocampus zosterae, assembly GCF_025434085.1. Classification (NCBI taxonomy): domain Eukaryota; kingdom Metazoa; phylum Chordata; class Actinopteri; order Syngnathiformes; family Syngnathidae; genus Hippocampus; species Hippocampus zosterae. The sequence continues at coordinate 3,031,613 of NC_067451.1, read as the reverse complement.
TGACCCGATGTGTGCGGAAGCATCTCTATCTCACGCTGGCATCCGACAGCCCATAATGAAAGCGTCGGAGGCCCTCATCTCGCCGTTACGGGTTTTCGGCCCGGCGTCGTACGTCTTCTTTTTCCACAGCTGTCTCGACTCGTGTTTGCCGATCAGTCTGCCGGATGCCGAAGTGTAATCTTGCCCAAAGCGGGTTCCGACTTGCTAAAGTGGAGCCTCTTAATGAGCTGGCTGCGGGGCCGACGGGTGATGGAGGGCATTATCAGCACCGGTGGTTGCTCTACTCCATTCCTGTCCACTTTGTGTATCCGAGATGTCGCCCACCATCCAGTTTCTACCCCTCCCATGTATAAAATCCGCTTAATGCAGAGTCACATAAATCTTTTCCTCAAGACGCCACAGGAATATTATGCTGTCAAAAAAAATAAAAAATAAATCTACAGCCGGGCGAAGGATTCCCCCTGTGTCCGTCTCATTGTGCGTTTTGGCACTCAATGAGATGGGCTGGCAGGATTTGGGACAAGACGGATCACCTGGCAGCCACGATTCCAAATGCACATGCTGCGCACCTGTTTGTGCTGCAGCACTCCGGGGGATGAAGCGCGGAAACATATCTTGTAAATGATATAGAAAACCAGACAAAGAAAGAGTGTGCACCCTGGGATGGCTGCAGTGTAACCGCATCGTGCCCAATAACATCCCCCCCCCCCCCACCTCAAGGAAAGCATCAAAGTGGAACTTCAACTTCTGCTCATGGTTAACTTCCGAGTTGTTCTGAGTACGAATGGCTCCAACATTAGTAAAAATGTTGACAAGCTCCAATGGAAATGCTATTAACCTTTGCTAGCCCACCCCCCCAAAAAAATGTATGCGTTTGTGTTTTTAATAAGGAAAAGAGCAATCTATAGTATTTACTTCATAATCTAATTCCATAATTAAATTGTATCACGATTTAATGCTGCAATCCAATTCAGAGCGCTGCTCCTGGCCACTGGCCACCAGGAGGTAGTGACGGTAGTGATTTTTTCATAGAGGATAAAGAATATATGCCTGTGCGTATGTATCCGTTGGATTATGTCCACACGTTCCACTATATATGTTCAATTAGCCGTCGCTTAAAGGATCGTAAAAGCGCCACTACCAATGCTAACTGTTAGCAAGTCAATGGCCTTTTTCTATTTATGTTGGCATTGCTAATATCATACAGAGCTCTAATCCTGTAGATTCCCAAAAATGTTTGTGTTTTTGTTTTTAATCAGGAAAATAGCAATCGATAGTATTGTACTTTATGCAAATATATTCGAGCAATTCGACTGTATCACGATTTAATGCTGCAATCCAATTCAGAGCGCTGATCCTGGCCACTGGCCACTAGGAGGCGCGTTGTGACGGTAGTGATTTTTTCATAGAGGATAAAGAATATATGCCTGTGCGTATGCATCCGTTGGATTATGTCCACATGTTCCACTATTTATGTTCAATTAGCCGTCGCTTAAAGGATCGTAAAAGCGCCACTACCAATGCTAACTGTTAGCAAGTCAATGGCCTTTTTCTATTTATGTTGGCATTGCTAATATCATACAGAGATCTAATCCTGTAGATTCCAAAAAATGTTTGTGTTTTTGTTTTTAATCAGGAAAAGAGCAATCGATAGTATTCTACTTTATGCGAATATATTCGAGTAATTCGACTGTATCACGATTTAATGCGGCAATCCAATTTAATGCGCCGACTCCTCCTCATGTGCCCATCTTGGCCGCTGGCCACCAGGAGGCGCGTTGTGATAGTAGTCATTTTTCCTCGAGGATAAAGAAGATATGCCTGTGCGTATGGATCCGTTAGATTATGTCCATGTGTTCCACAAATCGCCTTTGCTTAAAAAGCGCAACGACCAAGGCTAACCGCTAGAAAATCAATGGCCAATTTCCATTTATGTTGGCATTGCTAATATCATACAAAGCTTTAATCCTTTAGATTTCAAAATCAATTTTGCCCAGACGGCCCTCCTAGCTAGTGTGTCTCGCAGAGATTGAATATGTTAAAAAAAAAAAAGTATATATTTGGAACCTGTGCACTGGCATAAGAAGAGCCACTGGATTAAAAAAAATAATAGCGGATACCGCAATGCGGCTCATATCATCTCCCGACAGCACCGTCTTCCTCTGGGATCTTTTCTCGATATCTATGTTCAAATTGATAATATCCAGCAAGCTCAGAACTTCGCTCGTTGCTCCAAATGATGCTTTTTGTTTCGCAATTATCTCAGCACGGCGATTAGCGGGAGGCCAGTGGAGTAACACCCAAGCACAACGATATTCTCCACGCAGATTTGCTCCAAGGGTTCATTACAGTAACGCCCGTTGACGTTTACAAGCGAGCCGCGGGGCGGCGTGACGGCGTGCTCCTCGGCCCCCTCCTCAGCCCGGTTAATGTTCACTTGGCCACGTTTCAACGGCACCTCTGTGTGACGGCGCCAAGCCTCCCCGTTCCTGTTTGGCTTATGTAATGAGCCCCCGCCACCGCAATCATCATTGGGCCTGACACTCAAATGCATTTTCTCGCCTTTGGCCACTTCTGATGCTATTTAAAATTTAGGCAGGAGGAACCGCTTGGAAAAAGAAGAAGAAGAAGAAGAGGAGGACGGGAAGGAGGCCGCGCTTGATTTCTCTCTCTATCTGCTGTTGTCCTACTTTTGGGGCGGGTGAGCCGGAAAGGCACCGAGGAGGAAGAGCTGCTAGACGGAGATGAAGGATGGAGGAGAGAGAAAGAGAGAGGAGAGGAAAAAAAAAAAGAGTCTCTGCGAGCATGCGATAATGAAGACAGTTAATTCGGAAGGAGGCAGCGATTACGCCGCGAGCGGTGAGATGCAGTCGGCAGATTTTCTGCTCTGCACGGCTGTCACCCGGCTTGAGGAGTTCGGGACCCGAGCAAGGACAGGAGCGACACTTTTAATTAAGGAGGGAAAATATCCTCACTCTCTGTCTTTTTTTTTTTTTTTACTTCAGGTCAACCTGTACCGTGAACAAGAGGAGCCTCGGTGGATTGAAAGCTTTTCTTGCACATTTCACGCAAGTTGAACTTTTCATCCGGCTCCGTTTTGTCATCGGGGTTTGGTGGATTTTTCACAGAGAGAGATTTGAAAAAATGAACGACGGACGGTGCGTCGACCCGCTTGCGAACATGAAGAGTCACGCAAGGTTTTATTTGTGAAAGTGACCACATTTCAAGAGCTCGCAGGACAAATCGTCGCATCCCTTTCCAGGCCGTTATCTCTCGCAGTGCCCCCCCCCCCACAAAACTCGCATGCTGCCTTTTGTTTCGGTACTGTGCCTAAACACTCCACTTTCATCTTAGTCCCTTTCCCCCCCCCCTTCTTTTCTTTTTTATCCGTCAAATCAGCGAGGCACGAGTCGCACTCCTCAAGCTGAAAAAAAATATGGAGTTGGAAAGTCTCTCGAATCAGGCCAGATCAATGGATAAGGCTTGGCAGAGAGAGTTAATGAATGCAGCTCGTGGCCTAGATTAGGATGTTTTCCTTTTCGGGAGGCTATCCTCACACCACCAGTCGGTACAAAAAAAAAACGACCACCCCCAAAAAAACAACAATTAGAAATGAAACAAAATAAATAAATAAAATAAAATCAACATACTTGCTGAGAATCAAAAAACAAGCATGGGCGAGGGCTTTTTAATGGCCAAACTAGGCTCCTCCTCCTTTTTTTTGTGGTGCTGATTTGTAGGTGAATTGACACAACTGAAGCATACAGCATTGGCGTTTCCTCGAAAGAACACAAAAGAAATGTTCACCAAAGTTTGCCACAAATGGCAAAATGTCCCCCCCCCCATCTGAACGGCAGCCGTGTCCCTCGCAGGCATCGCAGGACTCATCGCAATCAAAGCGATTCAAAAGACATCATGGAAATGTCAATGCGCTGTAAGTTATCTTCATGAAAGTCACATTCCGGGGCCATCAAAGCACCTTTCCCAGCCCAAAGTCATTAATTTAACAGTCCCGCGGGCTTTTCTTGCCGGCATGACTAATACGAAGCAAAACATCATAAAAAATCATCGACATTTTGGATCCGGTTTAATGACCTACATTCGGGTTAGGCGCCCCCCAGAACTTGCTCTCAAATTGGCTTGCAAGGAGCACAGCGAGATTGCGGGAGGAGATATTTGGAGAAAGGCGCTGGGGTCTCCCACAGAAAAGGACGCAGGGTGGCGAGGGGAGGAAGTAATTCATTAATTAATTAACGAAGTAATTAATTAATTAATTAACAAGGGGCGGCCCGGTAGTTCAGTGGTTAGCACGGTCGGCTTCACAGTGCAGAGGTACCGGGTTCGATTCCAGCTCCGGCCTCCCTGTGTGAAGTTTGCATGTTCTCCCCGGGCCTGCGTGGGTTTTCTCCGGGTGCTCCGGTTTCCTCCCACATTCCAAAAACATGCATGGCAGGCTGATTGGACGCTCTAAATTGTCCCTAGGTGTGAGTGTGAGTGCGAATGGTTGTTCGTTTCTGTGTGCCCTGCGATTGGCTGGCAACCGATTCAGGGTGTCCCCCGCTACTGCCCGAAGACAGCTGGGATAGGCTCCAGCACCCCCCGCAACCCTTGTGAGGATCAAGCGGCCCGGAAGATGAATGAATGAATGAATGAATGAATTAATTAATTAATTAACAAGCAAGCAAGCAAGAAAACAAACAAATATATAAATAGGGATTTGGGGAGTGTGTAGGCACAGAGCATGGAGCACAACACGTAAAAAAAGATTGGCTGCCCAATGTGATCCCTAAAAACGACGTCATAAAGGCACATACAATGGTGCCAATCAAATACCTAATTACAGACTATTAATCACAGTTAAGGAATGTAGATTTTGTAGGTTGATAAGGCTAATGTAGTGGCGGTGATAGAGCACAGGGACTTGGCCGCCTGGATTTGACAGATCTGGAGCAAATGGATAAAGGTTGGGTAAGAATAGACAAGAAAAGAATAGAGTCAAATGGTCCAGAGTGCTGGGTGAAAAATACCAAAGAAAGGCCACGCGTCATGTTAGCATTTGGTATGACGACTTGGGTGAAACGATTTTGCGTCGGGTCTTTTTTTGATGGTTTAGTTTTTGATGGTTTATTTTGTTGTCGGGGCGGCCCGGAAGTCCAGTGATTAGCACGTCGGCTTCACAGTGCAGAGGTACCGGGTTCGATTCCAGCTCCGGCCTCCCTGTGTGGAGTTTGCATGGCCTGCGTGGGTTTTCTCCGGGTGCTCCGGTTTCCTCCCACGTTCCAAAAACATGCGTGGCAGGCTGATTGAACACTCTAAATCAGGTGTCACCAACATTTTTGAGGGTGAGAGCAACTTCATGTGTACCGATTGTGTGAAGGGCTACCAAATTGATACACGTCTGAAATAACATATTTGTCCAAAATACCTTCAATAATATGAGGATGTGTTATTTTTAATACTTGATGATTTAAATTGTCAGACTTTGATCGTGTTTCGAAATGTCTCACAGTACTGCCAATGTTTGCATTTTTAAATCATAATTTCTACTAGCAAATCACAATGTCCAGGCACTGGCGGGCTACTCAAGTGGTCTTCACGGGCTACCTGGTGCCCACGGGCACCATGTTGGTGACCACTGCTCTAAATTGTCCCTAGGTGTGAGTGTGAACCCGAATGGTTGTTCGTTTCTGTGTGCCCTGTGATTGGCTGGCAACCAATTCAGGGTGTCCCCCGTCTACTGCCCGGAGACGGCTGGGATAGGCTCCAGCGCCCCCCGCGACCCTAGTGAGGATCAAGCGGCTCGGAAGATGAATGAATGAATGAAAATTTTGTTGTCTTACATGCGGACTGTACAATCAAATTTGAGCCAGTTGCGAGGCCTCAACTCCTCTCAGCTCATCAGCACGGCACTAATATGGGTCATTCTATACGGAGGATAAAGAATACATCGCTTTCATGTTTTCGGCCCGCACTGCCGTACGGATGCCATTTAGCCTCGTGCGGACTGAAAAGCTCATTCGCGACTTGTCAGGCAGGTGCAATTAGGTTCTGGCGAGAGCGAAATAAATTCGGGTGCAGAAAAAGGCCCCTCATCCGTGGCTTCTTGGGAGTTGACAAGTTGCCAAAAGTAGCGCGGCGCTTCCAGGGGTCTGTTATCAGAAGACACACGGCCCTCCTGATACGCTCAGACATGAATACTTAAGAACGCGATTGCTCAATCCATCGAGTGAGTGTTTGGGAAACTCAATGAGAGCTCTCTCGCCAGCACTTCCAGGCAGGATGTGCACGGTAAGCGTTCTTGGGAAGCAATGAAGGCTCATCCATCATCTCAAACTCACTTTAGGCCCACGCGGCATCCTCTTGTGTGTGCCGGTACCCCGATCGGGATCGACACAAAGACGTCGCCTTCCTGCCTGCTGAGAGCTTCCATTTCAAGCGTGTGTTTAAATTCTAAGGCGGCTTGTATGAAGGGTATCGCATCTTTTCGGCATGCTCGTTTCGCATCGCGACACCCGAGTTTGCCTCGCTGTGGGGAGAGCTGAATTCGTGCGCCGCACGCCAACAGCAGAAACCAATTTGCGCCACGACCGGGAATTCATTTAACCTCCACTGAAAGCGGCTAAAAAAGAAAGCTTGGATTAACTGCAGCCCAATTAAAAAAAAAAAAAAATGGAGTCAACCCTGTCTAACTGGAACCGATAATGGGAATTTAATTGAGCATTCCTGAGGCTCATTGACTTTCGGATGTTGTGGAGGACAACATGGCGGCCTCCCCGAAAATGGAAGCTTTGAGAGCCAAAAATGCAGGAGGACAATTACATCCGAAGCTCATTTCTTACTCTTGTCGTGACGAATGACCCAAGAAGTTGGTTGTTGGATTTGAAGTGTTTTTGGTGCGCTGACCTTTCCGGGGGTCGGAATCGGGACGGTCGCAGACAAGCAAAACACGGCGGGTGTCTTAATTAACAAGAACTCACGCGACCCCCACTGTGACGAGCAGCGAACCTGGATGCGGTGGAATCGTCGTTTGCCGGGGACAATACGAACGCGTAAGAAGAGAGAAGCGGCAAAGTCAGAAAAGCACAATGAGCTCCACATCTAAATTAATCCGTGTGGGATGCAGAATCGCAAAATGCAAAACGCGGTGATGGAGCAAAATTTCGGTTGGAACCCAAGCGCACTCTTGACATTTCTCTTTGTCTCGGTCCGCAGAACGACAGCTGTGAACAAGCTTGAAAAATGAGAGGGCGTAACCTGCAGGGTGTAAATACAAAGCGCTTGAGAGGTTTCCAAAACGAGCCAACGTTGGCCCCAATGGCAAACTCGACATGGTTCCAACGCATTGCCAAGAAGACGAAGTGCGATTGGAATTCCAGCAAAAGCGTTTGCAAGGCGCTCCAAATTTGCACATTAAACACCGGCATCGACATCTTGTCTGGCCCAGCCTCTCCGTCATCGGTTCCAGATGCGCGGCTAATTGTCCAATTTGCAAAGCGGAAAAAAAATAAACACCTGCAGTACTCAGTCGGGTGGGAAGTCAGCGATGGCGACGCCAGGCCTCGTTTTATTTCTCTGCGCCGACTATCCTCAGGCGCGCATGGCATCTGATTGAAGAACAGATGATGTACGCCGGCGTCATGAGCACAGAGAGAGCATGACATCCATTTAGCCACCATCTTGGATTCGCCGCACTATTATGGCGCGCCCCAACGACAACATTTGGACACGATGCGGACATTTATTTTGGTGTGGATGTTGCCGCCGCCATGATGAAAGTTGGGCCTTTTATGCTGCTGGGCGTGCACACAAACACACTCACACACACACACACACACACACACACACACACACACACACACACACACACACACACACACACATGCACACACACACACAAACTAAAATAAGATCAATACGTAAAAAAAAGTCCCTCGGCAGGATATTTATGAGAGCAATACCGGCGGTGCTGCGAGCGAACATTATTTGCACCTTATCGGTCGGGCGGCAGCGCATGAAATGTTTAACATGTGCAGGATTGCGCGGCGCAAGCGGCCAGTGCAAACACGGCTTACGTCCACCGCGCGAGTAGCGCGACTTTGCTGCCAAAATGGCAGCTTTTAAAAACCCTGCACAGTCAATTCTGATTTTTTTTTCTGGATGCGTCACACGTGACTGAAGGTCAACGCTGGGAACATGTGCAGAGGCTGAGAACTATGTGGCGGAGAATTTGTGGTTTTTACCATTTCAGTTTTCAGGATTTTTTTGGGGGGGGGGGGGCGGGGCAAAAATCATGTTATTGCGACATGCAGAGTCGTGCCGACGCCCGGAAAATTTTGGACAATCTGCTGGCACGGCCTCGCAGTTGGGCCTCAGTGCGTGCACGTCAAAGCGGAAAAGGGGGAGGGGGAGGGGGGGCTAAAATCATGTTATTGCGACATGCAGAGTCGTGCCGATGCCCGGAAAATTTTGGACAATCTGCTGGCACGGCCTCGCAGTTGGGCCGCAGTGCGTGCACGTCAAAGCGGAAAAGTGGGGGGGGGGGGGGGGGGCAGAAAAAAACCCCAAAACGGTTTGTGGACCGGCGCTTTTGGTCGGCGTAACCGTTCAAGAGCGAGCGCCTCGTTGTTGCGGCATATAAAAGCAAAGTGGGATACAGTGCAGCAACCAGATGATATATTTGGATTTGAGGCAATAGAGGCGGTGTGATTTGTCACGATTTTGAAGCTTCGGTTTGCATAACGAAGCTTTTTCTTCATCAGGCAAATTTGGCAGGGTTGTGAACGACACTTTTCTGTGAACACGACAAATGTTCACTTTGCTGCGCATCGCGTCGAATCTGCAAACGGGCCCCGAACAACACATTTCACAACCCATGAAATCCTGCAATCGGCGCGACATATATCGAAATTGCCGGTGCTCAAAGTAGGCCAGTGGAAAAAAGCTTTGCCTTTCACGGGTGATTATTCGAGGACGGTTCGGATCCATGCAGTTCTTGTCTTTGACCCTAATAGCTTATTGATCCAGAACCACTTTGCTCTCGCAGGATTTCTATTGAGAGTCGGAGCAAGGAGAACAGTGACCTACAAGCAACGTAGTGGCTTTCATGCGAGGTGGAAAAGTGCAAGTGGAGAAATGCGCAGGAGCGTCTCGATGCTGACGCTTGCCCGATGGTCCTTTTGCTAACTGGAAATTGAAAGTGGCTGGAAAAATCCGATTTTCCTCGTAAACATGGCCGCCGGGGGTTCACGACGTACGCTGAGTGAATAGCGCAAGTGATGGTGCTATGAGGAAGCCGAAATGGACAGTATATATATATATATAAGGGCGGCCCGGTAGTCCAGTGGTTAGCACGTCGGCTTCACAGTGCAGAGGTACCGGGTTCGATTCCAGCTCTGGCCTCCCTGTGTGGAGTTTGCATGTTCTCCCCGGGCCTGCGTGGGTTTACTCCGGGTGCTCCGGTTTCCTCCCACATTCCAAAAACATGCGTGGCAGGCTGATTGAACACTCCAAATTGTCCCTCGGTGTGAGTGTGAATGGTTGTTCGTTTCTGTGTGCCCTGCGATTGGCTGGCAACCGATTCAGGGTGTCCCCCGCCTACTGCCCGACGACGGCTGGGATAGGCTCCAGCACACCCCGCGACCCTAATGAGGATCAAGCGGCTCGGAAGATGAATGAATGAATGAATATATTATATAATATAATATATTGTGACTATGGTCAATAAAATGGCCGCCAACTACAATGAATAATACCCTATGAACATGTAAGGAACATGTAATACGGTAGAAAGATATCTATTACAAATGCGCGTATAAGGTCTGAAGAAAACAATCAGTGAGCAGATGAAAAGTGCCTTTTACAGTTTAGGACGTGCCGCAGCGCTTAGCCGTTTACGATCATTTCGCAATCTGTCGAAATCGTTGACTTTGCCGATGGGTCGTCTCGGATGAGCTTCATCTGGGAGACTCCCTTTCCAAAGCGAAAGACAATTTCAGCCTTCCGTTGACCAGACATGTTTTTTCCGAGTATGTGCTCAGGACCGCGCCGTGGCTCCGGAAGTCCAACAAGGTGCGAGTCGATCGGTGGCGTTGCTAGGCAACCGAGGGGAACCGCGGCCCGTCGGTTATAAAGGTGCTCGTTGTACGCAAAATAGGCACATGAAAAATGAATGACATGAAGTCGGGACTTTGAAATGTGAACGTTATCGGGGTGAAAACCGTCTACGCGGGATATAGAAACGAGGTTCGACTGTATTACTGGAAAATAAAACCAAAAACAGCCACGGTAAACATGACGATCGCCTGTAAACGCAATTTTGACTCTCGAACTCTGGCCCATTCCCGGAGGGCATTTCACGCAACACGTCGCCTCGAGATAAACATCGTGAGCGCCACTGCCTTCGTTAGCAACAAACACACACGTCCAAAATAACATCAAGTGTCCGGAGAACCCAGGCTAGTGATGAAAAAAGCGGAAAAGGGGCGTGGCCTGGACAGGGCGACCAATCACAAATAGTAAGACATCATACACGTCCAATCGCAGGGCTGTTTACAATCGGAAGATGGAAAGACTGATTGGGAGAGCTTGTCAAAACTCGACGATAAGGTACCTGACCCACCCCCCCCCCCTAAAATTTTCTCAACGATTTAGACGATTCACAAAAAATGATCAATTTAAGATAAATAAAACGGCGGATTTCCCCGTATCCGCGGAAAATCGCCATCTCTGAGAACCTGAGGCTCGTTTGCAAAGTGCGAGCTGAATGGAGCAGAAGCGCCCCCAACTTTATTCCCGCCCATCTATGACACCTTTTCAAAATGGGGGGGGCTTCATAATAACATAGTAATAATAGTGAACGACTTAGATATTTGCTTCTTTCGTCAATGACACATCTGTGTATGCAGAACAAATAAGCCACTTTGGCCAACCTATTGCTTGGACTCGGAGTGGAAACAAGTAAATAAAACACTCTGTGTCAACAGTTCCCCGGCAAGTAGGAGTGCGCCCGCTCATATTAAAAAAAGCCAGCATGGCCTATTTATTGCTTGTAAGCCATGAAGCCACAAATAGGCCCCTCGAGGAAGGCATTGTGCATATTGCAAGAGTGCAGAGTTGTTTATGCACAGCAAGAGCGCTTGGAGTAACTTTCCTTGTGGGCCGATTGGAAGCACAAATAATCGTAAAAGGTAGCAGTGGTTTTTAAAAAAAATTATTATTTAAAAAACATTTTTTTTTAGGTTTCTGGTTTTGCTCTCGTCAGCACCAGTTACGAAGTGGTTAGAACTAACAAAATAAACCAAATATGTGAACCAAAGAGCAACAAAAATGTTTCATGGCTGGTGCGTCAATATTATAGATGGTGGAGCATGGTCGCTATGGTAACAATCAGCTGTGAAAATACACAAGAGGTCGCGGTGGCAGCATTTACGCAATTTTAAGTGATCAATAAAACGCCCTATCCACTTCCTGCTGTCAACACTGTGAAACTTTTTTTTTTTTGGATAAAAATCTTATCAGACACACGGAGCATTTCCTGGAATTTCTCGATCCCTCGGGCGTAAACGTCCACAGCGATTTGTATTTGTGGATTCTCACACCCGAGGGCACGAAAATGAAAGCGTCAAGGAGATTTTGGCGAGAACAAAATAAATAATCACATATGTGATGTGCTGCTTGCCCCAGAGGTGTGGGTGGGTACATCGTGTGAAGGATAGAGTGAGGGGCGGGGGGGGGGGGGGGGGGGGGGTGCGGGGACTCGCACGACTTATATAAGAGAAAAAAAACAGACAGGAGGGTTAGCACCTGTCACTTCCTGTTCAACTGACAATGCCGAATTACATGTGATGCGCGAGGCTGAACCCGCAAACAACCTTCTCCTATGTTTCACTCTTGTGATCCGATTGGTCGTCAGGCGGGAGTGCTGCAGAATTCACTCAGCAGTACCTCATTTCTCATTGGCCTTGACGGGGAGTGATTAAAAATAAAAACAAACAAACCCATTTTCATCAGACAGTGTCCCAAACCTTGCTACACTTCTAAGATGCAACCATGATAATGACGATTTGGTGGTGGTGGTGGTAAAGTAGGGCGGGGGCGGGGGAGGTCTGTGAAGTTAGATTTTTGTGCTGATTAAAACATAAATTTGCATGTTGATTCCAAAACTGCAGTCATTTTTTTTTTCTCGCGCATTTTTCATCACAGCTTATTCTCCAAATAATTCCATTGGTGAGCACTCGTAAGAAGACATGATTACGATTGGACGTAATTGGATTTCCAGAGCACTTTAAAGCAACCGCTGCTCTAGACAAAGTGCAGTAGATGGAGCAAAAATAAGACATCCACAAGCAATAAAAGAATACATTAAAAATCAAGAGAGTCAAAAGCACAAAAAGGGTAAAAATAAAAATCACGTCTCATGTTGAGTCAAAAGCCAAAGAATAAAAATGAGTTTGAAGAGTTTAAAACTCATTTTTATTGAATATTGAACATTATGTTCAATGTTCAATAAAAATGAGTTTGAAGAAGAGTTTTAAAGATGGGCAGCGAGGGGAGTTGCTGGACCGGCAATGGAAAAGGCTCGATTCCCTCTAAGCCTCCTCTTAGTTCTCGGTACCTGAAATAGTGTCTGATTCACAGATGGAGGAGCTCAGAGAGGTAATGTGGAGCGAGGACCATTTCAAGATTTGAAAACAAATAACAGGATCTTGAAAAGAACTCGAAAATGAAGAAAATGAAGGAATGCCAGAAACAAGAGTTATGTGCTCCCTCTTATGAGTTCCAGCACAGAGGCCAGCAGCAGCAGCAGCAGCATTCTGGCCCAACTGGAGATGCTTCATGGAGGATTGGCGGACTCTAAAGTAAAGTGCACTACAGTGATCCAGTGACCAAGGCATGAATGAATTTCAGAGTGCTCTTGAGAAAGGGAGAGGCTTTACCAAGAGAGAACGCGATCTTTGTAGGAATTAAGAGCATTCTTTTGTTCATTCATTCATTCATCTTCCGAGCCGCTTGATCCTCACTAGGGTCGCGGGGGGTGCTGGAGCCTATCCCAGCTGTCTTCGGGCAGTAGGCTGGGGACACCCTGAATCGGTTGCCAGCCAATCGCAGGGCACACAGAGACGAACAACCATTCGCACTCACACTCACACCTAGGGACAATTTAGAGCGCCCAATCAGCCTGCCACGCATGTTTTTGGAATGTGGGAGGAAACCGGAGCACCCGGAGAAAACCCACGCAGGCCCGGGGAGAACATGCAAACTCCACACAGGGAGGCCGGAGCTGGAATCGAACCCGGTACCTCTGCACTGTGAAGCCGACATGCTAACCACTGGACTACCGGGCCGCCCATTCTTTTGTGTTTTTTGTTATTTAAAGTGTCCTTGGGTGTCTTGAAAGTCGCTTATAAATAAAATGTATTATTGTTATTATTATTATGATTAGTGCTTGCTTCTCTCTTCACCTTGTATCACGAGCATAACTTTGTTTGTTATATTTTGTTTGATGCTTTTTTTTTTAGGGGCTTAACAAAGCCTGTGCTCATTCCATTTACACGCCGACAAATTCATTTCAAATTGTCTTTTCTAAGGACAGCTTTCTTTCAAATCTGCATTCAAATCCATTCGAAATGTTATTGTTAAGAATGTAGTGAAGATCAATACATTTTGGCAGAGTATCAAGGGGATCAATCGAGTCTCCCGGCGGCCCCGCCTCGCGTGAATTCTGTGCCAGCTCAATGGAGGCCAAAGGAAAGCGAGAGTGGCAGGAAAGAGGAGAAAGTTAAAGGAAGAAGATAAGAGAAATTCTCTCTTTGTGGCGTGCTACGATCAGCTGTGCACACCCGTGCTCATATTTCGATCGCGGCGGGAAAGGGATCCATCTTTGAGGTAACACAGCCTGTCCGGACTACAAGTGGAGTGCAGTCCGTAGGCGGCGCTGACAGCCGAGAAGCACTTATGCGACTTGTCGTTGGACGAAAACCAGCAGACTAATAATACGCTGAAGCCATGATCCCGGCAACCATGGCAACCCGGAGGCTAAAAGGCACGGTATGTTTTTCGTCCCACGGTTTATAACTTAGAACTGTTCCTTCCGATGGGGTCCTTTGTGTTTTGTCACCTTCAGTCAAGACTTTCTACAGATGATCTGCGGGCAACTTTGGAGCACGTTTGTTGCTGACTGAGAGTGCAAAGGGAGATGCGCTGTCTCGCCTTCACTCTCTCCAACGCGCATTTTCTTCAACGTTAGGCGTTATGAAGAAGGGACGCCGCACGTTAGCGTATGAAATTCAACACGTAGCTTAGCTTTTGAAGGCTAGCAAGGGTGATCTCACCGTACTGATGTCAACACACAGCAATATTGTCAACATTCATTCATTCATCTTCCGAGCCGCTTGATCCTCACTAGGGTCGCGGGGGGGTGCTGGAGCCTATCCCAGCTGTCTTCGGGCAGTAGGCGGGGGACACCCTGAATTGGTTGCCAGCCAATCAAAGAGCACACAAAGACAAACAACCATCCACGCTCACACTCACACCTAGGGACAATTTAGAGTGTTCAATCAGCCTGCCATGCATGTTTTTGTAATGTGGGAGGAAACCGGAGCACCCGGAGAAAACCCACGCAGGCCCGGGGAGAACATGCAAACTCCACACAGGGAGGCCGGAGCTGGAATCGAACCCGGTACCTCTGCACTGTGAAGCCGACGTGCTAACCACTGGGCTACCGGGCCGCCTATTGTCAACATTGTCAAATTCATTTCATATTGGTTGGGGGGGTGGGGGGTATAACGGCTTGCAAACACCTTGATTCTGCCCAAGCTTCTAGCATGCACCTTTAGGTTAGCATGCTAACGGAACATTCTTACGTTTGCTTGTCAATCAAATAGAAAAACGATCACACATGCTAAAGCCATTTTTCTTTAATCGGCGGTATTTTTACGCCGATTTAAAAAAAAAAAAGGCTTTAGAAGTTGACGCCCCCGCGCTACTCTGACAATGCGGATGGCTACTTTTCTTCCCAAGCCGCTTCGGGTCGAAGCCTCGGGAGGCTGGCTTGCTCTGGCGGCTCACTGGTGCTTTTAAAAAGAGAAGTGCAGCATAATTAAGAGGACCTAAACACCCGGCACCGGCTGGAAGGAGTCATTTAGGGAATGGCTCGGGAGGAACGGCGGCAAATGAAACGTAATTGCGGTGGGAGCGGAGGAGGCGGGCTTGCCGCATCGGAGGCGCTCGCGTGTGAAAGACTGAGCGGCAGGAAGGAGCGAGGGGGATAAACGAGCCGCCGACGTTTGACGGAGGACGCGCTCCTGTAAAACAGGGAGGGAGGCGAATGAATGACTAACGGGCGAAGATTTAAAAAAAAAAAAAAAAAAAACGGCACCTCACCGATATTTTCGCACGCCATTTTTTTTCTTCATACCAATCAGAAGAAAAAGTTGCGTTCCAAACACAAGCGCTAACTCACTCGAGCCACGCTCGCAACGTCTCCACGTTCCCCATTAGAGTCTGGACTAAATATTATTCATTACCCGGCATAAAAATTGGCCTTGATGCTCCCCATCAGGGGTCAAAGAGACAATCCGAGCCGGCGCATTTAATGTGACTGCCGTCTCTCCCTCTAATTGTCATTAGCGCTGCTTTTTGAATGACCTTTAAGCGTAACATATGAAAGCAATGAAGGCAGATGAACACGACTAATTGCTGGGCATGGAACGAGGTGTTAATAAGTCTGGACTCCTACCAGGGCTAGACAAGAGGAATACATAAATGCTGCAAAAAGTAACACCCCCCCCCCCCCGACCCCCCGCGCTAATTTCCACAGATTCAATCTATCTGCACCATGTCTTAAAAATGTGCATGGTGGCATGCTTGCCCGAAGTGGCCAAAGCAGGTGCAGGTTCCAATAACCCCCCCAAAACCCCCACTCATTAACAACATGAAGGTTTGTTCTTACTACGTGCAGCTCCAGGTAGTCGCCCAGTCCCTTGGCGCTTTCCACCCTGACCAAAATGGCCTCCTTCAGCTGCGTGCTGAAGCCCACCGCCAGCCGGTCTGCCCGTGTGCTCGGCCGGTCGTTGGGCGGCCACGTGTATGTGATGAGGGCTCCACCTCGGCCGAAGATGTACGTTGTCCCAGCTGAAACGCACGGAGCACAAAACCAGGAACATTTACAATCGAGCGAGCACACACAAAATTTGGTAAGATGGCAAATCCCCCCCGACCCCCCACCCTGAAATAGAATCATGATTGATGCTGACCTGTAATTGAAAAATCGTTTTTGTTAAATCATGAATCATAACACTCAATTCCACATATTAATTAAATTGCAGGGGAGAAAAAAAACATTTGACAGCTCGGATAGGAAGTGCTTCGGAATCTCCGAGGTGACTAAGGCCTAAATCGTGCGGCGGACTTTTCCGTTTTCTCCTTTGATTTTTCTCGATGGGCATTGACGGCACCGTCGGAAGAACAACCGTAAGTCAACAGACAGGGATCCAGTGGCCTTGGATTTCGCAGAGCAGCTCACGCTCGTCTAGTCAAGATCCAAAATCCGGTCGGAGCAACGGCAAGTGGAACGATATGAAGAATCAGCATGCATTTCCATTCATTAACCTTGAAAATAAATGGCGTAAAGATGATTTGTTTTGGGGTTTTGGAAGAAAAATGCTCCACAATTATTTGTCAAAGACTCTTGGTACTTCATTTACCAGTCGCAACCTGGGCTGAATTTACCCTCCGCATAAAACTCATTTTTCAGTCAAGATGTGTCACTTCAACATACACTTTTCTATTGAGAGAGCCATTTCAAGGCATCTGTTGCTCCGTAGGACGTTTCAGAAAGAGCACATACAAAAAAAAAACATGAATAGGTGATGGTGTGAATGAATATGCAAGGGGTTGCAGTACAATTTCGGATTTCCTGCAAAGAAATTCTATCCCAAGTTTGCTCTTTGAATCGGTAACCCGGCCACGCGGCCACTGCGAGCAGCGTTCAAGCAGCTCCGCCCAGACATACTTTGTGCCGTTGACGGTGAAACCGGCGCGTCTTAACATTTGGCAAGCACACATTTTCTTCAATCTCACCGCGAAAGGAACACATCCTGAGCCTTAACGAGCCTTAACGAGTTCGGTCCACAGATTTCACAACAGCGGCAAAGCTGCGACGCTTTCGCTAAGACAGGAAGCGGCGTCGTGGCACCGCCGTGACAACATCCGGTCAAACATCGGTTTTCGACCATAATCCGTTCCAGAAGGCTGCTCGAAAACCGATTTATTCAAAATTTCGAAACCGTGTTTCCCCATGGCACGCGGAAGCATCACTTCCTCGCCTACAGCCGAGAGGAGTCGAGTGGCGTATTCGGATTAGCTTAGTTTGGTCGCGAATCTATTTTCGGTCGTAATCCGAGGCGTAAAAATCTCAAATTTTCCGTGCGACAACCGATTTGGTTGAGAACAGAGACGTTCGAAAACCGAGGTATGGCCGTACTCGCTTTGGGTGTATTTCTGTGTCATGATTTCCGAATTGACAACTTGACAATGAAGACTTGACATGCAACTGAGCCTTAAAATGCCACCCGTTTCCTTCTCAAACTGAAAGAGAAAGTTGAACGTTTCAGCTACCGCTGATACAAATTCATTCATTCATCTTCCGAGCCGCTTGATCCTCACTAGGGTCGCGGGGGGTGCTGGAGCCGATCCCAGCTGTCCTCGGCAGTAGGCGGGGGACACCCTGAATCGGTTGCCAGCCAATCGCAAGGCAGAAACGAACAACCATTCGCACTCACACTCACACCTCGGGACATTTTAGAGTGTTCAATCAGCCTACCACGCATGTTTTTGGAATGTGGGAGGAAACCGGAGCACCCGGAGAAAACCCACGCAGGCCCGGGGAGAACATGCAAACTCCACACAGGGAGGCCGGAGCTGGAATCGAACCCGGCACCTCTGCACTGTGAAGCCGACGTGCTAACCACTGGGCTACCGGGCCGCCCTTATATACATATATTCATTCATTCATTCATCTTCCGAGCCGCTTGATCCTCACTAGGGTCGCGGGGGGTGCTGGAGCCTATCCCAGCTGTCCTCGGGCAGTAGGCGGGGGACACCCTGAATCGTTTGCTAGCCAATCGCAAGGCACACAGAAACGAACAACCATTCGCACTCACACTCACACCTCGGGACATTTTAGGGTGTTCAATCAGCGGAGCACCCGGAGAAAACCCACACAGGGCCGGGGAGAACATGCAAACTCCACACAGGGAGGCCGGAGCTGGAATCGAACCCGGTAGGTACCTCTGCACTGTGAAGCCGACGTGCTAACCACTGGACTACCGGGCCGCCGCTGATACAAATAAAAATCGTTGCTGCGCTCTAATGAATATCACGGGAGTTGCTGGGAAAATAAGCTCCCAAACTTAACCGCATCAAGGAAACACGCATCCTTGACATCTCCTCGGTAGGCTGCAATCAGAGCGCGAAGGAGCTGGCTGGGATCGCCGCAGGGCCAGTAGACCATCAAACAACGGACCCGCCGACATACGCGGCTACCTGACACTTTTCCCCCATCCAACGTTTGTCTGATAGCAATTGAAAAGGCGCTGATACACCCCCCCCCCCGCCCCACCCCCTCTCCGGAGCGCTCCTCTTCTTTCTCCTCGCCGTCCTCCTCCAATCCCGTCGCGGCTCAGCCCTTTGCTGGCCTCTTGTTATTCTCCGGCAGCTGTATTATTTCAGTGCTGACTAATTATCGCAGCATGACAGCGGGGGCTTCCAAGCAGGGAGAAGGGGGGTTGTGGGGGGGGGGGCAAAGGAGGGCAGTCATGCAGGAGAGGATGATGTAAGGCAACAAGGTGCGAAAACAGCCAGCAAGTGGGGACGTGCGCGGAGAGGGGGGGGGGGGGGAATAAAACAAAAATGACAAACATTGAAGACGGAAGAGGAGGACGACAAAAAAGGACTGTATGTTATCCGACAACAACTTTCTTGGCATATGTTACTCAGCCCACTTTTTTTTTTTCACCTTTCACATTTTTCGTTTGAGTTTAAATTTGTTGTCGTGCATTACGAGTTCATGCTTCAATACAAATTATTGCGCCGCTCCATCGATCGTGCCCGTCTTGGCGACTGTGATGGTGGGGGAAGTTAAATACAGTTATGCAGACAAATGCGCCACTCAATAAGCTATTAGTTTTGTTTTTTTTTCCCGACAGGGGAGAAAGTAGCAATGCCCGCGAGTGCTGGCAAATGTCGGCCAACAACAGTCAAATATCCGAAGGGTAATCACACCACAACTAGCGATGCTAACGGCGATGCTAATGGTTTACGCATCTATTTTGTTTCCGATTTACATGTTAGCATTAAGCTAGCCCGGGCATTCGTAAATCATTCATTCATTCATCTTCCAAACCGCTTGATCCTCACTAGGGTCGCGGGGGGTGCTGGAGCCTATCCCAGCTGTCTCCGGGCAGTAGGCGGGGGACACCCTGAATCGGTTGTCAGCCAATCGCAGGGCACACAGAGACGAACAACCATTCGCACTCACACTTACACCTATGGACAATTTAGAGTGTCAAATCAGCCTGCCACGCATGTTTTTGGGAATGTGGGAGGAAACCGGAGTACCCGGAGAAAACCCACGCAGGCCCGGGGAGAACATGCAAACTCCACACAGGGAGGCCGGAGCTGGAATCGAACCCGGTACCTCTGCACTGTGAAGCCGACGTGCTAGCCACTACCGGGCCGCCCCATTCGTAAATCGTTGAGTCGTTTTCAATGCACATTTTCTGAAGCTACGTTTTACAATTTTTCTCGGACCAACTGCTACATTTTGCCCAATTTCGAGTCGCTATCTACACAAACGTGTCACTGGCCTTGAAAGCAAGTCTTGCGCATCTGCCACTTGCAACGTGCCGAGCACCGACAGGGAAGTTAATTTTGTCAATTAACACCCTGGATGCGCGACATCTGCCATATGTCCCGTGCCTGTCACAGTCACCGTTTTGTGCTTGTGCGCGAGTGTGTGTGTCTTCCTCTTCAGCGTTATCACTTTTGCTAGGAGGGAAACAGGAATTGGCATCCCGTTGCCTCCCTGCGTCCAACCACCTGCTTTGTTCGGATGCTTTTTGCCCCCCTGCGACGTTATGATCATATGTGTGTGTGTGTGTGTTTGCTTCTTAATGAAGCGTGGCATCCCCAATGAATAGTGTCTGACGGGAGCATCCATGTGTCACTTGTTCTCTGCCGGTAAAACACCTGCTGCTCGGCTTCTGACAACACCCACCTTACCGCTTGGAGGAGGAGGCGGAGACAAAGCTAAAGATCTTTATTCCACCAAAGAAATTCCCTGCGGTGCCGTCGCTCGAGTATTTCAGAACAGACTAGCTATGCAAGATGGCTGGTCAACAAACAAACGAGCCTTATTTGCGATTCTTTCAACTGATGTGAGGAGGAGTTTCGGCGCGGTAATCAATGAGCAATCAAGCATAATTAATTCTCCAGCGAGGATGAGGGTTGGTCTCGAAATAGATGGAACTGCCATCTTTTGGCAAGAACACGTGCGTAAACAAGACAGCGCATGCTCGAGCAACCAAAGGGAATTGCACAAAACAACCAGAACGTTTAGCCTTTTAGTATGGTAGCTTAATGCTAATGCTAACACATGATGGGAACCATATACATAATCCTTTAAGTATCTGACTTTTGAACATACGGGCAGTGACCAATGTTCCCTCTTAGCTTACTTCACTAATTGCCTCATTTCCACCCTAGTATAATCTACAAACGGGACACCACACCATTCCCGCTTCCCTTGCAGTTTCAGTTGTGCGACTGAGGGTGGATACACAGTTGTGCGACTTTACACACACAAACACACCGTGGTCCAAGGGATGCTCAGGGAGTTTGTGTGAAGGCTCAGAAGTTCGAGAAAATGTTGTCAGTGACATATGTATACATTCAATACAAGACTAATCACAGGCATATAATGTTTATCCTCTCCTGGGGGCTGAGATGAGCCGGTTGTCTAAGCTGTACAGACGTCTATTTGCAGTAATTCCGTCATACAATTGTGTGTGCTAATTTTTGTCACGAAAACTGAATCCCGTATGAGAGTTCATGAAAGAATGAGAGCAGATATGTAGATATACATGAAGTAACATGAAGGACAGCAATCTGCCTTTCTTCCATAAAGACTTGACGGAAAGCAATTTCTAAATGAGCTTGTGCTGCAGCGGCTTGGAAATAAAGCAAGTATAGATCCGTCTGACCTTTAGTCTAACCGTGCTGGCCTTTTGGGAGAATAATGATGGAGATTTCACACCCACCACGACTCCAGCTGGCTCCACAGGCCAAAAACGGTCGAAATATTTATTGCTGCAGTTCAATTAGCTCCAGCGCCATCGACCAGACAAATCAATGTTTCCTGCCGTGCCGGAGACTGCCAGATTAATTTTTCGATGATGATTTCCCCCCCTCACACATTTGGGGAAACTAAATGAATGCATATTATGACGAGCTCACAATCACGACAGCGATGAAGTCCAACGCAAATGTAACACGTAAACGCCTTTTTTTTCTTGCCATACTCAATAAATACATCACACTTGGCTACTTCGGTTTTCATCCCCAAGACGTGCACTCATTTGCACAATCTTTCAACACGCATGTCGACGACAGAGTATTAGCACTAACATGCTATCGCTAATGCACCTGTGCTGAAGAGGAGGCTCTGAGACCGCGAGTTACTCGCCATTACAGGCAACAGACTCACGCACACTCACTTCCAATTATTATTTTTTTAATAGCCAATCCAATGACCAAGAATGACAACACTTGCAGAAAGATTTCAGCAGTAAGACGCCGTGATAGGACGGCGGAAAAAATCGTTGGCATCGCCCTACCCACTCTTGAGGACTTGCACACTGCAAGAATCAAGACAAGGGCACGGAAAATCCTCCTGGATCCCCCGCACCCTGCTCACCACCTTTTCCAGCCACTCCCCTCAGGCAGACGCTACAGATCCATGCGCACCAAATCCAGGAGACACTTAAACAGCTTCTTCCCTCTAGCCATTAACTCCTTAAACAGTCACTGACGTAGTCACTCTTCTTGCACCACAAAATGGTACTACAAAACTACTGGTATACTCTAAAATGGTTCAATGATTTTGTTGTTTACGATGATACTAGTGCAGCGTGTTATACCGGAGACAAATTCCTTGTGTGTTCTACATACTTGGCCAATAAAGATGATTCTGATTCTGATTCTGATTTCTTCTTCTGGTTCCGACCAATGGCCCCATCCTGAACAAATGCTGTAAACTTGGCAAAAACCGTACGAAAGACGACAAACTTCCCTTCACTCTCATGGACCTTGGGCACCAACGCCCGAATTAATAGCGCATTAACCGACACCTTGCACAATGACTTGGTCCGAGGTTAATCTTTGGCGAGTCAGAAGCGAAGCCCCAGAGACCGCAGGTTCGAGTAATGCAGTTTACTCTCAATCTGCTCTGCTTTGATGAAATGAACAGATTGCGCCTCAGAGCGTTTTGGCAGAATAAGAGTTTCCAGCACAGATGAAGGGGAAACGGAGAACAGAAAAATGCAACCCAAAAAAAAAAAGTGCGGTATCGGTATTGGTTGGGGGGATCTCTGCGAAGCCTCTTTCAGAGAGTGAGAACTTGGTTGTCAGTCCCCAGGACTGTGGTTTTCCACATCAAACAGCCGATGCGGATCAAGAGGGGAGATGAAAGACCAACATGTCTGTTGCCAATGCGCAAAGTGAATACCTAAGACGGACGGCGTAGGCGATGTGTGCGCAGTGTCAGATCGGCCCGGTCGGGATTCATCTTGCGCCGGTGGAAAGCCAACATACGCGTTTCCTCGGGTTTGACGGACTTCGAGCAGTGAAGTCAAAAGACCGCAGTTCGTATGGTCGTGGCGACTAGTGCGAAAAGTCCCAGTGAATCAAATCCCAGTTGATTGTACTCCTCTTATCTCTCCTTGCTCATTGTGCGGAGCCCAGGGGATTCCTGGATGCCGGTCTGGGTGGCCTGCAGCCGTGCTGATATCTGATACAAAGAGGCCACGGAGAGAAGCCCGAGTCCAAATAAATAACTAACTATCTGGCTGAGAGCTCTTTGTTGAAAAACAAATCAAGCTTGAACCGATGCTGTGGGAGAGACAAAACACCCAAACATGAGGACAGAGACAGCGAGAGAGTGAGAGCGGCTTCTCCATAGCCAGAACCTTTTAGCGAAAGGCTAGCTAGCGCGTGTCCGCTATGCTAGCCTCCTGCCTCACTTCCTCTCATTTTCTCAGCTCCGTTAACCTTCGCCCCCCCCCTCCAACCCCTATCCCGGGCCCATCTTTGTCTCTACGGCTGTTACACAATCGACTGTTATGTGCGAGATTCTGAGCGAGGGTTCCGCCGCCAGTGCACGAGCGCTGAAAACGGGCACCAATGAGCGCCGGCGTGCGTTCAAATGGGAAGACAGCAAGGTGGTTGTTCTGATGCTCTGATGATCAATTAAGGAGGAGAAGAAAGTGGACTTTTAACTCGTTAAATGCTAAAAATGACTGACGTCGTCCAGGTTGAGCTCTTTGGTTAGATTTTATTTTTTTTTAATTAGAGATAAGGTGAGAAGCTCAGTCATCCGGGAGGGGCTCAGAGTCGAGCCGCTTCTCCTCCACATCGAGAGGAGCCAGATGAGGTGGCTTGGGCATCTGATTCGGATGCCTCCTAAACGCCTCCCCGGTGAAGTGTTCCGGGCATGTCCCACCGGGAGGAGACCCCGAGGAAGACCCAGGACACGCTGGAGAGACTATGTCACCCAGCTGGCCTGGGAACGCCTCGGGATCCCCCGGGGAGAGCTGGAAGAAGTAGCTAGGGAGAGGGAAGTCTGGGCTTCCCTGCTAAAGCTGTTGCCCACGCGACCCGGCCCCCGGATAAGCGGTAAAACTACGAGCATCAAAGTCACAGTTGGTTTGGGTTTTTTTTTTCTCCAGATTTTGGGCAAAGGGGCAGAATTTCATCAAACTTATCTATATTCTACTGCTGATTACAAGAGGAGAATGGGAGAATCAACAATTCTTTTTTTTCATTTGGTAGTTTCAATGTCAAAATGTTTGCCATTGAGTGAGTTGAAGGGCATTGAGCACACGTCTCCCACCTGGCAGACTGGTGGGACCGAGCCCAACCGCCAAGATTCCTCCTTTAACGGTCGGATCAGAGCCATAAAAAAAAAAAAAAATGCCGCGACAATTTACACTTCTTAAATGTCACAACAGCTCAAGTTCCGTACGGGAACAACGTTTGATCGGTACTGAGAAAGAGCCGGTCGCACGTCTCGCGTCTGATGACATAATCCGAACGCTCATTCGAGTACAAAAGAAGTCGAAAGAACGACACGTGCGTTCAGCGAGGATGATAAAACGGGTGATGTCGGCGAGCGCTAGCATAATTTTACCGTTAGCGCTAACAAAACCTTTCGACACCCGGCGCACAAAACCAAAACAAATACGATCAAGCGCTGTGCCCCCTTTTTTTTTCTTCCTCATCACTTTGCAGTCAACAGATTTAGAAAAGTTTCACAGATGTCAAGAAGCATTAGCTTCTCGCGTGAGGCGATGAAGATGAAGGGGAAGACCAGCTAATCCCCTCCACCCCCACCACCACCACGACGTGCTTTGGGAGCTCCCGCACTGTGCCGTCAAGATGCACGAAAGCAACAAGAGCAGTGAAAACAGGTGAAAAGAGAACATTCTCGTTGCTTCCAGTACCACAGTGGAATTATTATTATTATTTTTTTTTTTGTTGGTTGGCAATTACTGCAAAGTTCAAGAAAAGCACACCGGGAAATCTAGCGTGAAAGTGAAGTACGGCTGCTTTGAGGAATCGAACAAAAGCCGCGTCCAAGCTGGAAGAGGAAGGCGGCGGCCAAACGAGAGCTATTCGTCATTCCGTGTTGCGCATGGCATGGGACAAACGACTTGACAGCAGGCGCCAAGTCGCCATGTTGGGAGCGGCTTGACTATTTTGCTCCCTATTTCCTCTCAGCTGTTCCTGACAAGATGGAGACCGTGGGAAGGACCGTGGGTATCCGAGTTGAGACGGAGAGCTGGGAAAAGGGAAAATGACGCCCTCCTTCTCGTCCCTGTACTTTGCGGACGGCGACTGCGCTCTTCTCTCGGAGGCGGGTGAAGACTTTCTTTTCTCATCAGGTACCCAGCGGTGTGGTGAAAAACAATCTGCCCAGCTCTGGAACGCAGCCAGGACACGGAGTCCGTTTAAAAATTCAAATCAAGAGGACCGAGAGCAGGAGGGCTTTCAAAAAGGCTCGGCAGGGAGGTCACGGTCCGGTGCGGTCTCGTTGAATGAGTTCACCAACATTGAAGGATCGTCCTCCATTTTTTTTTTCCATTTATTCATTCATTCATTCATCTTCCGAGCCGCTTGATCCTCATTAGGGTCGCGGGGGGTGCTGGAGCCTATCCCAGCTGTCTTTGGGCAGTAGGCGGGGGACACCCTGAATCGGTTGCCAGCCAATTGCAGGGCACACAGAAACGAACAACCATTCGGACTCACACTCACACCTAGGGACAATTTAGAGCGTCCAATCAGCCTGCCACGCATGTTTTGGGGAATGTGGGAGGAAACCGGAGCACCCGGAGCAAACCCACGCAGACCCGGGGAGAACATGCAAACTCCACACAGGGAGGCCGGAGCTGGAATCGAACCCGGTACATCTGCACTGTGAAGCCCACGTGCTAACCACTGGCCTGCCGGACCGCTTTTCTCCATTTAAATGTTGGCTAAAAAAGTTTGAAATGTCAACTGCGGAGAAATAATGCAAAGCATTGTCAACACTGACTGCCGTACATGAAAATAAATGTGACATTTAGTTTGACATTTGTCTGAGGAAGCAATTTCGAAGCGCGCCGCTTAAAATAAGGACAAGTGAGAAACGGGGACAAAACTTCCCTTTCATCGCTGATTTTCCAGCATTTTGAGGAATTATCAAACAATTGAAGGGGCCGACATAAAAGTGGTGGCACGATGATCGACTGGTGAGCACGTCTGCCTCACAGTGCAGAGTTGCAGGGTTCGATTCCGGGCCCCTGGCCTGCCTATGTGGAGTTTGCATGTTTTCCTCGTGCCTGTGTGGGTTTTCTCCGGGTATTCCGGTTTCCTCCCACATTCCAAAAAACACGCACGGCAGGCTGATCGGATGCTCTCCATTTGTCACATACAAAATCCGATCCGCCTGTCAATCTCCCGCTCCATCCCGCCCTCCCTTGCAGTGGGACACCTCCAAGTGTTTATTTATACACCCGCGCGTGTGCTGCGTGTGAAGTAAAGAGCAGACGTTGACTCATCACCGTCTGTCTTATTATCCACAAACAATTACGAATAATCAACGTGTCACGGCCAGCCACTATTCTGGCTCGCATGGCATTCCAACGACAACCACTTAAGACTTTTCCCCAAAAATGCAAAGAGCGACTTTTGACACGCAGTACATGGTGCGATGCTCCATTATGACGGCAGAGCGAAAACACGGCAGCTTACAAGAAGCCAAAAGGCGAAAACATCGCCTTAATCTCATTCGTTGCTCCCGCCGTGGTTAATTGAACCAGCAACTATGGTCCTAACATGATAACATTTTGAAATGTCCCTGCAGCTTCGTGCCGATTTCGGCCTCGGTGCGTAGTTTTGGGATGTAAACAACACACTGAAGAGGCCGACAACATCGGGTATGCCCGCTCGATCCGACACGAGACGGTAACGCTCACGTTTTGATTGCCGCAACCTCATAGTGACGCGCCAACGGCACTTTTAATGAAATTCTTCCGTGAGAGGAAGCAGAGGAGGCAAAGCAATGACAAAGATTGGCCTTAATAAGAAGCGCAAAGTCTCGGCACTCCAAAAACAGAGCGTAAAAGGGCGAGTGGGGGGGGGGGGGGGGCAAAAAGTGGTTCAAAAAACAACACCAAAAAAAACAACAACAACAAATTGGGGTGAAATGGGTGATGCAATTGAGTCCGCACTGCAGGAGAAAAAAAATCTCTTGCTTGATGATTAATGTCTTGATGGAAAATATTACGGTCAATATACTTTCTCATTGACCGCCATTTTGTGCCGCAAATCCAAGCTGGCCAAGTGAAGACAAAGGGAGCAAAAAGGGAGCCACAACAATGACAATTTATGGCCCGCCCCTTCCATTTTTAATTTCAAATGTTTGCCCCCTAACTTGTATAATATTGTCACATCACGCAAAAAAATAAAATAAAATAATAATAATAATAGTAATAATAATAATAGGGCGGCCCGGTAGTCCAGTGGTTAGCACGTCGGCTTCACAGTGCAGAGGCACCGGGTTCGATTCCAGCTCCGGCCTCCCTGTGTGGAGTTTGCATGTTCTCCCCGGGTCTGCGTGGGTTTTCTCCGGGTGCTCCGGTTTCCTCCCACATTCCAAAAACATGCGTAGCAGGCTGATTGAACACTCTAAATTGTCCCTAGGTGTGAGTGTGAGTGCGAATGGTTGTTCGTTTCTGTGTGCCCTGCGATTGGCTGGCAACCGATTCAGGGTGTCCCCCGCCTACTGCCCGAAGACAGCTGGGATAGGCTCCAGCACCCCCCGCGACCCTAGTGAGGATCAAGCGGTTAGGAAGATGAATGAATAATAATAATAATAATAATAATAATAATAATAATAATAGGGCGGCCCGGGAGTCCAGTGTTTAGCACGTCGGCTTCACAGTGCAGAGGTACCGGGTTCGATTCCAGCTCCGGCCTCCCTGTGTGGAGTTTGCATGTTCTCCCCGGGTCTGCGTGGGTTTTCTCTGGGTGCTCCGGTTTCCTCCCACATTCCAAAAACATGCGTAGCAGGCTGATTGAACACTCTAAAATTGTCCCTAGGTGTGAGTGTGAGCGTGGATGGTTGTTCGTTTCTGTGTGCCCTGCGATTGGCTGGCAACCGATTCAGGGTGTCCCCCGCCCACTGCCCGGAGACGGCTGGGATGGGCTCCAGCACCCCCCGCGACCCTAGTGAGGATCAAGCAGCTCGGAAGATGAATGAATGAATGAAGAATAATAATAATCACGCGTGATATGCATTCGGTATGGTGTCCCTGGCTCCCCGCGCGTCCATAAATCATCGCCCCCCCCCCCCCCCCCCCCCCGACTCCTTTACGCTCAGCCGGATGTCGCCGTTGACAGCGCTGTTCATTTCCTGACGTTTCTCTAGCTTGCTCTACCACCGGACCGACTGGAGGGCTAATCATCAGGCATGGAAACTTTCAGTCGCAATTCCATCTGGTTTGAGCACTTTGACGATTTGTCGAAAGAAATGCAAATGAGCATTTCTTATAAATAAATAAAACATCCCCGAGTCTGGCTAAGTTGCTGTTTGCTGTCTGCTTAAGTGCACATGAAAGGATTTGGAAGAGGTTATGAAGTCGTTTAAAAGGGAAAAAAATAAAAAAAATAGTGATGCATCCATGTCTGGTCCGAAGGCTCACTCGGCTGCATCGAAATTTTCAGCATGAGGACAATCCTTGAGGAAAGTTAATTAAAAAAGAAAAAAAAAAAAAAAAGAAGAATCTGCCGTCCGCATTACATCTTTCTCCTCCGCTCGCCACCGGCGAAGAGTGAAAAGGCAGAGCGCTAATTTGAAGCTATTGGAGGGTAAGCGGATTGCACAGAGTGAGGCTCGCGGCTTAGTGCAGATTTCAGGCCAGTATGTTGAACGCGGGAGAGATAGGCGGGGGGCGGGGGGGGGGGGGGGGGGGGGTAAGCGCCACCGAAACTGCCCGCTCGGGCCCTTGCGGCAACAGAGCTTCCATCCGACTCCCCTTTGCGCTCATCTGTCTGTCTTTACGCTTTTTATCTCGACCCCCCTCGCCCCCCACAGCCCACATCGGCATGCCCTGGACCGCAACGAGAATTCTTAGGAAATCAGGGAAACGGGTGGCAAAACAGTCTCTTACCTTGTTGTGGTTGCGTTCAAGGAAGGAGGAGTACAGAAGAGAAGACGATGTGAGTTGCTAGCCGCCTCTACACAATGTACAAACATTCCGGCGGTGATAAGCACGGCGCTCATTTTTCATACTTAGCCGTGGCCTCGCTATCTTGAGAGCGGCATAATAGCCGGCCGGCCGGCCTCCTTTACACAAAGTCAATCATGCGAGACAAAGCGGGGTTCAAACGTGTTTGGGAGCAGAGCGCGCAAGACATTGCGGAACAGCGACGTTAGCAACTCGCCGCCAGAAGAGTCGACCGATTATGATCGAAAGTAGAAAGTGATGCGGGGTTGCCATGACAACAGCAGTTATTCTTTTTTAGGCTAAACCAGTATACAGTGCTATAAATAGCACTGCGATTTATCCATTTTGTGTTTATATTGCACTTAATTGAATGGTGTTTGTTGTTTTTTTTTCTTCTGTCTTCTTTCTACCTACATTCTTGCTGCTGGAGGCTGTAAATTTCCCCAGTGTGGGACATCTTATCTAGGATATCTTAACTTATATAAGCCCAGAAAATCTCGGAGACAAAGACGCGGCGCTATCACCGTCGTCATATACTGGACTGAAAAAAGCAAGTTTAGAAAATATGACATGCACGACTGGCCGTTCCAATGACTGCGCATCCACCCCCTGAAATCCTTAATCCACCTGACCTCAGAACTGTTGACGAGAACAAGAGGGACCGCCTCGAGATTGTAACGTGGTGTGGTACAGCCATCTCTCGTTTATCATGCGGGTTCGATTCCACACGTTCAACGGTCGAGTAACTATTACGGTGAAATCCTTTGAAAGTCCGTCTCATCCGTTGAGTGATGTATACGTGAAGATATGAGGATCTACTGTCAAATCCTGTGTATGATATTCATCCGTGTATAATACCCCCCCCCCCCCCCCCCCTGTAATCAACCTTTGTAATCAAGGCGTTTGTTTCCTCTGTTTATTATCATCTGATCGCTTTTGCGCAAGGGCGTGTTTTTAACGCTCCCATAAGACAATAGCGACGTTGCCAGCAAAAACAGCACATCGGAGTAAGCCTGATTTGTTACGGTGAACGGTGAGCCGTCGGAACGGCTGTCGGCATCAAACTGCGCATACTTCTTATAAACTGCCTTTGAAAAGTCATCCGACAGGTGTCGCAAGTGCTGCTAGCCACTAGCGCGGCGGCCGCTAGTGGCTAGTACGATAAGGTTATCGGCATACTTAACCATGTTTTCTCGCGCCTTGAATCGTTATTTGAATGTCATTCCAGGATGCCGTTGTGTCGTTAAGGGCGGTAGGAAATAGCATTGCCTCAAAAGTCTGGAAAACGAGTCACGTCAGCCGTTACGCCGCGAGTCGTGACACGCTGCCGAGAACAACTTCAAAATATGATGTCCACATATTATTTTGTTGGGTGAGGTTAATTTTCTGATTCGCTTCTTCTCACGAGGGCCGCGGGTGTGCTGGGGGTTATCCCAGCCGTCTTTGGGCGGTACGCTGGGTACACCCTGAACCGCTTGCCAGTCAACCGCAGGGCACAAATAGACAAACAACTATTCGAGCTCACAGTCACACCCGTGAGACAATTCCAGTGTTCCATTAACCTGCCAAGCATGTCTTACATGTAATACCCGGAGAAAAGCCACGAACATGCAAACTCCACACAGGAAGTCTCCACGCATGCTAACCAGTCGACCACCATACCGCCTACTAAAAAAACGTGGACATTTTTTGTGTCGTATTAACACCCGTGTATTTCACTACCCGCCAATTTCAGATCATATTATTTGAGGAAGGGGGGGGGGGGGGCGTATTATACACAGAATTTTACAGATGCCTACGGCATTCGCCATTGAGGTGTTCACCGACGGTGTCAGTTGAGGCTACTGGCCGCCGTGCCAAGAATGTGCTTTTGATTCTGGTTTTGAAGAAATTCGAAGAGCACCAGCAGCTGTTTGCATCCTCTTTCTTTTGAAAACCACCAGCTGCACATTACAATTCATGCTAACTAGCAGAGGCATTCAACCAGTGGCAGTGGCAGTTCAGAATCAGAATCAGAATCATCTTTATTGGCCAAGTATGTAGAACACACAAGGAATTTGTCTCCGGTATAACACGCTGCACTAGTATCATCGTAAACAACAAAATCATTGAACCATTTTAGAGGAACCAGTAGTTTTGTAGTACCATTTTGTGGTGCGAGAAGAGTGACTAAGTCAGTGACTGTTTAAGGAGTTAATGGCTAGAGGGAAGAAGCTGTTTAAGTGTCTACTGGATTTGGTGCGCATGGATCTGTAGCGTCTGCCTGAGGGGAGTGGCTGGAAAAGGTGGTGAGCAGGGTGCGGGGGATCCAGGAGGATTTTCCGTGCCCTTGTCTTAGTTCTTGCAGTGTGCAAGTCCTCAAGAGTGGGTAGGGCGGTGCCAACGATTTTTGTTGAGTAGTGTACTGTGTAAAAAAATAAAAAATACAAATAAAAATAAAAAATTCCCAAAATGCACGTGGAACGGAGATGAACATCAGATTCAAAGCCATAATGACTAGTTTGTTTTCGGTAGACTACCACCGGCAGATAAACGGGTAAACAACACATGCAACTAGCTAGTTGAAGATGTTTTCGTTTGGTCGTATTGGAGTATTTTTACGAGTTTGAAAACATTTTGCCTTTTTGCATTTCAGAGACAACGTAGAATGTAACACTCCGACTCCCCTCCACAGTGTGATGACCTAGTTTGGGAGTGCTGGGGTGCTTTTTCCTTCATGTTCAAATATTTGTAGCGCGACGCGCCCAAGAGGATGTGATAGCGGGACGACATCAACGTTTCAAGACATTTGCAATTAATATTTTTGCTCTTTCAGCCGGGAGATGAAAAGAATATGTTTTTGAACAACGGTGGTCATCAAGCGAGGCCAGCAAAGACTCGCTCGAGGTACTGTTGTCAAATACAAATGCCCATTGCAGCTCTTTATGCAGAATCCTTTTTTTTTCTTTTTTGCTTGCGTAATGTTTTTCCTCTCAATTATCACTGCTTCTCATTTTTTAGGTCAGTGATGGAGGACACTCGGAAGAAGGGGGAAAAAAAAAACGAAGGGTGGGGGTTTATTGGTGTTTGTAACTGCTGATTGCCCCCCCCCCCCCCCCCGCCCACACACACACACAAAATATGGCAGGTTCTGGTTTTGTTTATTCGAGGCCAGCGTCAGGACTCTCGCATCAAATGTGACCGCGCTGCGTTATAAAAAGGCCACGGCATCAAATTTACGAGCTAATTCGAGCACGAGGGGAGGAATAGAGTCACTTTAGCGGCGCTATTATAACCCCCCCCCCCTCCCCTCAACACTATGCTGCTCACTCACTGACGATTGACATTTTGCATTTCTTAGCCTGCGCGTGCCCTCCATCATCATGTCCTCGCTTTCCGCCCCCCCCCCACATGTCAGATGGAGCCCCCCCCAGGGAATAATAACGTTGTTTGTATTCCAAAGACATAATCATAACCATAAAACCATGGCTGTGGGGCTTTTAAAAAAAATGGCGCTGGCCTCTGAGGGCACTGGAAATACAATCAAATGCTAAATGAGAAGAGCAAATGCACATATGATTTAGAGTCCTTGCCAAGCTCGGAGCGATCTATCAGGACCTCTGATTGAGAGCCACTTATCGCCAAATAGCCACAATTAGTCTCGCTCGGGTTGCCCTCTTGCTTAACTTTGAAGTCAACAGAAGGACATTGTACTTTTGACCATCTTTTCTTCGGGTAAAAATCGATGACTCGTCAACAAGTCCAAACGGGATCCCGGCTCGACTTTGAGCACTTTAACATCGTCATCAGGCGCCGACAGGTATGGCAGCCTCGGTCACACGCTCCCTAGTATTATCCCTGTTTTTGTCATTTTCGTTTGTTTTTGGCGACCCTGGGCGGCTTACTTACACGAGGGAAAAGTTGCTGCGCATTGGGGAGTCTACGCTCGGTCTTTTTTCACCAGTACACGAAAATCCACAGGGTTTTTCGGAACTAATCGCGAGCGGAGCGGCTGCGCTGTACGCAGCATGGAAACGCCGCCGGAGGGGGAAGCGAGCCGGCGTGCTCGTCAAGCTCCGGCAGCGTGGATTTCGAACCCCGCTCCCATCGATCCATCTTGCTAATCTACGATCTCTGCCAAACAAGATGGATGAACTTCTTCTCCTCACAAAGACCAACAAAACATTTGCACGTTCTGCTGCGCTCTGCTTCACTGAAACCTGGCTCAGTGACCGCCATCCAGATCCCGCGCTACATCTACCCGGCTTCCGCCTTCTCCGAGCCGACCGCGACACGGAGCTATCAGGGAAATCGAAAGGTGGTGGGATTTGCTTCTATATCAACGAAGAATGGTGCACTGATGTCACGAAGCTCGACGCACACTGCAGCCCGGACCTGGAGTCGCTGTCTTTAAACTGCAAGCCATTCTACTCGCCACGTGAGTTCACCTCCTTTTTACTAGTCGGTGTTTACATTGCGCCACAAGCTAACGCTAACACGGCGATACAAACGCTAGCCGAACAAGTAAACAAACTCGAGCTAAAATACCCAGAGTCACCCCTGATCATTTTGGGCGATTTTAATAGAGCACATCTTAACCGTGAACTTCCCAGATATAAGCAGCACGTCGACTGTTTCACCAGAGAAGGCAACATTCTAGACCACTGCTATACAACAATCAAAAATGCATACCGATCGGTCGCCCGTGCAGCATTGGGTCTTTCTGACCACAATTTAATCCACTTAATACCTACATACAGACAGAAACTCAAATGTGTTAAACCGGTTGTTAAGACTGTGAAAAAATGGACAGATGAAGCAAAGCTAGCTCTACAAGAATGCTTAGACTGCACTGATTGGGGCCTCTTTGAAACTTCAACGGGCACACTGGATGAATACACAGACACTGTAACATCATACATCAGTTTCTGTGAGGACATGTGTGTACCAACGAAGTCCTTCCGCTCGTTTAACAATAACAAGCCATGGTTTACTCCCAAACTCAGGCAACTCAGGAAAGAGAAAGAGGCCGCATTTAGAAGTGGAGATCGGGCACTGTACAAACATGCCAGAAACCAATTGACGAAGGAAATTAACATCGCAAAGAGAAGCTATGCAGAGAGGCTGAAAAACCAGTTCTCTGCTAACGACTCTGCATCTGTATGGAATGGCCTGAAAGCAATCACTAACTATAGAATGCCATCCCCCCAAACAGTGAACAATAAGGGTCTTGCTGATGAACTAAACATGTTTTTCTGCCGATTTGAAAAGGACACCCCCATTTCCCACACACACCCACCTCTACCAGAAACCACTCTACCTACCCCCCCACCCTCTTTTTCTCCACTACAGATCCACGAACAGGACGTGAGACGGCTCTTCAAGCAGCAAAAGATCAAGAAAGCTCCGGGGCCCGACAAAGTGTCCCCCTCCTGCCTGAAAGTCTGCGCTGACCAGCTGGCTCCGGTCTTCACACAGATCTTCAACAGATCCCTGGAGCTGTGTGAGGTCCCATCCTGCTTCAAACAGTCTACCATCATCCCAGTTCCCAAGAAATCGGCAACATCGGAACTGAACGACTATAGGCCTGTCGCCCTGACGTCTGTGGTCATGAAGTCCTTTGAACGCCTTGTGCTGAACCACCTAAAGAACGTCACTGGACCCCTGCTGGACCCTCTCCAGTTTGCCTACCGGGCAAACAGGTCTGTGGAAGACGCAGTCAACATAGGTCTGCACTACATCCTCAAGCACCTCGACAGCACAGGGACCTACGCAAGGATTCTGTTTGTGGATTTCAGCTCTGCGTTCAACACCATCATCCCGGAACTCCTCACCCCCAAACTACTCCACCTCGGTGTGTCCCCTGCGATCTGCCAGTGGATCCTCAGCTTCCTGACGGGACGGACACAACAGGTGAGACTGGGAGCAACAACATCATCAATACGCACCACCAGCACTGGAGCCCCACAGGGATGTGTCCTCTCGCCACTGCTCTTCTCTCTCTACACAAACGATTGCACCTCAACAGATCCAGCTGTCAAACTCATAAAGTTCGCAGACGACACCACGGTCATCGGTCTCATCAAAGACGGCGACGAGTCTGCGTACCGCCAACAAGTGGAGCAGCTGGAGCTCTGGTGCGGCCGACACAACCTCGGGCTGAACACGCTCAAGACTGTAGAGATGATCGTGGACTTCAGGAAACATTCTTCTCCTCAGTTGCCCCTCACACTATCCAACTGCCCTGTGTCAACCGTCGAGACCTTCAAGTTCCTGGGAATCACAGTCTCCCAGGACATGAAGTGGGAAGTCAACACCATCTCCATCCTGAAAAGGGCCCGGCAGCGAATGTACTTCCTGAGGCTGCTGAGGAAGCATGGCTTGCCACAGGAGGTGCTACGACAGTTTTACACGGCAGTCATCGAATCAATCCTGTGTTCTTCCATCACGGTTTGGTTTGGGGCCGCCACAAAAAAGGACAAAATCCGACTTCAACGGACAGTTAGGACGGCAGAAAAAATCGTTGGCACCGCCCTACCCACTCTTGAGGACTTGCACACTGCAAGAATCAAGACAAGGGCACGGAAAATCCTCCTGGATCCCCCGCACCCTGCCCACCACCTTTTTCAGCCACTCCCCTCAGGCAGACGCTACAGATCTATGCGTACCAAATCCAGTAGACACTTAAACAGCTTCTTCCCTCTAGCCATTAACTCCTTAAACAGTCACTGACATAGTCACTCTTCTTGCACCACAAAATGGTATTACAAAACTACTGGTATACTCTAAAATGGTTCAATGATTTTGTTGTTTACGATGATACTAGTGCAGCGTGTTATACCGGAGACAAATTCCTTGTGTGTTCTACATACTTGGCCAATAAAGATGATTCTGATTCTGATTCTGATTCTGATTCTGAACAACAAACTCAGCGAGCCGTTCATCATATACGGTTCCTCTTCTGTAGCTAAATAAGCTAATATTTGATTCTCTCCATGTCATGCGGTCAAATTAAACATAATCCGATGGTCAGGTTGTATTAGAATTAGATGAGTTGAAATCAAACCCGCCCGTTCCTGCCGACTGCCGTCATGCTATTGAATCGATGGTCCTGAAAACCTGGACTCACCCCCACTCACACATTTTTAATATGCTCAACCCTTGGGTCCCTTCAAATGAAAAAAAAAAAACCCAAGTTACGCATTTTACAATTTTTGAAATGCAAAAACAAATCGATTGACGTAAAAAATCTCGTGAAATGCATGTTTACACATTAGGTTTACGATGCATTCACAAATATGAATTATAATAGGTCTCTATGGTGCAAAATATGTAAATTGTGAAGATCACGGAATCAAAACCTTTTTTATTATTGCTGCAATGCCTGAGAATTATCAGCCGGTGACGTCATGGAATTTAGGCCATTTTAGACCCCCCCCCATACGTTTCAGCTCTCTCGTGTTTTTCCGAATGCCTTTGCCTTTGATTCAAAGACATAATTTTACATTTATCGCAAGCGGCGGACTACGAGGGTTAAATTAGATTTATTTACAAACTTTTTGTCTTCTACTTTCTCCCTTTCATCATTTTGCTGCTGTAAATTGGGAATTTCTCCATTGGGAGACAAATAAAGGTTATCTTATCTCATCTGACCCGAGGGTGGGCATCTACTGCCAACCACACAATTCACAAGGACTGCTCCAGGAGTTTGGGTATTATTTTTCCCCTCTCGGAGCTAAATGGGTGGAGGGGAGGGCTGGACTGATGCATTCTATGGGAGGAGTGGTCAACACATTTATAAATCAAATACAGTAAAAGGCTGGAGAGGCTTAACTGGGGCAATACGCATTCCTGACAGGGGGCTAAAGTTCTGTGTTTCGATGACACTTCCACAAACTTACTTCAAAGTATTGGTGCTTGAATTGCTCTGTCGGCCCTTTCTTCTGCGCTCGTGCTAGTGCCAGTTTTCTTTCTTTTTCATCAGTGAAAATTGGCTCTAGCTGGAACGCTATTTATTCTTCCAGCTAGAGCAAACAACCAAATAAATAAAAATAAAATAAAACAGCCCCGCCCGGTGTTGCGCCATCCTTGACAGCACAATACCATTGAGTGTCATTAAAAAAAAAAAAAAAAAAAATTCATTCATTCATCTTCCGTACCGCTTGATCCTCACTAGGGTCGCGGGGGGTGCTGGAGCCCATCCCAGCTGTCTCCGGGCAGTAGGCGGGGGACACCCTGAATCGGTTGCCAGCCAATCGCAGGGCACACAGAGACGAACAACCATCCACGCTCACAATCACACCTAAGGACAATCTAGAGTGTTCAATCAGCCTGCCACGCATGTTTTTTTTTGGAATGTGGGAGGAAACCGGAACACCCGGAGAAAACCCACGCAGGCCCGTGGAGAACATGCCAACTCCACACAGGGAGGCCGGAGCTGGAATCGAACCCGGTACCTCTGCACTGTGAAGCCCACGTGCTAACCACTGGACTACCGGGCCGCCAGTGGGCGTTTTTGTTAGCCGGTAGTCCAAAAATGAAAAAAACCCCAAAAAAACAGTAATTTCTTTGGGGGCGGGGGGTGCTTTGTGGCTGTCGGGTATGGATGAACTGCATGGCCATTCATTTCAACAATGAAAGGTGATTTGATGCAAGTGCGGTCATGGTAAGAGTTAAGCTTTGATCGCAAGGGCGGGCGGTGTTCGGTGTGATATGATCAGCGGGGGAAGGAAGGAAACAGATTTGAGTTTTGGTGAGTTTCAGCACCACATTGCATCCCTCGACGGTGACGATCACAATTAAAAAAGAGCAGCAAACGCCAGCGTAACTGCCGTGATGTCTTCCTTCATCTCCCGCATTTGATCTCCACGCCGTCCTCTGCATTTAGCCGTAGGAAACACGTGGAGGGACGTGCAGGTTTTTTTCTTTTGTATTTTTTGTAATTATGAAACACGCCACTGATGGAATATGACAAGTACGCCGTGCTTTTTAATTTAGCCGGGCACAGAGGGGATGACAAGAAAATTAATTGTGCTGTAACCGCACACACAATTGGAGACCAGGATGGACCGGGCTCGTGCTAAAGAGGCGTCGCTTCAACTTTGACGCATTAACCGATGGAAAATATTCGCTTGAGAATCATGTCGCTTGATTTAAACGAACGGAGCTAAAGTTTTGGTGCTCTTACGACCAACTGCAGACGTCCAACCCCCCCCCCCCCCCCCGCCCTTGCCGCTTGCTACACCTGACATGCATGGTGCAGCCCGCCCACTCGTTCTCCGCTGCCTCCCCTCACTCTGCAAGCGCACCTTAATCGCAGATAATCTCACCTCTTCTCTCAATCGCCATGATCCGCTCCATTTCTGGAGACGGGCCGACGCGAGCGCAAACCCCCCCCCCCCCGCCCCCCGCCCCCCCCCCCCCGCCTCGGCGAGCTTCTCCTGAGTGAGGTTCGAGTGGCCACTTCCTCTCTTAATTCGTCTCTCCAATCCACTCGTGCGCAAGAGCTGCAATCCAGGCGGACGTATTTGTATTTCGATAATAAGCCGCGAGCGGAAGGAGACGTTGGCGAGCGACGTCAAGTCATATGAAAATATCAAACGGGGCGCGTCAGCCCTCCAGTGAGGCGAGCGCACAATGAAAGCAAATAAATATAAGATGGCCGCATCTGCTTTACATCAAAGGCCAACGAACGCGCCAAGACGACGGTCATTACGGCACAAATCCCCCCCCCCCCATCCCTCCCATCCCCTTCTTCCATCCCATCACTTTCATCCCCAGGCCAGCCCACCTCCCCAAAGCGGTTAAGCAAAGGCGCCGCTGCGATCACTTGAGAAAAAGGGAACTGCAGCTTAAAGCTCCGACGGGTGCGAAATAATTAAGGCGTGCGCAGCAGATAATGAGTTTCAGGCATCAGTGGCTGCGCAGTACTCCCCCCCCCTGTCTTATCACCTGCTGCTGTCACTCACTAATGAAGTTGCCGTTTCTAATTACTGCTTCGCATTAGAACTTTTTTTTTTAATTGTTAATTGGGACTGCTGCTTAACTATAAAACATATCCATACACACATGATTGATCATTAAAAAATAACGATTGCTTTGATCGAGAAGAAAAGTTGTCGACAATGCGATTCTTCGTGATGACACGACAATTGCACTTTTTTTTGCCCGGGGGGTGGGGGTGGGGGTTGATTGAGTACTTAGGGTTGATGAAAATGTTTCGATAAATATTCATTCATTCATTCATCTTCCGAGCCGCTTGATCCTCACTAGGGTCGCGGGGGGTGCTGGAGCCTATCCCAGCTGTCTTCGGGCAGTAGGCGGGGGACACCCTGAATCGGTTGCCAGCCAATCGCAGGGCACACAGAGACGAACAGCCATTTGCACTCACACTCACACCTAGGGACAATTTAGAGCGTCCAATCAGCCTGCCACGCATGTTTTTGGAATGTGGGAGGAAACCGGAGCACCCGGAGAAAACCCACGCAGGGCCGGGGAGAACATGTAAACTCCACACAGGGAGGCCGGAGCTGGAATCGAACCCGGTACCTCTGCACTGTGAAGCCGACGTGCTAACCACTGGGCTACCGGGCCGCCTCGATAAAATATTGTTGCTAAAAAAAAAAAAAAAAAACTTATATTGACCGTGGCATACATTTCACCCAAATAGAAAGTGTACGTTTGAAAACCCACAAAGAAGCACGCAGGCTAGAGCCAAGATCGACTTTTCAAGCAACGAACCCCCCGCCCCCCCACGCGATTGCATACACACACAAATATACACACACACACCCATAACGGCCATAACGGCCCCCGAACGTGAACGAAACGGAAAAATGAAGTATATACAAGAGTTTGTGAGCATCTACAGTGTTTTGCGTTGTTAGCATTAAGATAAGATAAGATAGGATAAGATAAGATAAGATAAGATAAGATAAGATAAGATATCCTTTATTCGTCCCACACTGGGGAAATTTACAGCCTCCAGCAGCAAGAATGTATGTAGAAAGAAGACAGAAGAAAAAAAAACAACAAACACCGTTCAATTAAATACAATATGAACACAAATGGATAAATTAAGCTAGCATGAACTGCGAGATAAAGCTACGTGTTTGCTTAAACATACATGTCATTCTTTAGTTAGACATAGAGTTAGAGTTTAGTTAGAGTTTAGTTTGTCTTTTTTTTTCTGGAAACTTTGTGAGTGATAAATAAACAGCTTGAGGCAAGATCATGACACGTTCATCTGCGAGAGGTGACTTCAACACCCGGATACGTCTCGCACAACTCTAATTGCCCCGCGGGGATAAATCAAGTTTTCTGAATCTGAATCTAGAGCGAGTTGAATTTACATTTGGGACTTCGGGAATTTATCTTTGCTCACATTTCCTCGTTGTCCGAAGCCACAATGCCCAGAGAGCAGGAGAGGAACTGAACACTTCAGAATCTTTGAAGCAGAATACACAACAGCCACGGAGACAGGAAAAGAAACGTGCTAAGGCAGATTTTGGTGGTCTTGGGGGGGCTTGCGCAAAACAGCCGCAGGCACAGGAAAAGGCAATGTGACAAAAATCGAGGTTGGATGCTGAAGGCAAAGCGGATTCACGCGGTCGTGATGTTGCGAGCGTGACGTTGAGGAGGCTCATCAACGAAGCCTACAACAGAATTGTGACAGGTCGGCACGGCTGAGGGCGGCTGCTTCCCGATGTCGCGGCATTGCCGCATTTTTTACAAGTCCGAGTAAAGACGTACTGTACAACATGAGGATGTGTTCACTCCTGTACAGAGCATGCCCAACGTTTTCACGCTTTTCTAACAACTCTGCATTTTGTCGCATTTTGACACGCTAGCAAAACGGAACTGGCGTCGCGTCACCTCCAATTACGGGGCCTTGATGACACGTACGATACAAAACTCCCAGTTGACTATCAATTTCTTTCACACTACTTCATCATCCTCGGTGTCTACAGTGAGTGCTCAGAATAAAAAAAAAAAGAAAAACTGACAGCGAAGGCACACGCAATTTACATTCAAGAATTTTCAAAGAAAAAATGATGGTTAAATCTTGAGATGATATCAGATTATGATAATTACAGCAGCCAGCCTCCAGATAACACCATCAGAGGGGATGAGATTTACTAAATGCCACATGAGATTAGCCGGTGGCCGCTCTCTGCTCTGCTAACATCTAGGCAACCGCACGCATCTTTGGGGGCAGGCAGCGTTGCCATTTTGTGCATTATTAAAACAATGCAGTCTTGGAAGATATTCCCCAGCTAAAAGTTCTAAATGGAACAAAGCCGTGGTCATATGTTTCTTTGCGACGTGCCAATTACTGCCCGAGTCGTGTTTCTCAACAATAGCCTGTTAGCGACTTCCCACGACGCAGGATATTTTTTTCGTATCGTTTTCGGGGCGGCGAGCCGTCTCCTTGCCCTGCCACTCCGGCTATCGATAACCAAAGAATGATCAAAGATAGTTTTGATCGTATCGGTCAGCAGAAGCTCCAAACTGAATGCCGCCCTCCCAAAACGATTCAGCCACAGGCGCCGGGTGCTAATATTATAGCTAGCTAGGTGCGCTTGTCGGAGCTCGCCGGGAACCAGCCCAATACTTTGCCATTCGTACAATTTGTGTGTCGTAGCAAAGC
This sequence comes from Hippocampus zosterae, assembly GCF_025434085.1. Classification (NCBI taxonomy): domain Eukaryota; kingdom Metazoa; phylum Chordata; class Actinopteri; order Syngnathiformes; family Syngnathidae; genus Hippocampus; species Hippocampus zosterae. Next base: position 2,989,943 of record NC_067451.1, on the reverse strand, counting down.
CCCCCGAGTGACCTGATGTGTAAATAGGCGCGGAAAAGGTTTTGCCTCCTCCTTGGAGGGTTTCATCCATGGCCCAGTGGCTGCCCATAAATTTCAGTTTGGATTAGAATACAAACACTCCCCCCTTATGGCCTTTAAGCCCCCTCAGGACACATTGAAATGACACATTTGTAAAAGGTTTGCAAATCCACACACATACATGCCTGCAGCGGGGGTTTTTTTCTTATTTTTTTTATTTTTTGCTAACTGTGAGCAACATTGATCAGTGGTCCGGGCCTTGAATTGGGCGATACCCGACTTAATCCACTTAATACCGCCACCATCTCGGCAGTATTATGCAAATATGCAATTAGACAGCAGACAACTGTGCCATGTACACCAACTAGAATGGTTTAAAATCAATATTTATTGAACATGACCAAAAACATTAAAACGCAAATAAAACACTCTCCAGAGATGATGGCACTGGTCAACAGCAATTTTTAATGAGTGATGGCTTTATGTGTCAGTAAACGTATTTTTGTCACGGATTTTGCTTTTTTTTCTCATACATCAGCTTTTTGAGATCCTGTCTTTTTTTTGTTTGTTTTGTTTTAACTTAGCGAAAAACGCTTGCCCAACACCGATATTACCGTGTGCTGTATTAAGTTTTCTAACTGCTTCCTTCTAAGTCGGGCCACACAAAACAACATCTTTTTTTTCATTATTTATAAAAACATTTGGGGGGGGGAGGCGGGTGGGGGATTTGTTTCACAAAAGCTGAGACCATGAACATTAGAGTGCAATGCGCCCCCCCGCCCCCAAAAAAAATCCCCATTCCCTCATCGCGGTTGCGTTCAGAAATACGCCAAAATAGTGCACTGCTTCCACTCAGACCATTCGAAAACTGAGAACATCGTTCGAAGGCAATGGAAAAACATTCGCTAACGCGCACGCGCGCGGCCATATTTTTTTTAAGCTAGCGTGGGTTTTACCATGCCCGCCTCCAATAATACAATGCGTCTTGAGTATGTGTTAAATACAGAACTAGCACCCGTAACTGACACTACACCTTTTAAAACGCCATACGGTCATGAACATGTAAGTCAGTAACAAGTGTCGAGAAAGGTGCAAGGCGTGTGGGAGGGTTTGTAACGGCTGTCGGTTTCTGCTAATGACTCGGTCTGGCTGCGGGAAGAGACAAAAGCAAGTAACTTGGACGAAAGAGAAAGGCCAGAGTGCGAAAACGACACTTTGCCAAGTCCAAGCATATTCATCCGAGAGACCAAAGGCCATGCGTTGTGTTTTTTTCCCAGCAACGGTGCCTCAGGGAGCCTCCCAGCAGCGGGCATGGAAGCCCAAGTGAAAGGCTTGTCTCTGGTCCTTACGACCCAAAGACAACTGAACTGTTGTACTCGATCGCGTTGCGCTATTGTGGTGGCGTTGTACCTCACGGAAGCACACGGCGCTGTCAGTTGAAAACATCCATGCATGTGCTTTAAAACGATCAGCGGGATTGTGGAATTAAAGCTTACGCCATTCCAACGGAGGAAGAGACTTCATATTGTACGAACCCTGAGGCAAAGAAAAGGGTTACGGGGGTGGTTGAGTGAATAATTTATCCAGTGGCCATATTTGGATTGGATGGCAGCGCTTTGGCGTCCACTTAAATGACCTCGATCAGTGGCTGACAACGACAGATATTTGAAATAAAATCCATCCATTTTCTGATCTGCTTTATCCTCACAAGAGCATGCTGGAGCCTAACCCAGCTGTCTTCGGGCAGTTGGCGGCGGACCTCCCTGAACCGGTTTCCAGCCAATCGAAGGGCACACAGAGACGAACAACCATCCGCGATTCACACTCACACCGAGGGGCAACTTGGAGTGTTCAATCAGCCTGCCGTGCATGTTTTGGGAATGTGGGAGGAAACCGGAGTACCCGGAGAAAACCCACGCAGGCAGGGGGAGAACATGCAAACTCCACACAGGAAGGCCGGAGCTGGAATCGAACCCGGTGCCTACACACCGTGAGGTCAATGCGCTAACCACTCGCTCACCGGGCCTCTTGAAATAAAATAAATAATAATAATAATAATCCATCCATCCATCTTCTACTGCTTATCCGGGGCCGGGTCGCGGGGGCAACAGCTTTAGCAGGGAAGCCCAGAATTCCCTCTCCCTAGCTACTTCGTCCAGCTCTCCCCGGGGGATCCAGAGTCGTTCCCAGGCAAGCTGGGTGACATAGTCTCTCCAGCGTGTCCTGGGTCTTCCTTGGGGTCTCCTCTCGGTGGGGCATGACCGGAACACCTCACCAGGGAGGCGCTCAGGAGGCATCCGAATCAAATGCCCAAGCCACCTCATCTGGCTCCTCTCGATGTGGAGGAGAAGCGGCTCGACTCTGAGCCCCTCCCGGATGACTGAGCTTCTCACCTTATCTCTAAGGGAGAGCCCGGACACCCTGTGGAGAAAACTAATTTCGGCCGCTTGTAACCGGGATCTCGTTCTTTCGGTCACGACCCATAGCTCGTGACCATAGATGAGGGTTGGAACGTAGATCGACCGGTAAATTGAGAGCTTCGCCCTTTGGCTCAGCTCCTTCTTCACCACGACAGACCGATACAACGTCTGCAATAATAATAATAATAATAATAATAGCGGAAGGTTTGATGTCAGGCATCCTACCCCCCCCCCCCCCACTCACACTCAATTTAGCGGCAGTTACTCCTGGTCAGAGAGCAACAATAATAATCGGGGGTGTCATCCTCAGATGAAATTCCAGTCACAATATAACAGCTTAGGTGGCCAATTGTAGCAATTGGCAAGCAATTCTCAATTTGTATTATTATTATTATTTTTTTTGTGTGGAGTCGGCATCCATTAGAGAGCCTTCACCTCCCATTAGCGAGCCGGTGACCCCGCCCAGCCCACCCGCGGGGAGGGAGTTAGTGCACAATGACCTCTGGCACACTCAAATATAGAATCATAATCCAGGGAACGGCGGGCACGCCTGACAAACTCCTAATTGGTGGGGTTTTTTTATGTATGAGGTTGACTTAAAGATGGGCCGATGGAGCTGTGGGGGGAATCAAGGCCCTTTGCCAGGCCTGTCACTCAAGCGCAATTGCTTAGGACTGAATTCATTTCCATTTTTAAACAGACCGGGTCATCGCCGCGCATTCCCTCAAACTCCCGCTTCGGAAACTTGACTAACAGTCACTCTCTGGCAGCCGCATTATCGTGAACGCACGCAAGTCACCGCGACAGCCGCGTTTGACCTCAAACATCATGATGCAGGGGGAAAAGCCAGTCTAAAGATGTTTTTTTTTGAGAAACGGGGAAGGAGCAGCTTCGGAAAGGTCAAGCCGTGCCATTTTATCTTCCGATGAGCAAGATGTCAATCAAGGTGTCCGGGCCCAGCCACGTTGGGGTTTCAGGGCAGTCGTCGCTGGGGTAGCCTCTCTATAAAAGCTGTCAGCCTGACATTGACAGACAGTAAACACTGTGATTCAAATCCAAACGAGTACCCAATAAAGGGAAACAGTGGAATGATTCGAAGGGGACGGGCAGAACGAGCAGAATGTCAGCTTCAATCAAATGTGAACGACGGCCTTCGGTGCCGCGCTGAAAGCTTTATATATCCACTCATGTCTGTTTGCAAGAAAAAAAAAACTGATTTGCTACAGATTCTTTTCTTTTTTTTTTGATGACATCTTATGCTCTTATTTTTCACTTTGCTACAGGCCAGCTCAAGAAGTGTAGACAGTGAATAACGTGTCAAGTGGCACTCGGGCGGCAGTAACCAACCATCTACTCGGTGATGGGCCACTTCAAGCTCAGCTTCTGAACGGCAAAGGCTCAGTGCAAAACAAGCGGCTTTGACAACGTTAGACAACTACGACTATTAGAGACAACCAGAGGCAAAGGAAGAAGAGCTTGTTCAAAAAAACAAAAAATAAAATAATAACAATAAATAATGGTTTTAAGAAAGAGCTCCCCCTGCAGGTTAATGTGTATATTTACACATATATGTATGTTTGTGAGGGCGGCCCGGTAGTCCAGTGGTTAGCACGACGGCTTCACACTGCAGAGGTAGCGGGTTCGATTCCAGCTCCGGCCTCCCTGTGTGGAGTTTGCATGTTCTCCCCGGGCCTGTGTGGGTTTTCTCCGGGTGCTCCGGTTTCCTCCCACATTCCAAAAATATGCATGGCAGGCTGATTGAACACTCTAAATTGTCCCTAGGTGTGAGTGTGGGTCCAAATGGTTGTTCGTTTCTGTGTGCCCTGCGATTGGCTGGCAACCGATTCAGGGTGTCCCCCGCCTACTGCCCGAAGACAGCTGGGATAGGCTCCAGAACCCCCCGCGACCCCAGTGAGGATCAAGCGGCTCGGAAGATGAATGAATGAATGAATGAATGTATGTTTGTGTGTGTGTGTGTGTGTGGACCCGTCAGTTTCCATCATCAAAGTCAGTGGTGGGCAAACTACGGCACACGGGCCAAATCCGGCCCGTTGGTCTTTTAAATCCGGCCCGCCGAAGGTTGGTACACAATTATAATAATAATATAATGACTGCATTCATTTCATTTGGACTTGTAATGACAGGCATTTCAACGCCAGGCGGCACAATTACTTGAAGTTGCAGTACTGGGAGGAAGGGGGAGACGATACGGAAGTCCGCGGTAGGGCCAAGTCAAGCGAATCCAGTTCGATGCGACGGAAATCCAATGAATATTATGTTGAATTTAGTTCACCCTTTTGATCCGGCCCTCCATAATATTTTCCGGTTCTCATGTGGCCCATGTAAAAATAATTGCCCACCCCTGATCAAAGTGTATCATGCTTCCATGCGTGTTGTCACTTCTTTACATGGCCTAAATAATTGTTTCATTAGCAATGGGACGAAGGTGATTCTATTAGCTGGAGAAGCTTGTTTATTAAATAGCACGCTGTGCCAAATGAGTCCAACTCGCGCAGGCGGCTGGAAACGCGTGCAGCTTTAAGATAAGATATCCTTTATTTGGCCCACACTGGGGAAATTTACAGACTCCAGCAGCAAGAATGTAGGTAGAAAGAAGAAAAAAAAACAACAAACACCGTTTGTGCAATATAAATACAAAATGGATAAATCACAGTGCTATTTACAATTGTCCTTCACATCAGTTAAGTATTATTATTATTATTATTATCATTATTGTTGTTATTTTTATTCAGCAGCCTGACAGCAGTCGGTAGGTACTTTAAGCCACAGCGGCGAGTCTTCCTCATCCTTCTTAAACGCGCTCGATCTGGGTGAAGCGCAGAACCACAAAAGCCTGACAAAGAGCCTATTTTTGGGCGAGAGTACGGCGCCACGTGTCGGCGGCCGGTTCAGCGCGGAGAGCTTTCAGGCTTGTGACGCGCACTGCGAAACGTGTCATTCAATGTGCCGGCATGCAAATGCGCGGAGGCGTCGCTACGCTCCCCTGAAACACGTTGCCTTGGGTTAGCCATGTATGCAAAGATGCAACGTGTGCTACATACGGCGGATATGCGTAAAAATTCTTCGCAACCCATTTCATTACAGCCATCATGGCCCCTAAGATGAACGAAACAGAAAATAAAATAGACACGCCAGTTTGTGAAAATCACTGGCTACCTTCGTCGAGAGCTGACGCGGAGGCATGAGACGCACTTTTGCGGCGTGCTAACGATTGTCGCTCTCGTGTACCGTTTAAAAATGCTTCTCCGGGTCCTCCAGATTGAAACACCGTTTTCCTTTTAACAACATACCTAGCAGCCCGTCCTGCTCATAGAAACGTGTGTCGCAGTCTATGGCGCAAATCTTCGTTGACAGAAATGTTGACATGTAATATTTATTTGATACCCTTTTACAGCGGTGGAAAACGTTGAGACATATATTCCCCCCCCCCCCCCCCATCTTTTCCCATTTGCAAACACTGCGTCAACTTGTTTTGTATCCCGAGTTCATGGCAGTAAATGTCCAACAGCAGACACAAAGACACGTGTTCTTCACACACAAAATGTTCCAATCCAAGGTAAACACCGCCAGGCATTATTTTGCTCTCCTATTCAGGCTGCTTTGTGAATTTTTATCCTTCAGAATTGCCAGTGCCTCCACCAAGAAGGTTATCTTCATTTTCAGCCATTTTTTTGAGGAGGTATTCTTTGTTTGCAGAATCACTACTTGAAGGCCAATAAAGGTGTCACACCCGCTAGCTTGATTGCGCGCCATTTCCGAACAGTTTCGCGGGTTTGCGCGAAAGCCATTGTGAGGAGAAAGTCTTCGCCGCGTCGGGAACAACATGAAGTCAGCGAATAATGGGAGGGAGCCAGGTGGAAAGTCAACCGTGCTCGACGCTCGACGGGAGGGGGAGGAATTTAGAGCTTGATTTCATTCACCGCGGGGTGCCGCATAGGCCATTAGGTTTTGGCGAGCGCCTCTTGCCCTCCGCATCCATCCCATCTCGTCAACGAGACCGCCGCGCCGGGTTGCCCCACGGCGCAGCCGCTCCATGTTAACCTGGCGCTCCCGCGGTGACCCGGCGGTCGAGTTTATACATTCGACCGTTGTGCACTACTTGCCCCTCTCAATCAGGACCGGGCTGTACGGTTTTCCGCGACTGCATACTATAATCATAAAAGAACATCCATATTCACTTGATTGAGCCATGTTTACTTTTTCCAGGATAAATCCATGACAAGCGCACTCCCATTAAAATGTTCTGTCAAATGCGGTGCGACGAAACGGGCGCAATAAGTCTTGCGCTAGCATATTACGGTGCAATGAACAACATGATTGTAGCGAAGCGCCATTCCGGCGTCACGGGTGGCTTTTCAATGCCTACTGGGCCTTTGCATTCGTGGCATTTGATTTGAAGACATATTTGGAGTGCTTTGGAGCAGCGTCAGACAATTGGATGCGCAAACAAGTTTGCGCTGCAGAACATTTATGATGGACAGTCCCTCCCACCCTCTCCAGCCCGCCCTGACAGCACTAGGTAGCTCCTTCAGCCAGAGACTGTTACACCCGCGCTGTAAGAAGGAGAGATACCGACGCTCGTTCCTACCGACTGCCGTCAGGCTGCAGAATAAAAATAACAACAATAATAATAATAATAATAATTAAATGATGTGATGTGTGTGATGTGACAAACAATCGTAAATAGCACAAAAGGATATCTTAATTAATTAATCTTAATTAATTAATCTGAATTAATAAATTCTAATTGATTAATTTTAATTAATTAATCTGAATTAATTTGTCTTCCGCGGTTGCTTCGAGGCCATATGAAGTGAATTCAGAGATGTGTTGTGTCAAAATATTTTGGATGGTCAACCGTTTTTTTGTTTTGGATTATTTTCTGTTTTTCGGATATATGGGGCATATGGCTATAAGGCGGCTTTAGAGTGCCTCGTTGTCAGCTGTGAGTGTGCATATGTCACCAAGAGAAAGACGAACATGCAAAGAGGATTTTTTAAAAAGGTAGTCCAGTGGTTAGCACGTCGGCTTCACATGATGATGATGATGATGATGATGATGAGGGCATGTGTTATTATTGCATTGATTTCTAATCAGGGCGGCCCGGTAGTCCAGTGGTTAGCACGTTGGCTTCACAGTGCAGAGGTACCGGGTTCGATTCCAGCTCCGGCCTCCCTGTGTGGAGTTTGCATGTTCTCCCCGGGCCTGCGTGGGTTTTCTCCGGGTGCTCCGGTTTCCTCCCACATTCCAAAAACATGCGTGGCAGGCTGATTGAACACTCTGAATTGTCCCTAGGTGTGAGTGTGAGTGCGAATGGTTGTTCGTCTCTGTGTGCCCTGCGATTGGCTGGCAACCGATTCAGGGTGTCCCCCGCCTACTGCCCGAAGAAAGCTGGGATAGGCTCCAGCACCCCCCGCGACCCTAGTGAGGATCAAGCGGTTAGGAAGATGAATGAATGAATGAATGAATGAATGAATGTTTTTAGGTCAAACGTGATAGCCGGTGTGCGTTGCGACTGCTTTCGAGCACCTTCTAATTGTGGCTTGGAAAAGCCCGGCGATCAACGGGTGGGCTATACTAAATCCCGGAACTGAAGCAGATATATATTTTTGAGGCTCAAATATTATGTGGAGATTAAAAAAAAAAAAGTTGCAATTGTTTTTCAAATTTGGCAGTTTGGTTAATAACATTCTTCTTTGTGATGTGATAATTATTCTCACTTTCAATGGCAGGGCATCATAAATAGCCAAGACTTAATTATTGAGCAATTAAGCTGAAAATATTTCGGTTTTCTAGTTAATGGCAGCGAATGCGCGGGTGGAGCGTTGGGTTATGCCGTCCAATTTGTTTTCCACGTCAGTAATCTCCCGTGCAGTTCTTCCCGTTCTACTCTCCGTGCTTCCTTCCAGTCATCACCCCCCCCCCCCCCCCCCGTTGTTGAGCGTCACTTTCTTTGCGTCTCCGTTGTTTATTGCGCTCGCTGCGCTTCCTCGCCAGGTCCCTCCAATCTCTATATATATGCAAGCGAAGCGCTACTGTAAGCGCGCTAAGCGCAGCAGAGAAAATTAATGGCTCCCGTGCGACGCAACAGTGCCTTGCTACTGTAAATCGATGCCTCCATAGAGAAGTTGACCTTGTTAAGCGTCGACTACCGCTCCGCTTCATGGATTAATTTGTTCTTTTTTTTTTTTTTTTTTTTGGTAAACGATGTAGCTAAAGAACAACATTGACCTGCTTTCATTGGCGATGTTTGTCAGCGGTTAATGGCCCATTCACATTCCAGTTTTCAACTCCACTGCCATACGGGTATACGTCAACACGACACCGGTCACTCGATTAGGTACTCTCGCTTGTGTCAAACAATAGCCCATTTGTCGTGCCAAATTTGTCTTAAAAAAAAATAAAAAATAAGTGCGGCAAAACATTCGAACCAGATTTCAGTCTGATGCAGTGCAGGTGCGGTGCGGTTTTGCCGCCATATGCAGATAGTGAAAAAGACGACATAGGAGGTGGCTGCAAACAAAGCGACTTGATCTCATATTCCTGCACAAAGATGCAAGCAATGTGTAAATTCTGCCTCTGTTGTTTTTCATCCACTCCACTGAATGGAGAGGATGTTAAAAAAAAAAATCGGATCCAAATGAGTGAAAGCATGCCCACAACAGCCAATACTCCTTTCCAAGCTTCTCAGCCCCCCCCCCCCCCCCCCCGTCCTCCCATGAGACACTTTTGAGTCTGTCGAGGCAGGCTCGTGATTGATACCATTTTAGCGTGAAGAACCACCGCAGCCCCAATTTCCTCTCCATCATCAACTCCGAATTCCCTCGTTTGTGTCTGATTCCACGCCGCTTCGGCGCCATGTTCCTCCAACCATGTCTCCTCCGCCTCCCTTCCTGCCTCTTTATCTCCCGCTTTCGAGCCACATCTGTCTTTCTCTCAGCCAAGCCTGAAGAGCAACGTATCTTGGAGGAACAAGCCCAGCGAGCGGCGCGGATGGCAGTCAATCGCAACACCCCGCAAACACCCCTCCGCCAAACTGCGCCGGGCGGAAATATTGGCACCGAAGAGACGGGCTGGCGTGAAAAATGGGGCTATTACATGACATTATTTGAGTATTTTGCAGAAACAGGAGTGTCATTGTGTCTTTCCAGATGCCAGAAAAAAAAATGGACAGAAAAAAGGCTCATTATGCCGAAACACACTCCACTATAAACAACTTGATTGACGGATTCTCCGGTGACCGCCCGAGCTTACGTTCTTGCTCATCCATCGTGGAAGCTAAATTCTGCGGTAATCGCCCCCCACTGAGGTGGTAATGGCTGTCCGTCACGGAAATCGGCCTGCCTTTGAAAGCCCCCAAATACTTTTACATGGTAGACAGTGTGAAAAAGGAGTTTTAATACACGCCCACCTCACACCCATTTGACAGGTCTTGACGCCGCGGACGTCAGCGCCGCGTCAAACGCTGCATATGGCAAAGAGGATTGGCTGACAAAGACTTTGAAGGTCCTGCATGTGGGCCATGCAGGCGCGAGCAAGCCCAAGGAAGAACCTCAACCGGGTTGGATAATCACGCAAGAGAGAGTCCGCTTGGGAACCAAAAACCGTTTAGCCTTCACCTTCTTAATTGGATCACGTTTTCTTGCAAGCCTTGGAAAAATTCATTTTTTTTTTACTATGACTGCTTCAGAGGATTTCGATCCCGTCTGACTGAAGAGGAGAATCATGAACACGCCAAGACTTCGAGATATTGTCGTTCTTTCAATCGCAACTGGACCGCTAAGTTTGTCCGAGAAGAGTTGCAGGAACTGACGAAACCTTCAAAGATGAGCGGCGAAACGTTTCATCAGACAAACGGAGCAGACTGGTTGCCATCGATTCAAGGCTTTGTCGAAAGTCTTCCCAAAAGTGTGGAAGTGGACCAACTCAATATTAACGATTGTAATAATGTTTTGCCCGTATAGCGTATTGAGACTCTGATCTCACTTAAAGCATAAAACTGGACTCGTTCTGCGGCCGCGGTCCCCAACCTTTTTTGCCCCTCGGACAGGTTTAAATATTCGACAATATTTTCAGGGGCCGGCCTTTAAGGTGTGACGGATAAATACAGCAAAATATTATGATATGACACGCATGAAAACGGTGGTATTTTTTCGAAACGTAATATCCATCCATCCATTTTCTGAACAGCTTAATCCTCACTAGGGTCACGGGGGGTGCTGGAGCCTATCCCAGTCATCTTCGGGCAGTAGGCGGGGGACACCCTGAATCGGTTGCCAGCCAATCGCAGGGCACACAGAGACAAACAACCATCCACGCTCACATTCACACCTAGGGACAATTTACAGTGTCCAATCAGCCTACCACGCATGTTTTTGGAATGTGGGAGGAAACCGGAGCACCCGGAGAAAACCCACGCAGGCCCGGGGAGAACATGCAAACTCCACACAGGGAGGCCGGAGCTGGAATCGAACCCGGTACCTCTGCACTGTGAAGCCGACGTGCTAACCACTGGACTACCGGGCCGCCCCGAAACGTAATAATAAACACGAATCATGACAGGAGGATGTGGCCGCAATACTCCCTGGTCGCTATGGTAATGTTTAAACATGCCTTCAAAATAAGATACACAGCAAATACAAAACGCATGAAAAAATACGACTCGCCATCGCCACATATCATGCAAAGTGGGCTCGGTGCGTAGGAATCTCCCGTTGAGATGAAGCCAGATTTTGACTCGGACTCCTGATACCGTCTATTAAATGAAGTATTCACAAATAGCCGAGAGTCTGCTTTCAAAATCTCAATTTTCCCAAATTTGGAGTAACACCCCTTCGGGTACAGATCTGGTCTCAATACTTTGCGCAACCGTATCTCAATTTACGGCCGGTATATGAGTCGGTGTTGTATTTCTTTAGCCGTCATACTTCAGACGTCTCCGCTCGGCCGTGACAAACATTTCATCAGAACGCTGGCACCGACGTCGTGATAACAGCGTCAGAGTGGCGGTAAACAACGGATGGTCTAAAACAAGGGCGAGACTCGTCAAATGGGCCGAAAGCAAACGTGACGTGAAGTAATATGCGTCCGCGAATTACCGTCGCCGTTTTATTTTGTCCCATTGTTAGAAGTTAGCGCCAGAAGCTAGCGTAGCGGTATACCAAAGCCATTGATTCTTCACTTCCGCTGCCTGGAGGTTGACGCTTATGAATGTAATATTTTCTCTGTGAACCAACTCAACCTTTATTTGCATTGTATATCTGAACAGCCCATGCTTGATTGAACATCAGTGCAAAAAAATCTGGGCCAGCCTCCTCATCATTTACAAACAAAACCCCAAGGGTGCAGCCGACCACTGCTAGGAAACAAGTGAAGGCAAAAGGTCAATCACCAATCTCAAGCTGCCTGATGTGAACAAGAAATTCCTTGGAAATGCTAGGCAACCAACGGCTATCTAGGGACACGTGGGGGGGGGGGCGGGGGATCAGACGAAGAAGCCATGGCTTGTCGTCAACGTCCTCTAATTTGGTAACCATTAAAGTAGAGATGTTATTTGCCCATTATCGGAGCAGCTTTAAGTTCGTTCCATTTGTGTTTATTTCCAGTCGAGAAATTCGTGTCGAATGTAGCGAGGTCATCATTAAAATAAGGCCTTTGCCGAGCCCACCGCATAAAAATATCAAGAATTATTCCTCTGCCTACTTCATCTACAAGTCAGCTCACGTTTCAATTAACGGCAGGGTAGAAACAAATCACACAGAACGCCCCCCCCCCCCCCAACCCCACCCCCTGCCTGAAAAAAAATAAAAAATAATCAGTTTTATTTTTTTTTTTTTTCACACTCGTAACAATGCCATCCAATCAGTCTCGGCTCAAGTAGGATGAGAGGCGGCGAAAACACAACACAAGTGCTGCGAGTGCACTCGGCTCTAATGAGGGAAGCGGAGAACAAAGATAAAGCCTCTTCATTGCAGCAGTGGGAAAAAAGAGAGAGAGAGAGAGAGAGAGAGAGAGAGAGAGAGAGAAAGCAAGCACGAGGTCAAGAAAAAAAATGCATGGATGAAATCTGTTAACCTTTTTAGATAATAAGCAAATCCATCCAGTTCCATAATTTGACCTTGAATGTATCGTTATCGCCATACCATGACACAGACAAGATTCCAGCACATACTGCAATATTTTTTTTCCCCATTTTTTAAAATAACACAGCTCAGGTGATTCCTTCATTATTGTTTTATTTCAAAGTGGACTCGGCTCATCTCTGCACTCGCAGTCCGGTTCTGCACGGCTGAAAGACCTCGGAGAGGCAATTACCAGTGACCACTGTTGCCGTGGTGAGGGAATTCTCCGGCTCCGACTTAAAAGCACACCATATATGCTCCTTATCGGGAACTTTTGGCTCGCTGCATAGTTTTAGTTAGTAAACTTACACCCACAGGTCTGTTAATGCTTTCATTTAGTTGTATGTCAGGTTTTTTTTTTTTTTTTCGAGCAAGGGTGTCAAACTTATTTTTGGCTGGCAACCAGCTCAGGGTGCACCCCGCCCACTGCTCAAGGGCTAGCTGGGATAGGCTCCAGCGCGCCCGCAACCCTGGTGAGGATAAACGGATTAGAAAATGGGGTGGATGAATTTAAAATTTTCATGTTTTAGCAAGAAACATGACGTTGACATGTACAATAATTGCCTTTGTGGGCTACATAATATGATGCAGCAGGCCAAACCTTGCCCCCGCGCCTTGAGTTTGACACCTGTGTTTTAGAGACTCTTACAAGATGACGAGAGGGTGCTTTTTTTTTCTTTTTCGTTTTTGCTATTTTGTGTAATATCTATAGCGACTAAAGGGGGGGGTCCTGCTTTGGCTCAGCTGGCTTCAGAATCGGTTACTATGGCAACCATGCTTAGGTTGCCAGTTGGATGAAAGCTGCTCGTGCTACGCATGTATGGTCTTGATTGTTAATGCAATGGAGAAACATCCCTTTCATCTCCTACAGTGATGCCCGCCGATCATGACGAAACCACATTTTTTTTCCCACAAATTCTCACTTTCGATAATGAGCGCGTCAATTTCACACCGTGCTTATGCTTGCGGCTATATGAGAAGATGACATGTCAATGCGCAGATCTCCTGTTCACGGAGGAATAAGGAGCTTCATAATCCCCGGGATCAAACATGAACAAAATGAATTATTCTGTTGACACGCCTGCATCAGAGTGCAGGGCTTAGCGCCTTATCACATGACGAAACCAAAATATGCCGTGTGCACTTTGTTTACGGGTGGCTGTGCGGCTCTCTTTCAAATTAAACTTGACCTTTCTCGATGCTTAGAGGTGAGCACTGTGATCACGCACACACACACCCACACGCATACCCACACACACACCACGTCATACTCTTATGCATCTCATAATGCGATGAACCTCGGGACCTGTGCGGACCGGAGACGGCATCTGCGGGTGCATGTCACACGGCACACAGACAGATGCAACTACACGCTGCAGGCATGCTCTCTCTCACCTCGGCGCTGCACCCAAAAACAAAGCAAACATGCTGCGGCAATGATGGAGCAATTGGAGATTTCCCTTCGTGCCCGTTTGCTTTGCGGGCCATTGGGAATCCAAGTCAGGTCCGGCCCAACTTCCGTACAAATACGACCGGCAAACGCCTGTCATCCGGAGGTGTGATTTCAGAGCGCCACTCGAGCTTCAAATGGCAGGTCATTCGTTGCTCAAGTGAGAGCACGGAGACTAATTCACCCCGAATATGCGTCACACGATACAAATCGTGTGGAGTGTCGCAAATAATATCTCCCGATGAACTTGACTGTGAATGCTAATGGTCCTGCCGGAGACACGCGAGCGAGAGCGCTCAAAGTTAATTGCGCGGCTTGATGGTCCACTTGAGAAAGGTTATTCAGTTGGTTGTGTTGACCTTGCGAGCTCTCATTTCCCTGCGAAACAGCAAGGCTCTCCCGCCATTCCAAAAGGGAGTGGCATCGACTCTACTTCATAAGGGGACAACAATCCTTTCTCCGCTGCGCTGCACACCCACGCCGCAGACATTAATCAAAGGGAAGGAATTGTTTTGTCTCCACAGAACGGCACAAAAAAAATCATCTGAGGCAAAAGGGTGGGACAAGGTGGGGGTCGGGGGCCGGTAATGTTGCGTGACATTCTCTTCATATCGCCGAGGTAGAGGTCACCTCCCCACGCCGAGAGCAAACGACGAGCGAGGGGGGAAATGACGCAGCCGCTCTCTCATCGGCATGCGTCAATTTATGCTCCCCGTTCTTTGTCTCGACTGGGTCTCTCTCGGGCAAATGAGCTCCAAAGCGCTCAATTACGTGCAGGAACCGTGACGTCGGCACCCGCACCTGTGCCATAACCATTCATTCATCTTCCTAACCGCTTGATCCTCACTAGGGTCGCGGGGGGTGCTGGAGCCCATCCCAGCCGTCTCCGGGCAGTAGGCGGGGGACAGCCTGAATCGGTTGCCAGCCAATCGCAGGGCACACAGAAACGAACAACCATTCACACTCACACCTAGGGACAATTTAGAGTGTTCAATCAGCCTGCCACGCATGTTTTTGGAATGTGGGAGGAAACCGGAGCACCCGGAGAAAACCCACGCAGGCCCGGGGAGAACATGCAAACTCCGCACAGGGAGGCCGGAGCTGGAATCGAACCCGGTACCTCTGCATTGTGAAGCCGACGTGCTAACCACTGGACTACCGGGCCGCCCCATCGGAGTAAATATTCAGGCAAATTCGTTTTAAAATGGCACATAGAGCCGGGGGCGAGTAGTTAGTGCGTCAACCTCACAAGCGCAGTTGTCGTGGGTTCGATCCCGGCTCTGGTTCTTCCTGTGTGGAGTTTGCATGTTCTCTCCGTGCCTGCGTAGGTTTCAGAATCAGAATCATCTTTATTGGCCAAGTATGTAGAACACACAAGGAATTTGTCTCCGGTATAACACGCTACACTAGTATCATCGTAAACAAAAAAATCATTGAACCATTTTAGAGTATACCAGTAGTTTTGTAGTACCATTTTGTGGTGCAAGAAGAGTGACTACGTCAGTGACTGTTTAAGGAGTTAATGGCTAAAGGGAAGAAGCTGTTTAAGTGTCTACTGGATTTGGTGCGCATGGATCTGTAGCCTCTGCCTGAGGGGAGTGGCTGGAAAAGGTGGTGAGCAGGGTGCGGGGGATCCAGGAGGATTTTCCGTGCCTTTGTCTTGATTCTTGCAGTGTGCAAGTCCTCAAGAGTGGGTAGGGCGGTGCCAACGATTTTCTCCGCCGCCCTAACTGTCCGTTGAAGTCGGATTTTTGTCCTTGTTTTCTCCGGGTACTCCGGTTTCCTCCCAGGTTCCAAAGAAATTGTCTCTAGGTGTGAGCGTGAATGGTTGTTCCGTCGCTGCGTGCCCTGCGAATGTCTGGCAACCGGTTCAGGGTGTCCCCCGCCCTCTGGCCGACATTGACCCGGATTGTTGGGGTCCATGTTCGGCAGTTCACTGCTTGGCAATCATGAATCACGTGTTGACGTATCAACTGCCTTGCGCCCTCAACAGAGTCGGGGGTTGGGATGCTTGGGCATCAGGGCAAATATTATAGCCGTTGCATGCATACACCCTCGATATCAGACACATGAGGCAATATCGGAATGCTAGGGAGAGACAAAGCGCAATCAAGAATCCCTTAACTTCCACTCAAGCGCCAGGAGCCCGTTGTTTATTACTCATCGATGGGACTGACCTTTGCAAGTCTCGTGGAGAAAAAGCGCCAAGCTATGACAGTGAAATGCAATTATTACCCGGAAAGCACCGTGGGAGAGAGACGGAGAGCATTCCGGAAAAAAAGGGAAACGGGGCTATGATGGAGTGAGCCAGATTAACGACTTGAGAGGGGAGACAACCACTCAGCTACCTCAACGACCACCGTGAAGAGGAACCCGTCCACTTGTAGTCAACTGACTCTCCAACAAAAGCAATTGATGCCATGGAATTGAAATCCAAACTACGAGAACATACCACGTAAAACGGAACGCCAACCGTTCGATTGGATGAGGTTGGATCAAGCCTGGCATCATATTTTGCTCCTTGATCGAAGCGTGCGCAAAAACAAGGCGTAGGTGGAGGCTTGTACTGTCGGCGGGTGGCTGAGCTACGCGCCTTACGTAAAGGCCACCAGATAAGCCTCTTGCTTGGCAGATAAAATCCCCCCCCCCCCACCACCACCATGTTCCGGTTATCATCACAGACAGATTATAGCACCCCGGCTGCGGCTTTCCGATCTGTAAATCCGAGATTCGGGTTGGTCCGGGGTTGTCGCTCCCTCTCGCTATCTCTTTTTAATGCCGCTATTCGGAAGGCGCTGGCCCGCTCGGCGATCAATCTCGTTTACGGCTGCGCAGTTATCGCTCTCACTTGACTCCCTCTGAGCCGATATTGACCCGAGCTTTTCTTCAGTCCTGAGATGGAACCTTGTCCTCAGCAAACACCAAAGACCCGATTCTACGAATCGAACAACGACAATCGCACAATCCGGAATGTTCAGCCCGGTTCCCCCATCAGCGCAGTCCACCGACTGCGGAACCACCCCCAAAAGCCATCCATCCATCCGTCCATTTTCGAGCGCTTATCCGAGGTCAGCAGTTTTAGCGGGAAAGCCCAGACTTCCCTCTCCCCAGCCACTTTTTCCAGGTCTTCCCGGGGGAATCCCGAGGCGTTCCCAGGCCAGCTGGGAGACGCGGTTCTCCAGCGTGTCCTGGTTGATCCCCGGGGGCCTCCTGCCACTGGGACATGCCCGGTACACCTCAGGCATCGTAATCCCATGCCCGAGCCACCTCATCTGGCTCCTCTCGACGTGGAGGAGAAGCGGCTCGACTCTGAGCTCCTCTCGGATGACAGAGCTTCTCACCTTATCTCTAAGGGAGAGCCCGGACACCCTGCGGATTTCCACCACGAGGCCCAACGTGTCCTTAGTTTGCTCCACTTCTACCAGGGCATGTTCATACCGCAGCCTGGCAGACGCTTATCCCCACAGTGAAATGATGAAAAGGTTCGGAGGAGATGGCAGCAGCTCACCATGGAGTGGAGCAGAGTGGCAAGTAGCAGGCGGGGTTTGCCTTTTTTTTTTTTTTCTTCCTGGTTCCGTTCCATTCACGCCTTGACACTTGTCTACAGCTTCTCCCGAAACCCCCGGGAGAATATTTTAAGTGTGTCGAGACAACATCAGTTAGGATCTCGAGTGCGTTTCATTCCTGTGCCGCTTTGCCATCACCTCAATTAAATCTAACCTCTCAGATTTTTTTTATTTTTATCTTCTCCATCTCCTTCCTGCTTGCTAATCTCTCGGGTACGCGGAGGAAGCATACGGGGACGGGAAGATCAGTCGCGGCGGATATCGAGGCGTCTGTCAGTCAACGGGAGTCTCGACACAGATGTGTCAGCCGAAGACGCAAAGATCCCTGAAGTAAACACGAGCGGAGCAAAGTCATTTTTTCGGGGAACAAGCAAGCTTTTGTGCGACGCAACATGAGAGGCGGCGAGGAGTAATTAGGAAAACAAATCCTGAGAAGTCGCCGGAGCGCATTGAAATGATCTCGGCTATGAAACCAGTTCGGACAAGAGACTCCGGTACCCGATCCCATCCCCGTGGGCTTCCCTCCTTTTCTTGCAGATGGAATCAACCAAAGTCGACGTGGAGAGTCTTGTTGTGACGTCTTTCCTACCTCGCAGCGACTCTTCCGTCAAGGAATTTGCGTTTTGTGGTGAATAATTGATTTGGTTTTAGCGCTACGCAGAGCACAGCGAAAAATGCCGGCGGAGCGAAGCCACTTCTTCAAACTGAATGATTAATGACCCTCGCCGCGTGCGTGCACACAATAGGTGGGGGAACAAACGGGACAAACAATCCTGACAGGGAATATCGGAATTCCTGACTTGCTCTCGCGTCAGGAGCCAGCTCGCGACTTTTGCAAGTGAAAATGACATGCTTGTGCCACAGTCCATCGGCGAAGTCGGGGCCAGTGGGCATTCCCGATACGAGCCTCCCACTTCCTCCTGAAGAAGCCCCTCCCCCCCCTGCCCCGGGCTTCAATAATTCACACATCACGGCGCCCACTGAAGTGGTGGCGCCTTCGTCTACAAAGCCGAGGTGCAAGGCTTCTGAAGTCTTGACGTCTCGGTTGGTGAGGTCAGCGGCGCTGACGCACCGACTTGACCGCGTCTCCTTTCGGAAAAAAAAAAAAAGTTCAGCCAACGAACCGAGCAACCGAAGACATACAGTAAGTTCCATTGCCGCGCTCGTCCATCTGACGGTCAAGATGTGAAACCTCGCCTTTCAGATGCAGTGGTTTGGTACTCAATGTGTCTCTATGGGGGTAGGGTAAGGGGGTGGGGGGAGAAATTAAGCAAACCTTATGCGGGGGAGCATCATCAACACCTGCTATCAGCCCCCGACACTCTCCTCCTTCCATTTTGACAGATGGTAACCATGAGAACGGAGAAAATGCATCTGCTTCTTCCGGAGGAACACCTCATGAAATAATCACTCAACGAGGGCGGGGGGGGGGGGGGAGGGGGGGGGGTTGGCTTCGGAATCTCGACTGTCAGCACAAATAAAAGCTGAAGCGTCTTCAATCTGTTCCGTCACAAAGTCGCAGAGGTATTGAAGGAGGTTGGGAGTGAGGTGGGAGATGTAAAAAAAAAAATAAAATAAAAATATGTCAAGCTTATCGCGACTGGCCAGGACACCTGAGACATCGTTTTTTTTTTTTTTTATTTTTTTTTGCTTCTCATCGGCGCGCAGGTGTCGGCGCATTCGCTTGTGCGCCTCGTGTGGGGCCCGCGATCATGAATACTAATGGCGCCCTGTGAAAGACAAGGGCTGTGACTTGACTCTAAAAGGAGAGCGCTCAACGTCCACACACACAAATGCGCTGCAGCCGGGGGGGGGGGGGGGAAGATAAAGCTACGATTATCAAAGGCGGCACACGGGGAAATGGTGATTGCGCACCGTTTTGATTTTTTTTTTTTTAGGTCTGTAAACTTCAAAGGAGGGCGCCGGGATTGTCATTTGTCCGTATCCGGACCAGGACACGGAGCCGCGCAGCAGCCGATGTCATTCGTATTCACGCGTGGTTTACGTTAAAACAAACCACAAGACGCGGGGGGAAGGGAGGGGTTGACGCAAACGGAAACCGTTCTCTCAAATGCAGCATGTCGTCGGGACGTGGCTATCGATGCTTCAAAAGAGAACAAAGGCAGAGAAATTGAAAGGATGGCAACGGAGTGAGAGGCGAATAAAAGCACAGCGGCAGTTAAAAGTGCAAAGCATCCCGAACGCCGGCGTTTTAGCTAATGTGTGAATCGATGTGAACATACAAATTTTCTCCAATTGCCTTGAGAGCATCGCCACGACGATCGCAGCGAGCCCGTAATTAACATCAACAAGCGTGGCAAAGCAAATATAGAAGCGAGGTGATTTCACGGCTCAGAGCCGGTCATCCAGCTGCCGTTCAAGCGCTAAACATTGACACCTTTATGTCACGATTAAAGTCATTAACTGTTGTCCTTGCCTGATTTTTCATTTTGTGCGTGTTTATTTTTTTTTGTTTTGACTCATCAAAGTCCATCCCTCTCGAATGTTCCCATTTCAGTCCAATTCAGGGATAAAAACAAAGCAGGAGGAGGGCAGGCTAGTTTGTTCCTAATACATGACATTGGCTCTGATTGGTAATTCGTGCCTGTGCCTGTTCAGTTTACCCCCTCGCCGGCATTTTCATATACTGTCCACTACCAAGGACAAAACGCTAGAGATGGCTTGGAAGTGATCCACGGAAAACATCAAAGATTTCCTGAATCCAAATGAGCTATTTTAATCCCTTTAGTCCAATGCGGTGGGGCGTTCAGGTCGGATTACCTCAACATGGTAAACAGTTCGCTCGATGTCTTCCGATTGAGCCGTGGAAATTTAGGGCATACGAGGGCAGTGTCGAGATGAATAAAGAATTGACGTCAACTTAAATAATAGCAGGCGGCCCGGTAGTCCAGTGGTTAGCACGTCGGCATCACAGTGCAGAGGTACCGGGTTCGACTCCAGCTCCGGCCTCCCTGCGTGGAGTTTGCATGTTCTCCCCGGGCCTGCGTGGGTTTTCTCCGGGTGCTCCGGTTTCCTCCCACATTCCAAAAGCATGCGTGGCAGGGGGATTGGACGCTCTAAATTGTCCCTAGGTGTGAGTGTGGTTGCGAATGGTTGTTCGTTTCTGTGTGCCCTGCGATTGGCTGGCAAACGATTCAGGGTGTCCCCCGCCTGCTGCCCGAAGACAGCTGGGAAAGTCTCCAGCACCCCCCGCGACCCTAGTGAGGATCAAGCGGCTCGGAAGATGAATGAATGAATGAATTAAATAATAGCCAACAAGCACAAAATTGAGCTCGGGCACATCATGTTTCTTTTTCTCTCCCTACAGCACTCCAACCGATCGGGCCTGCGCAGGATCGTGGGCCAGACGGAAGCCACTCCCCTTCGCAAAAGGAACAAAGCTGCCCGCCTGAAGGACTCTAAGACCATGAGGAATAAAAATGAATTCTCAGGTCTGATGAGACAAAGATCGAACTCTTTGCTAGAGGCAACTGGGCACCACTCATCACCTGACCAGTACCGTCCTCGACAGTGGCGGCATCATGAAGGACAAAGTGGGAAGCTCATCAGAACTGAAGAAAAAGATGACTGCAGCAACGTATATAAAAGCTGTCAATACTTTCCAGGGGGGGCGGGGGGCAAACTACGGAAGAGTGCGTTGATGTGTGTGTGCCCGAGCCCGGATGTGTTGACAAATGAAAGAGCAGTGAATAAGTGCAAGCAAACTCGTCAAGCCAAATGGTCCATAAAAACGTATCAACCCCTGGCAACGCGTACCAGTTTAGCTTTCATTCTAGAATAAAATCGAGCTCGCCCATCCGGCAATGCAACACAAACTTTCTCCCGAGTGCCCTCGTCGTGGCTGTAAACGGCATTCACACACCTGACATTGACCTGCCAGTCATACTGGTTTGAGCGAATCGCCATTGCACGTTTCTGCGCGGTGGCGCTGCGCGTATCCCGCTAATCACCGAGTAGCCTCGCAGAAATGCCACAGTTCAGCGGTCAGGACTCTTCAATTAGCTGTAATCTGCGAGCAACGTGGGCGAGGCACTCGAAATAAACTGCGATGGCAGCAGCTCGGGTGCACTCAGCGGTCTCAGCACAACATCGGGCTACAGTCCTGGCTTAATGGGACCATATTCTTGAGGTTTATGACGCACGTATTCCGTTTGATTGGTACAAGCTAGTGGGGGCTACTCTTGAGTTACAGCAACGGTGCTGGAAAGATGATATTCCCGAAAACTCGTAAAAAAAGGAGGACAGGGGGGTTTTTTGGAAGTCACAGTTTCGAAATGGCGAACGTCAGGACATGAGAGGAGCAATCCAATGAAACGAGATTTTCATGACGACAGGGGACATGGTGGGAACGCGGCAACAGGCATTACAAAGCGGCCGCAGGACCACGCTTGCGTCCTCTCACATCCGTTCCCTCCTCTCAAGTAGGACCCTCATTTGGGTGCGCTGTCACACTACCGTAAGACTGCCGTCGAATCTAAAAAGCATAAATCAGTGGTATATTAAGATATTTTGTGATGTTTTCTTTAATCAATGTATTTCTTCTCAGTGAAAAACTGCTTTGAGATGATTGCATGACTTGGTGACTTGCTTGCCTAAGCAATTTCAGAGATGGACTCTGGAGCCTGCTTTGACGACTTCAGAGATAAACTATTTAGCCTGCCTTGACGACTTCATAGTCTGCTTTGTTTGAATTGTCAAAACCTGATTGAGATCAATGCCACTTGATTATAAAAGGAGGGGAGCGATGCTCCTCAGCAGAGTCCGCTATGGGTTACCGTACAAACGCCTAGCTCGTATTGAAGCTCACTCTGCTGAGGGTGTTGGCTCTCCACCCTAATGGCATACGGTAAGAGTTCTTTAGCTTCATACAACTTGTTTGAACTGTGTTATCATTTCTGTGTGGGACCAATAAAGTGCCTATTGTTGGTAGCCAGAAGTGTCTTGTCGTTATTTCTGAGTGCCTATCTCCGACGATCCTTTATAAAACTTGATATTCATTCAAATTGAGTATCAGAAGTGTTTCAAAACAATCTGATACGGCAGTGGGAAAACAGCAAAGAGGTCCGGTGCCGCCGATACCTCTGGAAACTCAGCCCCCGGCCGATTGACCTCCGAGAGTCCAGTGGTGGTTCTGGCACCACCCAGTGCCCACCCCACCCACAGCGCCAATGACCCCCAAACGGATTGATTGACAGGGATTGAATACAAAGTAGTAGAGAGGGAGAACATCATACGGGCTTGATCGCATCGGTTAAGGACCGACGCAATCCGCAAAGCCCCCCCGGTCTGCTGGCTCTTTCGATCGTTCCTTGATAAGCAAACTGCAACCGCACTCGGTTATGATACTTGGAGCGGACAATGCTGCAGAACTGTTAGGAGTGTTAAAAAAAATTAAAAATGTAAGCTTATCGGGAAGGCGGCCCGGTAGGCCAGTGGTTAGCACGTTGGCTTCACAGTGCAGAGGTACCGGGTTCGATTCCAGCTCCGGCCTCCCTGTGTGGAGTTTGCATGTTCTCCCCGGGCCTGCGTGGGTTTTCTCCGGGTGCTCCGGTTTCCTCCCACATTCCAAAAACATGCGTGGCAGGCTGATTGAACACACTAAAATTGTCCCTAGGTGTGTGGGGGAGTTTGCATGGTTGTTCGTGTCTGTGTGCCCTGCGATTGGCTGGCAACCGATTCAGGGTGTCCCCCGCCTACTGCCCGAAGACAGCTGGGATAGGCTCCAGCACCCCCCGCGACCCTAGTGAGGATCAAGCGGCTCGGAAGATGAATGAATGAATGAGCCTATCGGGAGCTGAGGCGGCAAGGTCGGCCTTCTCTCGGCCTTTGCGGAAATAACCCGGATCGATAGATGGATGAAGAAGCAATTGCCTGGGCTTACGTACTCAACTTAGAACTCATCGCCGCCGTATATCAAGCTTTTGAAGGCGAGAAATTTCCCCTTTGACTCACTAAATCCACAAAGTTCCGAGTCCAGCGTCCACGTTCGCCAGCGAGCAAAGTCCCTGTTCCGGCGACGGGCCGAAAGCAAAAAAAAAAAAATGCTTTCTTACCGTGGCCCCCGCGGGTCAGAAAGGGCATCCGGTTGATGGCGATGGGCACGGTGCCGTGTTTGTTGTGGAAGTGGTGGACGTGGTGGGTGGTGCTGAGGGAGGAGGAGACTCTGGCGGCCACGGCCGGGCACGGGAACACCAGCAGGGCCAATGACAGCACCAGCCTGAGCAGGAAGGCCCGACTGGCCCAGACTGCGGGCGAAGCCGCCCCGGGTCTGGGTACCGCCAAGAGCCCTCCATCCACCTGAGCTTCCATCTCCCGCTCCACCAGGGCGGGGCCAGAGAGGAAGAGGAGGCCCCTCCCTCGTATACGACACCAACAAGGAAAAAACATTTCAAAGGAATCCGGGGCCCGCCATCTCCTGCACTTGGGCCCGGGGGCAGGTCGGGAAATAAAAAAAAAAATAAAGAGTAAAAGCCAAAAAACAACAAAAAAAAAAGATCCTTGTTTCAAAAATCCTCTGGGAAAAATCCTTCCTGAACCTCCAAATCCTCAGACAGTCTTGTATCGATATCCAATTGTTGCATCCCACCAATGTCCTCGCTAATTTAGAAGAAATCCAACATTTCCCTGGCTAACTAAGCCTCCATTTTATATCCTCGGATAACAACGTTGTCGACATTGACTTTGTTGTTTGACGCCGTCTCCTCAAGCCTACATCATGAGGAGAAACACTCCTGCCATCCCTTTGGAACTTTTTTGTCTGCAGATGAATGAATGTAACGCCGGCTGATGGCGGATTACTCTGGACGCGCGCCGGGCTGCGACGTTGGGGATGGGGGGGGGGGGGGCGTCGACAACGGAAAGAATCCAGATGTTGGCTTTGCGATCCCAGATGAAGCAGTCGGAAAAAAATATATAAAAAAAGCTCGGTTACCTTCTTGCGCTGTCCTTCATCATAACAAAGAGGAAACCAATAGAATTGGAATGCTCAGCCACACCGAGGACGCAACGGCATCAAACCATCAACCGGAGGAGTCGCATCAAACAACAATCGGCCGATCCCGCGTCTCGGGACGCTGCTCCGTCCTTCCACTTGCAATTCCTGCGTTTCCGCTGCTGCTCTTCTCCCCCCTCCTCCCCTCCCCTCCCGCCCGCTTGAGCTCTCCAGACGAGTCGAAAGCGCCGTTTGTCTCGCTGGGGCTCCCGGTTAGACTGCCGCAACCGCTGCATTTGCTGTGAAATTCATGCTAATCGAACGAAAAGCTGCAAGCGGGGCAAGAGCATCCTTCCTTTTCCAGCCTGCACACACTTCGCCCCGTGTCCTGTTCGCCCGCCGCCTCTCCGCTCCTCTAGTCAGCTCATTACCCACCCCCCGCCCCCTCTCCACCCCCTTTTCCTTGACGGCTGAATCGCAGGCGGTTCCTCCGCACAGAGCGGGGCAAGAAACCCAGCTGGGGGAGGGGGACGCTTTGGCGAGGTGAACGCACTCTCAGCCTTTGAAAACACAAGCGATGACTGTCACGCGTGTGTGTGTGTGTGTGTGTGTGTGTGTCGACAGGGGGCGCGAGAAGGAGAGGGGGGGCGGGAAAGGAGCTGGAGTGAAAAGAATCGGAACGTGGCAGGCAGATGAGAGGCTCGCGCACAAGACTAAACGTGAGGTACACCTGCTGCTCGGATCCAAGCAAAGTCTCACTCGGTTCTAAAGTTTCACCGTTTTATTTTTTCATGCGCCTGGCGGAAAAAAGCAACGGATTTCCATTCCCAATTTTTTATCACGTGCTTACATCAGCCGGTACTTGCTCACAATTTTTGCCTCTTTAAAAATTTCTCGTGTACATCAATTAGAGACAGACGTCTATTCATATTGAAACGCAGATTTAAAGGCGATGGATGGGGGTGGGGTGGGGGGGTCAAGGAAATAAAATGTACGTGTCGCAGAATGACCATGTTGAAAAGATGAGATACGGGATGAGAAGAGGAGCTAAAGTGTAAGTGAGCGGAAACGGTGGTGTGCATGTGTGAGTGAGTGTATTTGGTGGCGGGAGAGGGGGGTGGGGGGGTCGTGCGGTAGAGCAGAGCAGAGATGGAGTGAGATTGCGTCTCAGATGAATCACCGCCGATAGAGATCTGAGATGAGAGTCGGCAAAAAAGAGCAACAGAGAGAAAACTTGCCCCCCCCCCCCACAAACAGAAAAAAAAATAAGCCGGCATACGTCATCTGCAATGATGGCGGGGGAGAGAGTCCAGCGAATGCGAATGATCACACGCACCGCCCGACAGCAGATGAAAGATGCTATGGGGAGACCCCCGGGGGTGCTCGCTGCTGTCATGGCGAGCAAGAGGTGACACCTGCGGGGTGACGGCGCCGCATCCTCATTTTGCACCAACACTGAACTCAGACGAGGGATTACGCTCCCTTCAAAAAAAAATAAAAATAAAATATGCACGCACAAATGTGCCCTCCAACAACAACAACAAGAAAAAAAAAATTCAAGTTGAAAAAGGTTGTACCATTCTTGGAGAAGATTGCGAATGAAAATCCAAACGCACAGACACAAAATATAATATGATAACGCGCAAATGACGGCCTCAAGCGATGGCAGTTTAATGGTCAACCCTGGCGGAATTTTTCGTCTTTTCAAGGGCCCTCAAGTCAACGAATCGTAAGCTTCCCCTCTGACCATCCGTGACGCCGATCGGCGTGGAAAACACGTTCTTAAAATGTTTCGGCCGAGCGTGCCCGTTTTTTATGTTTACTGTGTTGCCACGGTGCTCACGGCAAATGCATTTTTATGCAAAATAATTGACAATAAAGTCACTTATCTTATGTGAAAGTGCTTCATAAAAATTGGGCTGGATTGCTTTTCATAAAATAGCCTGGGCGCATTATTATTTTTAGGTTTGGGAAAAAAAAAAAGCCTCTCATTATTCATTCATTCATCTTCCGAGCCGCTTGATCCTCACTAGGGTCGCGGGGGGTGCTGGAGCCTATCCCAGCTGTCTCCGGGCAGTAGGCGGGGGACACCCTGAATCGGTTGCCAGCCAATCGCAGGGCACACAGAGACGAACAACCATCCACGCTCACATTCACACCTAGGGACAATTTAGAGTGCTCAATCGGCCTGCCACGCATGTTTTTGGAATGTGGGAGGAAACCGGAGCACCCGGAGAAAACCCACGCAGGCCCGGGGAGAACATGCAAACTCCACACAGGGAGGCCGGAGCTGGAATCGAACCCGGTACCTCTGCACTGTGAAGCCGACGTGCTAACCACTGGACAACCGGGCCGCCCGCCTCTTATTATTCCATAGGTAAAATGTGCTTTTGTTTTATTATGAGCTTGGCACTGAAACCATTCATTCATTCATCTTCGGAATCGCTTGATCCTCACTAGGGTCGCGTTGGGGGAGGGATGGGGGGGGAGTGCTGGAGCCGATCCCAGCCGTCTCCGGGCAGTAGGCGGGGGACACCCTGAATCTCGGTTGCCAGCCAATCGCAGGGCACACATAGACGAACAACCATCCACGCTCACACTCACACCTAGGGACAATTTAGAGTGTTCAATCAGCCTGCCACGCATATTTTTGGAATGTGGGAGGAAACCGGAGCACCCGGAGAAAACCCACGGAGGCCCGGCGCAAACTCCACACAGGGAGGCCGGAGCTGGAATCGAACCCGGTACCTCTGCACTGTGAATCCAACGTGCTAACCACTGGACTACCGGGCCGCCCCACTGAAACCAGCGACGTTTCATTCAGGGGACCGAGTGGACTGGGACCTCATTAATGGAGAGCTAAACACCTGCTGCCTCAAAGAAAACAAGCAACGCACACACACACACACACACACACACACTGATCTTCAGCGGCGCAATAGTGATCATCCAAAGGCTGCAGGTCGGGCACTCAAGACGCCAAATATTCCCTCAGGGACCCTTGGAAGTCCACCGGGAGAAACGAAAGAGGGGGCGAGCCAAAACTCAACACCGTCATTGTCAAAAAGATTTTTTTCTGGACCACAAAAGACGTGGGCGCGATCGCCGTCTTTTACTGCTCAAAGACGAAGGCGGTTTTGGCTCTTGAGACTGAGGGCCAAGAACTGGGACGACCTGCTATGTCTGAACCGAATGCGAAATTTAAGTCATCAATTTTAAACGCCATTGAGCATTTTTTTTTTGTGGGGAGGGGCAGAATGATTCGAATGCAACATGTGGCTTCCTGGGACGGACGGGACCGGCAATTCAATTGTAGCGGTCATCCGCAGCGAGGCATCAGCGGGGAGCCAATGAGTGCATTTGCAGTCGACTCCAAGAGGATGGAACCGCAAGGTCACTCCCTTTGTTTTTGTTGCACACATTTGGGAAATGTCGGAGTCTGAAACAAAAGTTCACAAGTCCAGCTTTTATCTCCTGGTATTGACATCGAGATGTGTTTGGCAACTCAGGACAGAGCAGCTTTTTGCTTGAAGTCAGCCACTTTTCAAGGGAGCAGAACTATTGGGATATCCATTCATCCATCCATCCATCCATTTTCTGATTCACTTTATCCTCACAAGAGTGGCCGGGGATGCTGGAACCCATGCAAATACGGGGAGAACATGCAAACTCATCCATCCATCCATCCATCCATCCATCATCTACCGCTTATCCGGGGCCCGGGTCGCGGGGGCAACAGCTTTAGCAGGGAAGCCCAGACTTCCCTTTCCCTAGCTACTTCTTCCAGCACTCCCCAGGGGATCCCGAGACGTTCCCAGGCCAGCTGGGTGACATAGTCTCTCCAGCGTGTCCTGGGTCTTCCTCGGGGTCTCCTCCCGGTGGGACATGCCCGGAACACCTCACCAGGGAGGCGCTCCGGAGGCATCCGAATCAGATGCCCAAGCCACCTCATCTGGCTCCTCTCGATGTGGAGGAGAAGCGGCTCGACTCTGAGCCCCTCCCTGATGACCGAGCTTCTCACCTTATCTCTAAGGGAGAGCCCGGACACCCTGCGGAGAAAACTCATTTCAGCCGCTTGTATCCGGGATCTCGTTCTTTCGGTCACGACCCATAGCTCGTGACCATAGATGAGGGTTGGAACGTAGATCGACCGGTAAATTGAGAGCTTCGCCCTTTGGCTCAGCTCCTTCTTCACCACGACAGACCGATACAACGTCCGCATCACAGCAGACGCTGCACCGATCCGCCTGTCGATCTCCCGCTCCCTCCTGCCCCCACTCGTGAACAAGACCCCAAGATACTTGAACTCCTTCACTTGGGGCAAGATCTCCTCCCCGACCCGGAGGGGGCACTCCACCCTTTTCCAACTGAGGACCATGGTTTCAGATTTGGAGATGGATTTTCATCCCAACCGCTTCACACTCGGCTGCGAAACGCTCCAGTGAGAGTTGGAGAGCCCCGTTTGAAGGAGCCAACAGCACCACATCATCTGCAAAAAGCAGGGATGCAATACTGAGGCCCCCAAAACGGACCCCCTCAACGCTTTGGCTGCGTCTAGAAATTCTGTCCATAAAAGTTATGAACAGAATCGGCGACAAAGGGCAGCCTTGGCGGAGTCCTACCCCCACTGGAAACGATTCCGATTTACTGCCGGCAATGCGAACCAAACTCTGACATCGGTGGTATAGTGACCGAACAGCCCGTACACATGCAAACTCCACACAGAAATTGTCTATTTGGTAATGACGCCGATATGATCCACGTCACAGCGCCGGTTAAAATTGCTGAAATGTGACAGGCCGGCGGTGGGGAAGACGCCTCATCAGTTCTTTTGCTCGTGAAGTCGTGTGTTCAAGAAGCAATGAAGCGGTTGAGCCGCGAGGTAGCAGCGGCACGCATTCCATTTTATGACCCTCCCATGGTCAAAAGTAGGCGAGTGGATCTGTCATTCCCACCCCCTGCGGCCATCCATCCATCCATCTCCGCGGTCGAGACTAGTCGCTCCCTGCAGCTGTGGACAGCGGAGGACAGATGTAGACAGCTGTGGACAGCTCGCCCATCCCAACATCCATTAAAAATCCACATGGCCCTTAACTCCAAGACCCTGGAGCTGATCGCGAGAAAGAAATTGTCATATTGACGTCTGCTTTCTTTGTGGAGCCCCCCCCAACCCACCCCCTCTGAAAAAAAAAAAAGATATACACTAGCCAGGACCTAAGACCATTTTCTTTGACTTTCCATTGTGAATGTAATAATCAGGATGAACAGTCAAAGCTGGGCGTGGACGGAGCACACCTGTTTAAGCCATCTCCTCATAGTACCGGTTTTACAGTCCAGTCATCTCCCGCACACGGGGAGACAATTCGACACGGATTGCTGGAATTTAAAATACAATTTTTAGAGAGAGCGGCGGCCCAAAAATGGTACCCGGCGAGCTGCAGATGGAATCTTTGGAGAGGGACGGCTTCTTTGTGCAACAACACGGAAGAAAGTCATCCTGCTTCTCGGGGAGATAGTGCAGCATTTATGCATCCCAAAAAAAAAATCTCATTGCATACAAGAGAAAGAAAACAAGACAAAGAGAGCCCTGTGTGTATTTGAAGACAATCTATGGTTGTGTCCTTGCAGATAAGCTGCGCAGCTTGTTATTTGAAAAATTTCCAAGCAAGAAAATATTTGAATTTTGTAGGTCACTGATTTGAAAGAAAATTGCGTTCACTCATTTAGAGGTCCTGCCGATTCATCAGCCTTCAAGAGCCCTTTTCAAAAGAGTCACGATTAGCTGGACTTTTGTCGACGAAGGGTGATGTTGTCTTACTTTCTCATGAAATGGAAAATGCGATTCAATGTTGGAGTGACTCAGATGGACATCCTTGCGCCGTTTGTTCACTGGTTGGCCCTTTGACCCCATTCAATGCAATTTGCATAAATCGTTGCTGAGATTCTTGCGAGAGGCATTTTCAAGCACAGCAAAATCTACTTTTCAACATCAGCAACAAAGTAAGAATTTCCGTTTTCCCCGCCCCCCCCATCTTATTCCGCCATATTTTCACATCAAGCCATTTATTCACAAAACATTCTAACCAAAGAAGCATGAGCCTATTATGCCTACCCCAGTACAAAAGGTAAAGCAAACAAAACTATCAAAGCAACTCCAAATGCTGTCTGCATTATTCACATCATAAAAAAACAAAAGCGTAAGAAACGAGGAAAAAAATAGCTTACATCGTCCAAAAATGTTGCTTCATTCATGATCAATTTTCTGTTTATAGTGATTGGGTGATGAGCAAATGTATTTAGTTTTGTTTAAATTGACACTTAATTTGCCTGAAACC
Organism: Hippocampus zosterae; assembly: GCF_025434085.1. NCBI lineage: Eukaryota > Metazoa > Chordata > Actinopteri > Syngnathiformes > Syngnathidae > Hippocampus > Hippocampus zosterae. The sequence goes on along the minus strand of NC_067451.1, from coordinate 2,959,060 downwards.
ATTCTTACTCCAAACAAATTAATGTGGCTCTTTCGTTTTTCATACCAAATCATTTTTCCAAGTCATTACCACAAAAGAGAATAATTGTGATTAACATCAAGTGTGGAGTTTTTGAAATCATGCACAGATCTTGACGGCAAAGTTTAAAATAACAAAGGGCTTTACATGGACCCCTGAGGAACGCCACCAGTCACTTTTGAACTAGACTGACTAGAGATAAGGTGGTGCCCTTTGGGGTCTAAAACCACACTGTTGATCACACAAAACATCATATGTTTATCCAAAAATCATCATTGGCCTCAAAACATTCACATCGGTCGCATTTGATTTCCTTGAAGCAAAAACAGCTTGACATGGAGTCAAAACTGACCGGTGTTTTCCACAAAGAGCCGATTTGACACAAGATAAAATGGCTGAAACATCATGCTCAACCAGTGCGCGTTTGTAAATCAATATGGGCTGGGCCTCTCCTCCCCTCTGCCGTGATGTCCCACTTCGCGCTTGATCTCTAAACAATTTTAATCCTCAAGGCTACCACAAACACCAGCTTTTAAAAGTGGCGACTCATTCGCTACCTCTGGGAGGCACTTTCCTCATAATCCCTATTTGGAATGTCTGTGGCTTCTTCTCATGTCATATCTTATCTATGGGAGAAAACCCTAAAAAAAACACTGCGCTGATTTCCCCGTCAGAGGAAAGTATTTCCTCCAGGTTTGTCCCTGATGCCGGTCTGTGCTTTCTATGCACGTGTGGCAGATAGAGTGGACCGAGCGGAACCAGGATTTTGGAGTAAATGTACACACAGACTGTTATCTCCTCAATGATTCAGGACTCATTACACGCTCTGCACACACAAGACAGTCCTGCTTCTGCTCCTGCCCAACAAGGTAGACAATATAGTCAAGTTATCCCAAATGCACAGCGGGGCTCTACACTAGCCTGTTGTGTCTGATGACATTGTTGTGCTTTTTTTAAAAAATGGTTTTCGACTGAAGTGGTTGATTCAGGGTGTCCCCCGCCTACTGCCCGAAGACAGCTGGGATAGGCTCCAGCACCCCCCGCGACCCTAGTGAGGATCAAGCGTCTCGGAAAATGAATGAATGAATGAATGGTTGACCCCACTCTTGAGGACTTGCACACTGCAAGAATCAAGACAAGGGCACGGAAAATCCTCCTGGATCCCCCGCACCCTGCCCACCACCTTTTTCAGCCACTCCCCTAAGGCAGACGCTACAGATCCATGCGCACCAAATCCAGTAGACACTTAAACAGCTTCTTCCCTTTAGCCATTAACTCCTTAAACAGTCACTGACATAGTCACTCATCTTGCACCACAAAATGGTACTACAAAACTACTGGTTACTCTAAAATGGTTCAATGATTTTGCTGTTTACGATGATACTAGTGCAGCGTGTTATACCGGAGACAAATTCCTTGTGTGTTCTACATACTTGGCCAATAAAGATGATTCTGATTCTGATTCTGATTGACATTTGTTCTGCAGCGCTTTCTGAGATTTTGGCATCCTCTGCTTGTCTTGGTGCCTTGAGAAAATGTAAAAATAAAATAAAATTAACAAAATATTAAAAAAAAAAATCCACGGTACTGCTTCTGTGTACTGTATGTGGTCTATTTTTTTTTCTACTGCACGATTTGACAGCTTGCGCCCGTATGCAGTTGAGTGGGGCCTTTTCAAACCCCCAATTGGTTTCTTCATAGCAGTTATTAAGGGTCACTATCAGCATCTTTCCCGCCAGGATAATTCTATTTTCCTTTTTATGGGTGAAACGCCACCGTGGAGGCTCTCCCCGGTGCCAATACATCCAATGTGCCAACAAATTCAGCATATAGACAGATTTTACACAGGGGAAATTAACTTGTCGCCATAAACTGCTAGTTACATGAAACAATGAAGAAAAAAAAAATCCTACCACACTTGCTCTGTGTCATACAGTAAAACTAAGAAGTAGAAATTCAAAACAATTGTGACAAGGCAAGCACTGGAAAGATATTTTGTCGAGTGCCTCATAAATAAGTTAATGAATAGCATGCATATTGTGAGTTGTACGTGTCAGTGCAGAAAATGCCACACCAAAATGTACAGGATGTTGGAAATGAAGCTATTTGGCAGTTTTGAAGGCAATTACGTCTGCCCCGCCCGACACCATCTCCTCCCTCCCACATGCCACATGTGCAAGTATTTGAGTCGGCGTACTTGTCTCCTACTCACTTGGCTGTCCTAGAGTTTTTTTTTTTTCCCAATCGCATGCTGTGCCCCCCTCCGTTAGAGGAGCAAAGTTTGGGACTTTTTTTCCCCCCCCCCAACTTCCCCTTCCAGATGTTTTTATATATTATATATTATATTTTATATTAGGGCGGCCCGGTAGTCCAGTGGTTAGCACGTCGGCTTCACCGTACAGAGGTACCAGGTTCGATTCCAGCTCCGGCCTCCCTGTGTGGAGTTTGCATGTTCTCCCCGGGCCTGCGTGGGTTTTCTCCGGGTGCTCCGGTTTCCTCCCACATTCCAAAAATATGCATGGCAGGCTGATTGAACACTCTAAATTGTCCCTAGGTGTGAGTGTGAGCGTGGATGGTGTGTTTGTCTATGTGTGCCCTGCGATTGGCTGGCAACCGATTCAGGGTGTCCCCCGCCTACTGCCCGGAGACGGCTGGGATGGGCTCCAGCAACCCCCGCGACCTTAGTGAGGATCAAGCGGTACGGAAGATGAATGAATGAATGAATGAATATTTTATATTTTCATTTCATTTTATATTTTCATATAAGAAAATCTGAGCGTCGTTTGACGCCCCATTCAGGCTTCTCTGTTCTGTCGCCTTCTGTTGGGTATTGTTCTTTAAATCTCTTGGATGAGTAGGAACTGTGAAGTGAAGTTCACTGCTCTGCACTCGTTCCCGCGCACTGACAATAAATTGGATTTCATTGGATTCATTCCTACATTTGCAAGCCTGTTACCACATATTACCCAAAGCATGCATCAGTAGAGCGGGAGAGGTCGATTGAGACATCAAGTTAACCAAGACGGCTCGGTTGAAGGGTTAAACATGTCGGGGAGCCCGCACGGAATATGCACCCTTCACAGTTCATCACGGTATCGACTGCTCCTGCCTGTCAGGATGCAAAATGCTTCACTGGGCATTTGAATGTCAAAGAATGAAATGAGGTACCGCAAAGTATGATGAGTAAGTATACTCAACGGTTAGTCTGGCCATAAAATAGGGTACACTTGCGCAATCGACTTTCCAATATTAAATTCTAAAGTTTAGTTACTGCCAGCATTCAGCTAACTATTTCCACACGGCAGAAGTGGCTCATCGGATAACCGCTCGAGTCACTTGTGCGTTTGCATAAAACATGAGGCGGGCCAATGTAAGCGAACCGAACTTCACAACAACATCCCCCCCCACCCCCCTCACACTTCCGTCCGTCATATCCCCTTACATGTGCCGTGCATGACACAACATCACTTATTGATGGGGGGGGGGGGGGGGGGGTGCTGGACGAGTAAACAAATCACATGTACAGTATGCGCTCAATAATTTAGAGGCACTAAGAGGGCTGTGTGAGCATTTTCGAGGTGCAATCCATATTTGGAGATTAGCTGGAGTGTAGACATCCATCTTGACTCCGAGATACTTTGGTGTGAGGCAAGCAAGCGTGACATGCCAGGAATTTGAAATCGAGGATCACTAATCAGAGATAACTACTGGAGAGCAAGACTTGAAACTAGAGAAAGAAATTGCTGGAGAAATTGCATGTGAAGGCTGAAATGGACACGGAGCAGAATGATGGAAAATGGAATGAAATGGAATGAGCTGGAGAGGTTTGAACCGGTCAAAAAAATGTTGACATGAGAAGAAAAGCATTGGAAAATATCTTATTGTTTAGCTTTTATTTTGTCGGGGAAGGAATAAGGGAAGATTTTGTGGGAATTTTAGTGGTGAAAATGTTTAATTGGGGGGGGGGGGGGGGGTCAATGGGAATTGTTGGTGAGGTGAATTGAATGATCCGAATGCTTGGAGTTTCAAATGAGAACTATGTGAATTTGTTTTGCTGAAAGAGTCACTGGGAAAGAATTTGGACATTTTTGTTTGCATTTTAAAAGTGAAAATTTTTGGTCAGTGGAAATTTGGGCATGTTGAAAATTGTTCTCAGAGTGAAGTGAATGAGCGCTTTGAATTTCAAATGGGAAGAATGGGAATTTGTTTTGATGAAAAGAGTCATTGGGAAAGAAATGGGATTTTTTTTGGCAGGTATTTCAATGGTGAATTTGTTCAAGGTCATTCTCAAGGTAAATTGAGTCATCTGAATGATTTGAACAATTTCAAACTGTTAAATTGAATGTGCTATTGGGAATGAATAACTTGGGCAGCAGATGAATGTGGCTAAAACTTAAATGCTCATTCAATTCCAGAACGTTGACCTCAAGTCTGTTTTGGACTTTGTTGTCTCGTCACCACAGAGTGGGTGGATTGTCCCCCCTGCATATCAAATAATTTTATTGCAATAAATTGAGCAGACTTATCTGGCCTGCATTTGGTTATTTTCACTGCCTCGCCTGCCAAGACGCTTAAATAATAATTTAGGCAAATTATTATTATATATATATATAAATCATTATTTTTATATATATACAGTACTAGCTGGTTCGCCGCCCTCCGGGCGGCTCATCAGCTAGTTCCTGCGGAAGGCTGGTAAGGTGGGCCTTCGGCCCACAAAAGTGTTGTTGCTTGGTTCAACTTTTTGTTCATCTTCATTGCTTATCGCGAAAATAAAGAGATGTTTAGCTCTACTAAATAACTAACAATTTCATTGCAATGCTTATGGGTAGACAACATTTTTTCGCTAAGATGCCCGCGCAATTGTAGTGAGCCACTGCCTGAGCGGCGCAGTAGGTACGTTTTGAAAAGGGACAGACGGAAGGACAGACCGCGTGCGGGACGACGCGCAATATATATATAGATTTAAGCGTCTTGGCAAATTATTATATATATATATATATATATATATATATACACACAGTATATATACCTATATTCATTCATTCATTCATTTTCCGAGCCGCTTGATCCTCACTAGGGTCGCGGGGGGTGCTGGAGCCTATCCCAGCTGTCTTCGGGCAGTAGGCGGGGGACACCCTGAATCGGTTGCCAGCCAATCGCAGGGCACACAGAGACAAACAACCATTCGCACCCACACTCACACCTAGGGACAATTTTGAGTGTTCAATCAGCCTGCCATGCATATTTTTGGAATGTGGGAGGAAACCGGAGCACCCGGAGAAAACCCACGCAAGCCCGGGGAGAACATGCAAACTCCACACAGGGAGGCCGGAGCTGGAATCGAACCCGGTACCTCTGCACTGTGAAGCCCACGTGCTAACCACTGGACTACCGGGCTGCCCCTATATACCTATATATAGGTCTTATTTTCTTCTCTCAACGTGAGTTTTTTTTTTCCAACTTCATCCGTCTTCGTCTCTCATTAAAAATAGCAGAGAACTGATTCCTTGCAGTGGTGATGTTGACGAAATCTCAGAATAGACCAGCGCCCTCAAAACGCAGCAAAAAGAATCATCGTATGTCTGCTCACTGGACAGTCATTGCTCTCGCGTAGAGGAGACTTTGGTCCGTGCAAGGACAAAGCGGCGAGAGCTAAATCAGAGCAACAGCGATTTACTGCTCAAGCACCCGGCAAGGGGCATTTACATCTCTGCCGCCTGGTAGGTCAAAACTATGAACGAATCCATGTTAGTTTCCTTTCACCCGTGGATTCCAAATGACAGCGTGTGGAAAAAGGCAGAAAGGGACGCCAAGTCGAGGGCTGGCGCAGCATCAACGCCATGACGACCAATTAGCAGTAAAACACAAGTGGGCGAAAGGGCACTTTTTACCCCTCCACCCTTCGACGCCTTCTTCACATTCGCCCCGTTTCGGGGCCGTCTCGCGGGGTTTCCGCTTCCGATGGCCCGCCACCTCCCACAGGTTGCCAGATGGCATTTGCGTTTGTTTGCTCGAGTGCGGCCTCCGGAGCTGCGGGGCTCGAGAGCCGCTGGATCGCACCAGAGGACGTGTTGGAACATGCCAGAAATTTCATGCGTCCTCGCAAACAAACACAACACCCCATGCGCTCAGAATGGCATCATCAAGTGAGGTTCAAAAAAATATTACTTCCAGAATGTAATCTAGTTTAAATTATTACCCGGATGTATTTGCATTAGAAAATAATAATTTGGGGCGGGGGCGGCCCGGTAGTCCAGTGGTTAGCACGTCGGCTTCACAGTGCAGAGGTACCGGGTTCGATTCCAGCTCCGGCCTCCATGTGTGGAGTTTGCATGTTCTCCCCGGGCCTGCGTGGGTTTTCTCCGGGTGCTCCGGTTTCCTCCCACATTCCAAAAACATGCGTGGCAGGCTGATTGAACACTCTAAATTGTCCCTAGGTGTGGGTGTGAGTGCGAATGGTTGTTCGTCTCTGTGTGCCCTGCGATTGGCTGGCAACTGATCCAGGGTGTCCCCCGCCTACTGCCCGAAGACGGCTGGGATAGGCTCCAGCACCCCCCGCGACCCTAGTGAGGATTAAGCGGCTCCGAAAATGGATGGATGGATGGATGAATTTGGGGCGGCCCGGTGGTCCAGTGGTTAGCACGTCGGCTTCACAGTGCAGAGGTACCGGGTTCGATTCCAGCTCCGGCCTCCCTGTGTGGAGTTTGCATGTTCTCCCCGGGCCTGCGTGGGTTTTTTCCGGGTGCTCCGGTTTCCTCCCACATTCCAAAAATGTGCACGGCAGGCTGATTGGACGCTCTAAATTGTCCCTAGGTGTGAGTGTGAGCGTGGATGGTTGTTCGTCTCTGTGTGCCCTGCGATTGGCTGGCAACCGATTCAGGGTGTCCCCCGCCTACTGCCCGAAGACAGCTGGGATAGGCTCCAGCAGCCCCCGCGACCCTAATGAGAATCAAGCGGCTCGGAAGATGAATGAATGAATGAATGAATGAATGAATGAATGAATGAATGAAAATAATAATTTGCTTTTCGATATTACCATCGACTGTATGTCGAGTAATAAGTTACTTATGATTAAAGTTGGCAGATTGGCGTTACCGTAGCGTGACGTCATCAGCCACTGACAAACGGCCAATCAGAGTGATCGCCATTTTTGCATACCGCCATTGCTTTCCCATTCATTCAAATGATATAAAAAAAACCCCAAAACATCAACCCTCTTAATTCCGCACAATTCGACACGTTGCTTTTTAACTTGGATTTGTTCCTGCTTGTATTTTGTTTCGCAAATCGTCTCCACGCGCGGTCTGACGTCTCAAGTCAGGGAGCCACAAGGCGTCATAGATTTTTGTCACACGTTACATGACACTCGCGATTGGTCCCCTGAGCCTCCCGAGAGACAAGGTGAGGTTTTAATGAGGACACTGAGAAAACCAAGCGGAATGCTAATATTTAGCCCTGATCAAAGCCGATTCACCCTTGCGCACCCGGAGTGTAATTAAAGACGTGTGTGCCCTTGAGGGAAAGTTCCTCGCTATTCGTCCACCAACGGAGTAATTATTGTTAATTTCCGATCATGTCTGAGGTTACAAAAGTTATTTAAAGCCTCGATGGCGAATGATTAAAGGTGGCTCGCGAGAAGCGGTTTTCGCTCCGAGGTTATTTTTCACCGTCCGCGTTGATTCTTGGCAATCATCGGTCAGCCTCGGTGACCCTTCGGTCTCAGCTCCGTCTATTACGATTAATTACGGAGCATAACCAAAGCCATAGAGTCAAATCGCGTGACAACGTACGTTGAGGGGCAACAGGAATTTGTACGTTTTAACGGTAGTTCATTGTGATCGTTGTCAATAAAATGGCCGCCAGCTATGATGTTTAATACATTTATAGATGTAAAAATATGAACGTGTAATACGGTATAAAAACGTCAATTAATTGCATGTATACAGTATGAAGAAAAAAAAATTGTCATGAAACAAACAACTGTCGTGTTCCTACTTTAGATCTGAAAACATTCCGTCGGCAAATGAAAAGTGGCTTCTGTGCCATCTCTTGTCAAAATCATCGACGTGGCCAATTCGTCGTCTCGGCTGAGCTTCGTTTGGGAGACTCCTTTTCGCAAGATTTGCTTCCGTTTACCAGACATGTTGTCCGAGCATGTGCGCAGGACCGCGCCGTGCTTCCGGAAGTACATCGATGTACGAGTCGATCAGAAGCGTTGCTAAGCAACGGAGGGGTATCCCGCGCTGTACATTTTGTTCATAAGCAAGGTCGCGGCGGCCGTGAACGTCCCGCGGTTCGGTGTCACAAAGCCCTTTTTCGCTATTATGTGAACATTAGTTAAGTTTTTCGGAAAACACAAGTTTAAAGAAAAATTCTGAAAAATAGCTTTCTGTGACAGGATGCATTTACAGCAAAACTTTCACTCAGGAGCTATTTTTATTTTTATTTCTTTGCATTTGTAATACTTCAAATATCTAAACAATGCTTTCCCACTAAATCACAACACAAACAACCCGAAAAAAGGGCATTTTCATTGCAGAATAACAGTTTATGGCATGAAAAACACTGCACTGATGCATGAACTGCGCATGAACTTTTCACGAACCACCGCACCGCTTTCGCACGCCACCTCGCCATGAGGGATCTCCGTACTCTAAACACAAACATATACGATGTGTGGAACAAGATCTGATCAAAGCCACTCCTGCCATCTAGTGGTGATTTAGATGTACTGAAATATTCCCAATGCCGAGGAGCTGAGCGAAACACGTATTTTTATTTATTGATTTTTTTTAAACACCAAAAACATAATTTTACATTGTGACACTAAATAACGTTCATTCATTCATTCATTCATTCATTCATTCATTCATCTTCCGAGCCGCTTGATCCTGACTAGGGTCGCGGTGGGGGCTGGAGCCTATCCCAGCTGTCTTCGGGCAGTAGGCGGGGGACACCCTGAATCGGTTGCCAGCCAATCGCAGGGCACACAGAAACGAACAACCATTCGCACTCACACTCACACCTAGGGACAATTTAGAGTGTCCAATCAGCCTGCCACGCATGTTTTTGGAATGTGGGAGGAAATCGGAGCACCCGGAGAAAACCCACGCAGGCCCGGGCAGAACATGCAAACTCCACACAGGGAGGCCGGAGCTGGAATCGAACCCAGTACCTCTGCAGTGTGAAGCCGACGTGCTAACCACTGGGCTACCGGGCCGCCACTAAATAACATTCATTCATTCATTCATCTTCCTAACCGCTTGTTCCTCACTAGGGTCGCGGGGGGTGCTGGAGCCTATCCCAGCTGTCTTCGGGCAGTAGGCGGGGGACACCCTGAATCGGTTGCCAGCCAATCGCAGGTCACGCAGAAACGAACAACCATTCGCACTCACACTCACACCTAGGGACAATTTAGAGTGTTCAATCAGCCTGCCACGCATGTTTTTGGAATGTGGGAGGAAACCGGAGCACCCGGAGAAAACCCACGCAGGCCCGGGGAGAACATGCAAACTCCACACAGGGAGGCCGGAGCTGGAATCGAACCCGCTACCTCTGCAGTGTGAAGCCGACGTGCTAACCACTGGGCTACCGGGCCGCCCACTAAATAACATGTTTTTTGCAAATATAATTTTACGTTTTGGCATTAAATGAGTTAAAGGCGTGGTTCCCATTAAACAGCGGTGACAGGTGTTTACCAACTCTGTATGGCTTTCTTAAAAAAATAAAGCTGCTCGATTGGACGAAGCAGGCAAATGCGCGTTCCTCTACCACATTTGCTGCTTTTTGCTTGCAAACAAGTACCTTGAAATCGCAGCAAGACGCCGGTGGCTACAAGCTTTTTGTGTGCGCTTTCCAATTCCTTGATTCCGCCCGCTTGATCACTGCACCGACTTGGAGCAAGAGATCCCCATTCTACTCTCCTCGACGGGGGCACACAGAGACATTTGACTAAGCAGATACTTTCTCAAGCATGAATTATTCAGTGCAGAAGGAGAATACTGTGATTCACGGTTATAATAGGAGGTCCTGAAATGGCACACTGCCTCATATATATTTCAAACCGAGGCATCGAGGCCTTTTCATGCAAGAAACCACTGATGTGGGGGGGGGGGGGGGCGATTCCCAGTGCCGGAGCCAAATTCCCGTTGGTCTGGGATGCTCATCGCTCTTGACGGAGAGATTCGGATGGGGGATGGGTCATTTATCGGCCTTTACAAGTTGGGAAAAGTCGCAGCCTTTTTGACTTTTTTATTTTTAATCGAGAGTGTACAAAAATAAAATTGCCCGACTGTCGGGTGGAAAAAAATCATGCCGAGAGAGACTCTTGAAAAATACAACGTGTGTAAACACCACGCCAAGCTTCCAACTGGCCACGGCTCGTGGCAGAGTGATACATCAGAAAGCAAAAGCTTCTCTTTTTCCACCCACACGCCAAACGCTCTCAGCCTATTAAGTCGGGCCTGTTAGCGTCTTCTCTCTCACTGCACAGGCAGACCAAATTGTCACAGAGAGGTTTGCACTCAAAAGCCGGGAACAAGATGTTGTCTGCGTCGACGTGCCTCCTTCTACGGTGCAAATTTTTGCCTGCTTGCGGATAATTGCCGTACGGGCGGGGTGGACGCCTCCGACCTCATAACGAGGAAAAGTTTGTCCGCGTCGGGTACGTTGGAGTGGATGCTGAGTGGGCAAGTGCAGAAAATAACCAAAACGGATTGTTAGCAAGGACGTGACTTCTTTTTCTTTTTTCTTACGCGGGAAATTTAGTACGACCAACTTCTGAACAGACTGTACATCCAATACAGAATCTGACTCGGGCAGTAGGCTATTTTTTCTTAATTGCTTTTAAATTGCCAGTTTTAAAGCACTGATAATGACAGCAAAGATAATTATAGAGCAATTAAATATTTGATCAACATTTCTTTTCATTGCTTTGAAACAGTTTTATTCATTAAGACAACAAACGTAGAATAACATAAAATCGCACCGTAAACTACGAAGAAAAGGACCAATCAGGAATGATAAATATGCCTTATTATGCAAACATGAGTACATTTTAGGTTATGATCCCACATACGGCGTTCGCATCATTGCTACTTGCAAATGTGACTGATCAAGAGATGACACGATAGATTGCTCCTGTTATCTGGTGGCTGCCGGCTGGCTATTCGCGACTAAACTGCAAATGCCTGGCGCAGGCTGTGCAAACCCTGCTTGCATTTTAATCACTCGGGGTGCGACTGGCTCAAATGATTCAACAGGCTTCTCGTATCGCCTTGCGGTGGACGACACAGCGCGCGCAACAGCATCCTCCACAATGGCTTCATCTTCGTAAGTCGCGGCGAAAGCTCTACCTTTGGTCAATTGGTTACGATGACTTTCTGTTGACTGCTTCTGCTTTCATTTCTTGGCGGATTCTATTTATCGACTCGCCAATGAGGACTCCGATTCGTTAGACTGACAACCCGCAGGTCTTGAGCCGCATCCGGCTCTTTAGCGCCGCCCTAGTGGCTCCCTGGTGCTTGTTCTAAAATGTTTGAAGATGGAAAAAAATATTTTTTGTTTTAATATGGTTGCAGAAGGAGGACAACCATGACATAAACATTCTTAACATTTTCCAATGCTGTAAAAATATGTAGAATACATATTAAATGTCAACCAAGATTTGCGGGCGGCCCGGTAGTCCAGTGGTTAGCACGTCGGCTTCACAGTGCAGAGGTACCGGGTTCGATTCCAGCTTCGGCCTCCCTGTGTGGAGTTTGCATGTTCTCCCCGGGCCTGCGGGGGGTTTCTCCGGGTGCTCCGGTTTTCTCCCACGTTCCAAAAACATGCGTGGCAGGCTGATTGAACACTCTAAATTGTCCCTAGGTGTGAGTGTGAGTGGTTGTTCATTTCTGTGTGCCCTGCGATTGGCTGGCAACCGATTCAGGGTGTCCCCCGCCTACTGCCCGGAGACAGATGGGATAGGCTCCAGCACCCCCCGCAACCCTAGTGAGGATCAAGCGGCTCGGAAGATGAACCAAGATTTGCGTCATAGCCTGCGACACATGATTGTATCAGCAGGACGAGATGCCAGGCAGGTGGCTGTTGAAAGAAGAAAAGAAAAAATGGTGTTTCATGTACAATTTACCGAGGGTACTAGCGAAGAATGGGAATCTGGAAGGAATCGTTTTGGTCCAATATGGCTCAACATTTTAGGTCACCGGCCCCTGAGCTAGTCCCCCACATATCCACCACGTCCGATGTACCGCGGTATCGTATCGGTCCGGGGACCAGTGGTTGGAGAACCCTGCCATGGAGGACACAATCTCATAGAATACCAGTGCCTCCAGTCCAAGAAGACTGTCCACCCGACGCCAGTCCAATGTGCTGGCGTCGGGTGGCTGGCAGTTGTGCACAGCGGTGTTTCCATGGTTACGACGCAGGGAGCATATTTTGTCTGCCCAGTCTATTCGGTGAGATTCAATCAGGTTTGCCGCCGCTCTCGGCCAGAAAAGATTGTTTGTGATTAGCACCTATGATTGCAGATGTGATCCGCATTCTCTCCTTTTACGCTCACAAAAAAGGCACGAGCGCATTAGCCGCGACTTCGTGTCTGTCTCTATCTGCACTCCGGTCCTCTTCTTGAAGGTTTGTCCATTAGCCCAACGCATATGACGACACGCGGCCAGCTCATAGGGGATTGATCAATTGTGAGGAGTTGAAGCCATGAACTCCGTGAGCCTCCCGTATTCCCCTTTTTAGAAAGAAAACTGAGAGATGGGGAGCGGAGGGAGACGACGCTTGAGAATGAGGAAGGGCGGAAGGGATAAGGACGGGTCTTTTACGTAAAAATCGGTGCTTCGACACGAGGGCGTTATTAAAATTCCCAACATCCAAGACAGCGCTCGAAGAATCCCATCACCCTGAGAGGTCAGTCATCAAAACGTATCCAAACCAGCTTCAACGCCAGCGTGAGGGAAATGCAATCCATCGCGGCTTCGACTGCACCGTATCAGCACTTCTACTGGTGCGGGGCCCCCACCGATGCCCTGATCGGATCAAGACACGCTTCTGTACTCTTGACTTGGCCAACTCCAGTGACGAGATCCATCATTTAATGAGTGTGCGGCGCCCAACGCTCCCCCACACCCCCCCCCAAAAAAAATGATGCTTGTTATTCTATGAAGTTGCAATCTCTACTCGGCGGGCAAAAAGTGTTCCAGCTGGGTTACTAAAGGCTTAGCACAAGTGCAACCATTAAATGAACTGAAGACTTTTCAAAAGCCGCAAGAAACAAGAAAAAAAATCCTCTGTGATTTTAGTAGCAATTACCTATAACTCATTCATTCATTCATTCATCTTCCTAACCGCTTGATCCTCACTAGGGTCGCGGGGGGTGCTGGAGCCTATCCCAGCCGTCTTCGGGCAGTAGGCGGGGGACACCCTGAATCGGTTGCCAGCCAATCGCAGGGCACACAGAAACGAACAATCATTCGCACTCACACTCACACCTAGGGAGAATTTAGAGTGTTCAATCAGCCTGCCACGCATGTTTTTTGGAATGTGGGAGGAAACCGGAGCACCCGGAGAAAACTCCAAACTCCACACAGGGAGGCCGGAGCTGGAATCAAACCCGGTACCTCTGCACTGTGAAGCCGACGTGCTAACCGCTGGACTACCGGGCCGCCCAATTACCTATAACTATCTTTTAAAATTCTCCATCCCGCAAAACCCCCACAAAAAAATCCAGTGAGTGGGTGTACGATATTCCATTTCAGATTAAGATTCAAGGTGGACCAAGCCTCTGATTCACAACACCTCAAAATGTCACTCGGACATGGAGAATTTTTTTTTCCTCTCCTTGCTTGGGAGCCGGTTAGGTGATGATTAAATTGAGGCTGCCGCTGGAAACATTTTTTGACATTGACCAGCCGGGACAGAATCTACGGGAAGGGGCATCCCTTCATGTGTTGAAGAACCCAGGATAGCATTGATGCATTTTGAACTGTGGACCCCTGAAGCCCCTTCACTTTAATGATTGAGCTCCACACAAACTTGTGCATCGTGCACGTCCCAAAAATCATCAGCAGTTCAATAACGAAGTCGATTTTTTTTTCCCAGGACCATTTTACAGCAAGTTTCGAGGACGGCCAAAATGTCCGTGCAAATACGAAACCTTTAGAAATGTCGGATTTTGCTCTACCCCCCCCCCCCCAGCAAGCAAACGGACAGCTGCTGGGGTTGCTAGGCAACAGGAGTGTTGCTTAGGATTGACCTAGTCGCTCTTCCAAACGCTTGTTTTGGCCCATCCTCGGCTAAATAGAACGATTTAGCGGACAACCTTCCGATGCCACGACTGCTGTAGCTCAGCTCAGTGCGGCTTTTTGCGTGGCAGCCAGATGATTTGTGTTGAAAAACAAAACAAATCAAAACAACAAGAACAAAAAAAAAATAACTGGCGTCATTACACCGAGTCGAGAGCACGGCTGTCATCGCTCTTGAAGGAGAGTGTTCATAGCACTTCAGAGTAACAATTCTTCAATGACAGCCAAGCACTGACATTGATTGAAGAGCTGATAGCGTCTAAAGAAATCCCATTAGCCATACGCACGCATGGCTCGATGATCCACAAACATAAGTTGGCAACACAGGCACGGAGGCAAACGGGAGGACTGCGGTGTCATCCTGACAAAAAAAAAGCAAGCTTACTTACAATTTTTCGTTGGTGATGAATGACATCTTGGGCCAATCTCATCCAACAAGCGTGCTTCACAATCGAGCCAAGCAGCGTTTTGCAACCTAGCATAATGAGCCGATATGACCATTATTTAACCTCACTTCGGGGCACAATCAGCTAAACATCAGCACCTCTCAAAGACTCTGTTACGGCATTGATGCAACGGCGGACTGCCTAATGCAGGCATGTCCAAAGTCCGGCCCGCGGGCCAAATCCGGCCCGCGGTCGAATTTCATCCGGCCCTCGGTCCCAGTCATAAAATCAGTGCCGTCTGGCCCGCAGGTTGGGCGCAATGGAACACGTGTTGCATTGACTGAGGTCTCGTAGACTGGTGAGTGATGTTTCATAGAGTACTTCTTCCCTCTAGTGGCTAGTCAAGTCAAGTCAAGTCAACAGTATTTATAGAGCACTTTCAAACAGCCATCGCTGCATACAAAGTGCTGTACATGGAGCGATTTAACATATACAATAAACAGTAAGACGAATCAGTAATAAGTAATAAGTAATAAGGCGGTAGAAAGCACCAAGCAGTAAAACCAATAGCAAATCTAAGTCATGCTGAGTCAAACGCCAAAGAATACAAGTGAGTTTTGAGGAGGGATTTAAAGATGGGCAGCGAGGAGGCTTGCCGAATGTTCAGTGGGAGGTCATTCCAGAGAGATGGACCAGCAACAGAAAAGGCTAAATGAGTAATAGCATTCACTAAATGAGTAATAGCATTTAGACACTAGAGGGAATACTCACGAGTTATATATTGACTGATATGTCATATTTCAAATGATCCTTGCAGTTGTGGATATGTGTATTGCTTGTTCATTTCCCTGTTGTTCGAGTCAAAGGTTTTGTGACTATTGAAAAGTCATGGTGATACATTTTATGTTTCAAATCAATCAATTTGCACGCAGGAGACTTTTGTTTAAGAAAAAGTCAAGTGAATAAGCAGTTGCATGTGTTTGATTGTTGAAATTAAAATAAAAATGGAAATGTTAAACAGACTGGCTTACTAAAATTTGCTGAACAATATTGTTGTTCAATGTAAAGAATGTCAGCCAAGGTCGGCCCCCCGACATTTTACCACATAAAATCTGGCCCCCTTGGCAAAAAGTTTGGACACCCCTGGCCTAATGGCTGGGCGACGGCCTCCGAGGGTCACAGATCGCCGAGGAGCAGGAAAACATTTCATGAGCGTCACATTAAAACAGACGTAGCTCGCCAGCTAGCCGGAAGGAGACGGGCTAGCTTATTACATAGCTAGAGATGGCGGGGTCACATTAGGAGCAAAAAAAAAAAAAAAAACAGCGGTGCTGAGATGCTATTAGAGATGGGTGTGGGGGGGGGGGGGGGGGGAGAGAAATTCGAATGCCCAAGTCAAACAGAAAGCACACCTTGTGCGATGGTCGGCAGGCAACTGATTTCATAATGATGTTCATCTATTTTGGTATCTTCCTGCAGTCTCAGACATGGGCGCTGACAATCAAGTTTATTGTGGTGTCAGCAACCAAAAGAGATGTCGTCTCGCAGTGTGTTAAAAAAAAAAAAAAAAAAAACGTCAAGATGGTACACTTGGAGCTGGAGGCTCTTCTGGGCTTAAGGCAGAGATTTATGATGTTGACATCCGACTCCATTTATGCCCTCAGTCACGTCGAAGTAAGTCGAAAAAAGTTTTCACGATAATCATGCAATACATATCCAAATGGAAAGCTCTCGGGCAGACCGAGAGGGATTTGGTAAAGCTTAACTCTGAACAACTTGTGGAGAGAGAGTCGTCTTCAGTCACACAATTGATCACACAATCGATTGCGCGTGGACACGGGAAGAAATAGAAGAGGGATGAAAACATTTCAATCATCAAATTGTGCCGCTTCTCCGGATTAGCAACCCCCCAAACCCCGCACGACTCAAAAGGAAAAACTCAAAAGGGAGAAAGAGCCGATTGACTGCCACCTCAGCTCCCAACCTACTTCCAAAGGAATAATCGCGGTCCGGCGCAGGCTAGTCGAAAGTCGGTCGAGCCAGAACCTTGGATCCGACTAATGAAGTCATTTGTAGAGATGATCGTGGACTTCAGGAAACATTCTTCTCCTCAGTTGCCCCTCACACTATCCAACTGCCCTGTGTCAACCGTCGAGACCTTCAAGTTCCTGGGAATCACAGTTTCCCAGGACATGAAGTGGGAAGTCAACACCATCTCCATCCTGAAAAGGGCCCGGCAGCGGATGTACTTCCTGAGGCTGCTGAGGAAGCATGGCCTGCCACAGGAGGTGCTACGACAGTTCTACACGGCAGTCATCGAATCAATCCTGTGTTCTTCCATCATGGTTTGGTTTGGGGCCGCCACAAAAAAGGACAAAATCCGACTTCAACGGACAGTTAGGACGGCGGAAAAAATCGTTGGCACCGCCCTACCCACTCTTGAGGACTTGCACACTGCAAGAATCAAGACAAAGGCACGGAAAATCCTCCTGGATCCCCCGCACCCTGCCCACCACCTTTTTCAGCCACTCCCCTCAGGCAGACGCTACAGATCCATGCGCACCAAATCCAGTAGACACTTAAACAGCTTCTTCCCTCTAGCCATTAACTCCTTAAACAGTCACTGACGTAGTCACTCTTCTTGCACCACAAAATGGTGCTACAAAACTACTGGTTACTCTAAAATGGTTCATTTAAGGTTCAATGTTTTTATTGTTTACGATGATGCTAGTGCAGCGTGTTATACCGGAGACAAATTCCTTGTGTGTTCTACATACTTGGCCAATAAAGATGATTCTGATTCTGATTCTGATTCAGGAAGCGGTGGGAAAGGGAAACAGATTTGGGCTTCACATGGATCTCGGCATATCAGCGACGGGCCTCTAGAATACTAGAACAGAATTCTCAAGCAGGGCTTTTTTTTTTTTTTTTTTTTTTTTTTAAGGCGGTCCGGGGAATGGCTTTGGCGTAGACAAAATTCCAATCTGGAAAATGTTCACCACACGCAGATGGCCTCAACTGAGTTTTATAGTCCGGAAATTATGGTAAATGGACAGGAGCATGCTGCGGTGGCAAACAAGCAAAAAAAAAAAAAAACTAAGTGAAAGCCGCACAGTGACATGCTCCGAAAGCACTGGTCCAAAAAGTGAAGAAGCTGTGAAG
This sequence comes from Hippocampus zosterae, assembly GCF_025434085.1. Classification (NCBI taxonomy): domain Eukaryota; kingdom Metazoa; phylum Chordata; class Actinopteri; order Syngnathiformes; family Syngnathidae; genus Hippocampus; species Hippocampus zosterae. The sequence continues at coordinate 2,941,185 of NC_067451.1, read as the reverse complement.
GGAGGTCAAAGCCTCACCTCTGCATGCGCTTTGTGTTGGATGTAACTGTGGCCGGTGTCACTTTTCATATTGTATTTGGCAACATTTTACCACCCAACGAGCAAGCCGTCCCCTTTAACATCAACGAGACCTCGAGTGAACATCGATATTGATATTGTTTTTTCCCCAAGATGGCGCCCGAGTAGGCAGCCTTCGGCAAGTGCTCTTCAAGAGCTTTTTTGTTCTTTTTTGCTGTTTTTGTCTTTTGTTTTGTCACATGTTTCATTGTTTGGACCCGATATGGACTGTTTTCAGCGCTTTTTGGCCACGACATTTGTCAAAGGAGCAGTATCTGTGCTTGGTGGTTGGTGGTTGCGACTTCTCGGCAGCACGCCTGTACCAGCACAGATTTTGATTGGGAGGAATGTCGGCGCCATTGACTGTCGGTGCTGGACAGACCTGGGGCGCTTGTGTTTTTTGCGCCAGTAATGGGCAGCATTTTTCACAACCCCGATTTGTTCAGTGGCTATGTCGGCGCTGTTGGACAGTTGGCGTTAGTGCGGCTGCATGGATGGCCGCTGAAGTTGAGGAAGAGGAGAGAGGAGTGTTGGCGAAGAGCGCCGATGCGTATTTGGAAGCGTGAGTCGCCGCTTGGAATTGAAATGGATTTCCATGGGACAGGAGAAGTGAACCAATCTCTTTTTTCGTCAATGGATGCTACAGCTTCTTGTTGACTTTGAAACTTAGCTTGTAGCCGACGTGTGCACATTCTGAGCATGATGTCTCCGATCCACCGGTTAAAGGACACCTTGATTCTCTCCTCTTTCATCTCAAACTGCTTCAAACAACAAAGCGTGTGACGGAAAAGTGGTTAGGACTGCACGACTGTCCGTATTTTATGTTATGTGTTGTGTTTATTATTTTACTTTATGTTAACTGTTTTGTAAAGCGCTTTGTTACAGCTGCCGCTGTTGTGAAAGCGCTATATAAATCAGCATGTATTGTATTGTATTGTATTGTATTGTATTGTATTGTATTGTATTGTATTGTATTGTATTGTATTGTATTGTATTGCGACGAATGCGAATGCCCGAAACGCGAAACTGTAAATGTGACGCCTGCTTGATGCCAGACAGAGGCCTATTTGCGTCGGGTGAAACAGTATTGTGTTACTTGAACAAAGTCGATAGTAAAGGTTGGGCAGGTGGGGGCCATTGATCCGAAGCAGAAGGAGAGGGAATGAAAGACCGGAGGAGCTTTGTGAGCATGAGTTGTAATCCTCAATGGAATGACTCATCTCATAAACATACCAACGGGACGGGTTTTTTTTGTGTATACACGAGTTGCTTTGTCTGATTAAACATAATGAGTCACGACAACTAAATGAAGGCCGCTCTTCCATTTGTTGCTTGGACCTGCTTTCGGGCTGTAATGCAACATTCTGAAGTTGCGTCGAAACGAATGCTGGCGGCGACGTGATTTCATCTCGGTGCAGCTTGATGACCTCCCGCACGTATATTTGACCGAGTGTGTAAACAGACACAAGCAGATGTGCCCGACTTTGCAAGAACGTGTTTCGGGCCGTTTTTAGCTAAGCCCCAAAGTCATTGCCTGCTAACATTAACACACTTTGTGATTGCCATTTTAAGAGCCTTCTTTATCTGATTACCACGCAATTTCTTTTTATTTTAAACATAAACACGTATGCAAAGTCTGCCTGGATTCGTAAAGGAAAAAAAAAAACATGGAAAAACATCCTTGACACTGAATGCGTTCGAACGATGGTAAAAAATGGTTCAATGATTTTGTTGTTTACGATGATACTAGTGCAGCGTGTTATACCGGAGACAAATTCCTTGTGTGTTCTACATACTTGGCCAATAAATATGATTCTGATTCTGATTCTGATTCTGATGAAGCCAAAAAAAATGGCAAGCATAAATATGAAAGGCAGACACCAAACCATTTAGTTGCACGTTGCATCCCCGCATTGTATTAGTATTCCGTGTGAGGGGCGGAAGAAGAAACCAGAATGCAGCAGGGACTGTGGAATGTCTTCCTTCAACCGCACATAAATTGTTCAGTGCGCTCGCATTCATCGCGTCTCCTTTTCTCTCACGCTCGTCCTGTCTACTCTCTGACAGCCTAATTGGCATGCAATCAATGCCTCACCTGCGCCTCCACAACATACAAGGCCCTGGGAAAACCTTCAGGCAGGCATGTACTGATTTCTAAATCATCAGCCTACAACATACGCCAATTAGCTCCCGTCGCTTAGGAATGTTGTCTTCCCGTGTCCAAGGGAAATGTGTCTGCGTGCGCCGCGAGAGGGCTCGAGAGGCGATCCTGCGAGGTCCTGTGCAAACCTGAGGACATGTTGCCATTTTATTTTATTCCACATGTCAAGTCAAGTCAACAGTAATTATAGAGCACTTTCAAACAGCCATCGCTGCATACAAAGTGCTGTACATGGAGCGATTTAACATACACAATAAACAGTAAGACGAATCGGTAATAACGGCGGTAGAAAGCACCAAACAGTAAAATCAAGAAAATAAATAAATAAGTAAATTCATCTTTTTTTTTCAAGGCAGTGGGCACCTGTGCACTGTAAACCAAAAAACTAAGTTCAGTTGGGCAATTTAGCAAAATATTTGAAGCTTTTCCACATTACACAACCAAAAAAATGATAGTTGACAAAACTAATTGTACCTTGCATTTCTGCCACCAACTTAAAGGCATAAGTAAAACAACTCCGCAAATGGTTTTGGAGCGAACACCTTGCTTCATTTGCTCAACTCAACTGTATTTCTCGAGCACTTTCAAACAGCCATCGCTGCATACAAAGTGCTGTACATGGAGCGATTTAACATACACAATAAACAGTAAGACGAATCCGTAATAAAGGCGGTAGAAAGCACCAAGCAGTAAAATCAAGAACAAATCTAAGTCATGCAATCAGTGGGAGGTCAATCCAGAGAGAGGGACCAACAACAGAAGAGGCTCCATCCCCTCTGAGCCTCAGTTTACATGACAAAAATTTCAGCGCCCCGATGACACGGACTCGTGAAAATAGCCGAAAAACGGCCAGGTCGTTGCCGTGTCTTTACCAGCAATGTCTCGTACGCTCGCTTCAAAAGCTTTCACCTTCACTTCGGCGCGCATTTAAAATCCATCGCCTTCCACTTGGATCCAATCAAATACTCGCGGCCCCTCACGCAGTCAACCCGCATCGCTATCCGCCATCGGCTCCGAGCCGTCAAAGCGTCGTGTCGCGACCGGGCGACGGATCGGATAAGCGATGGGTGATTAGTGCGGCCGGGCCTGCTGTTGCCTGCGGGTGGATTGTGGGAACGGCGCTGAGGGAAGTGTGAGAAGGGAGGTGGCGGTTTCTGGTTTAGCCTTCAAGGGGTGCAACTGTCGGTCGCTTATCTGACTGTTAATTGCTCATTGCAGGCGACTTTTGGAATGATAAAATGGCAGTAAGGGGCAGTGGGGATTTGATTCGCTCCCAGGGTACATCGACAGGCATGCAGGTAAAATCGTGCAGCACAAGGAAGAACGCGTGTCACTCCAACATGAAGTGAAGAGTCCAGCCAAACACGTCTGATAAAGTCACGGTTTAATCAGGCAACGTGCCCCCATTCCCCATGTTCATTAAAATGCCTTCTGCGAGTCACTCCCGGGCGCGGGGAATTCCGACACCCCCTTTCTATTTTATTTATGTGACGCGCAAGGAGCGACCGTCTTTTTCGCCCTGCAAGCTGTAGCCGGCACAAAATGAAACATGACGAAGAATGTGATATTCGAAAACTCTCCTTTGGCTGCGACAGCTAACGCGAGTGATGTCATGCACACTGTAATCTCGAAATTTGAATATTTGGCTCTTGTCTACCCCGATTCTGGAGATTCTGACCTCAGATTCATATACCTGGAGGCCACCAACAGGCTGCTGGGGGAACTGCAGTTAGCCAACATCCACTGATAAAATATTGGTTGAATTAACTCCGTCTTATTTCGTCAAGTGGCTGTATATCAAAAAATCGTCGGGATCCAGATACATTTCTTACATAGTCGATCCATCTTTAAAAGTAAATGTCTGGATCCAGCAGAATCTGTTTTGTGCAACCACTTGACGAAATAAAATTGAGTAAATTCAACACACCATTTTTTTATGTGTACTCAGAAGTGTGACCAAAATAAATGGTGTGTTGAAGTCACTCAATGTTATTTCATTAAGCGGTTACACAAAATAAAAGTCATCTGGATTCAGATGCAGTTGACTTAAAAATGTTTCTGAGTGCGGATGATTTTATCAAGTGCAACCACTGAAAATAAAATGGAGTACATTCAACAAAACCTTTTTTTTTTCCAGTCTAAGACACAGTCGAGGCGCTGCAGCAGCGTTTGTATGTCACTGACTGATTATGCTTTCAAAGAAGTATATCTTTCATTCATTCATTCATCTTCCGAGCCGCTTGATACTACTACCACTAGGGTCGCGGGGGGGGTGCTGGAGCCTATCCCAGCCGTCTTCGGGCAGTAGGCGGGGGGACACCCTGAATCGGTTGCCAGCCAATCGCAGGGCACACAGAGACAAACAACCATCCACACTCACACACACACCTAGGGACAATTTAGAGTGTTCAATCAGCCTGCCATGCATGTTTTTGGAATGTGGGAGGAAACCGGAGCACCCGGAGAAAACCCACGCAGGCCCGGGGAGAACATGCAAACTCCACACAGGGAGCCCGGAGCTGGAATCGAACCCGGTACCTCTGCACTGTGAAGCCGACGTGCTAACCACTGGACTACCGGGCCGCCTAGAAGTATATCTTTTGAAAGAGAATATTTTGCCTTTCATTAGTAGTATGGCTAATATATTTTTAGGAGCGGTCGCAGTGTTGGGGGTTGTAGTTGTCTTATTGATATTGTGTTTTACGTTCACTTTTATGAACGGCGCTTGGCTTGAGCTACGGTTGTTTTTCAAACCGCTCGATAAATTAATGGAGTCGAGTAAATACGCGGAGTGCGGCATTAGGAGCCTGACTGGATTGCAGAGGGGGCCAAAGAGAAGAAAAACGCTCGGCTCTCGACACGTTGATATTAGTGTGACAAGCTTCCGTAATTAACTCTCCTCGGCTCGAGTTTTGTCAGCAGTCTTTTGTTGCCCCTCGCACTTGATTGTTTATCTAATTTAATGGAACAAAGTCATTTCGCATTTGTAACCGTATCAAAAAGCAATTGGAGTGCGACTCTAAGCCGCTGAACAATGTCGGCCATCAATCAGGGCTGAGCAAAAACGCACCAAAGGAGCTACGGGGACAATTATTTGACCAATGTGTTGCTCAGATGAACATGCCATCAGGTTAACAGCTGATTGGGGCGCAAGGGCAAAAAAAAAGGAAAAAAAAAAGCGCAAGCATCCATTGCTACTTTTTGGATCGAAGATCTACTTTTCGATCAACTAACCTCACGGGATCTACCCTTACCGGCGCGCACACGCACACACACACACACACAAATTTAAGATTTACCTGCTTTATTCATTCATTCATCTTCCGAGCCGCTTGATCCTCACTAGGGTCGCGGGGGGTGCTGGAGCCTATCCCAGCTGTCTTCGGGCAGTAGGCGGGGGACACCCTGAACCGATTGCCAGCCAATCGCAGGGCACACAGAGACGAACAACCATTCGCACTCACACTCACACCTAGGGACAATTTAGAGTGTTCAATCAGCCTGCCATGCATGTTTTTGGAATGTGGGAGGAAACCGGAGCACCCGGAGAAAACCCACGCAGGCCCGGGGAGAACATGCAAACTCCACACAGGGAGGCCGGAGCTGGAATCGAACCCGGTACCTCTGCACTGTGAAGCCGACGTGCTAACCACTGGAAAACCGGGCCGCCCCATTGCTACTTGTCCGTCTTATTTCCCAACTCGAAACGGCATCACGTTTCCACTTCCGTAGATCTGAGTATGCACTTCAGCTTCCCACTTTGGAGATGAGAGCAAAAAGCAGCGCTCGAGGTGTCTTTAAAAAAAAAAAAATCTCATTGACTCTCCTCTCACGCAATCAAGATTAATGTGCGACCATGCGGGCAACATCTGAAAATGTAATTCGTGCGCATGTAAGTGATTGATGGCTTCCTCCTTGGCCGTGTATTGACAACTGCATAATAGGGCCATGAGGGCCATGATTACACACAGCCTCACAAACACATGCCTGTGGAGCCACTTGTGGTTCTGATTGGACCAAAAAAAAAAAAAAAATAAGGTGAGATTCCAACAAGCCGGTCACATTTTCAAAAAGCAACACTTTGAAACAGCCGAAGGCGATTCTGGATCGATGTCCGTGGCGGGAAACCGTGGAGAAGGCATCAAGCGCCTCTCAATCTGCTTGCCTCGTCTTGACATTTTCTCAGGTGAGCGTATGTATTGACGGTCTACCTCCCCATCTCTGTCTAGCATATTATTGTACACGGCATCATTAGGAAGGCAGGCGAGCGGGGTGGAGGCTCGAATGCCCCGGTGTCCTTCTGCCGGCTTTCTCTCCAAAGAGGTGACGCTCCCAAACTGCCTCTTTATGATTTCGGACACAAAAACAACAGCATATAAGGATTGTGGAGCAGGGAGCAGCTAGCCTGGGATTTACCTCAGGGATTTCAACCAGGTGCAAGCTTTTATTATCATGTGGAGGAAAAAAAAAAAATCAATGACAGATCCCTAAACATGAGGACGGAGATACTCCTTAAGGTGCAATGCTAAGAACCTCCCAGCCGCGGCATCTCATCCGCACAACGGTGAGTTTCATGGGAAGTGGCAAGGGGCGGCCATGCGTTTTAACGCGCCGTCTCTTGGCGGCCTTTTTTTGGCAGGTGTGCGCGCGTCTCTCGGCGCCGCTCCTCCTCACCATCGTCTGTCTGACTTTGCTTTTGTTTTGGCTGGACAAAAATACTCAAGAGCGACGCCGCTAAAGGCAACTGAAAGGAGCCCGGAAGAGCCAGTAAAGATGACGCGAGCCGAGTGCGGCGTCTCTTTGCAGGCTTATTTATGATTCACATTTCATAAGTATGAGAGTGCTTCTCAAGTGTTTCTAAAGAGGGCGCCTTAGCCACGCTATGGCCATTGATCACTTTGCCTTCACTCCCTGGACATTGGCTCGACCATCCTGTCCATGCATGCATGCGATCAATACGCGCCGGCCCAGATAACGCAGTTCGGTTCGGCCGTCACGAGTCGCTCATTGCTCTTTTGCCCCTCCCCCTTCCATCCCACCGCCTATTTTTTTACACGCCTTAATAAATAATCGTCCCGTGTGAGCTCGAGCAAAAACAAAACCCGATGACTAAGCCTATTATTAATAATTCATTGCTTTTTTTTTTTGCCAAGCAGGCAGTGGCATCCCGCTGCCACTTAACTGCCTCCATGACTGATGGCCACACACATAAGAAAGCCTCCCAGGAAGTCCTGAATGTTTTCGGACGCAATCGCAAAACAAGTGGACTTGACAGTGAGAGAAGTCAGAAGCCAATGAGGAAAGAGGGATTGCGGGACAAGCGTGATGTCATTTTCCTCTTAATTGTGTCATTTGATCAGAAGTGCTGAGAATTTAAATGAAGTTTTCTTTCAAGGTATCATTGAAGGGTGAATGCGGCTTGGGTGTTGAATGATCCCAGGCCAAACCAAACCTCAAAACTCATTACGTATCACGATTTCCTTCCAGTGATTCCCCCTTCCTTTTCATGCAATGGAATATTCCAACCTCTTGCTGTACAGGCTTGATTCAAGACAAACTGGCGCTTTGCATCACCAAGTTGTCGAAACAGTAACATATATTAGATGTTTCATGAAGTGAGAAGATGAATTTTCAGGACTTCTGGCTCAGGAAATGGGTGAATGTAGTTGGTGAGAAACGTGAACGTCATATTTTTCAGACCTTAGAGGGCACTTAAAATCCCTTAATTTTCTTAAAAATTGCGCATCCAAAAATTGTCATCCAGTGCGCCTTAGGTATGGATGTTAGCTTGTCACTTCTTAAATTCAAATTCCTTGCCGTTACATTCACAATCTCATCTGCATCGAATCGCTAGCTGATGTCCATATTTTCATCAAACAGGAACAAGAACTACTTCCTGCTTGCGTGAAATGTAGCCACCTAATAATGCGGTGCGCCGAATGTTCCCAAATATATGGGATTAAAAATAACGAAAATCCGATGCTCCATCTAGTGGATGCATAAGGCAACAGCAGCCACGATAGTAGCTTCTAGTGTACGTGCCTTATCATGCGATGCGCCTTATATATGAAAACCGTTTCAGGCTATTCTTTGAAGGTGCACATAATACTCCGAAGCGCCTTATAGTACGGAATATACGGTCACCAAATGCGCCCCTGCAACTATGCACAGCATTAAGGGGGGTTCTGGGTCAGCTAGTATCTGGACTCCACATTCTCTTTCGGGTTATGACCCACATTCAAAAGTCCATAGAAGAAAGTGTGTTCAAGTGGAGATGCAGGTGGACTGCTCGCCTTTCATCATGAAATGGAATATATGAACACTCATGATTCTGCTGTGGGCTGAAAAACAGTGTCAGGCAATATAGGCCAGGCAAATATATGCGGATGTTTTCTGGCTTCCTACTTGGGTCCTTGAAGGCCGAAATGCCGCTAATGAAGAACGAGGATGCGCTGGGGAATGCCGGAGTCGCCGTTTTCATTCTTTCACACACGCCGCAAAAATCTTTCTGCACAAACGGCAAGTAGGAGGCTGAACAACATTCTTTTGCCGACGGATCTTAGCCTCACTTGCAAAATGGCTCAATCAACATGTTTTTTTTTTCTTTTTAATGCAGCAGACAATTCCCAGCGTGCCACGACTTCAAAAGGCAGCGCGTGCTGCTACAAGGGAGACGTTGCAAGCCCTCCTGTCTGTTGCCATTCCAACAGATTGGAAATACAGCCTCGGAATTGTTTCGCTGGCCTGGAATTAAAAGTCAGTTACTTCCACTCGACTCGGGCGAGATGAAGGCAGCCCTGTTTCATTACAACTTTATCGTCAAATTGATCCGAGCTGCAGCGGCTGTCGACACAACACCAACACACACCCGACAGAAGACAGCAACCGTTTGCAAGAAAAGTGTGTGTTTCTCTCATTTCTCAATTGAAGAGAAGGACAAGTTCAGAGTTTGAAATGAATCAAGTTTGAATTGACCTTCATGTGGACTGAAATAAAGTCCCCTCCTCAGAGCGGGGCTGGGCAATCGAAACTGAATCGATCTTGGCTTCTCGCAATTTTAACAAAAATGACCGAGGAACAATGATGAGGATGCCGAATGCCGCATTGGGTTTGGAAGATTCCCACATTACAAAAGTACCCTGAATACACCATCGCCCATGCAGCAGAGTGTATGATGTGATTCTGCCTTCCCTGACTGTCTTTCAAACTGTGACAAGACATCAAGGTGGCATAGTTACCAAATATAAAGTTTCGAAAACAATGAATCATCATATTTATGAAGCATGATTTCGATATCAGTCAAAATCCACCCGTGTATTTTCCGACCCGCTTATCCCCACAAGAGTCGCAGGGGGTGCCCGAGCCTATCCCAGCTGTATTCGGACAGTAGGCTGGGGACAATCCGCGCTCACACTCACGCCTAGGGACAATTTAGAGTGTTCAATCGGCCTGCCATGTATGTTTTTGGAATGTGGGAGGAAACCAGAGTACCCACAGAAAACCCACGCAGGCCCGGGGAGAAAATGCTAACTCCACGCAGAGAGGCCGAAGCTGGAATTGAACCCACGACCTCTGCACTATGAGGTCGACGCGCTCACCACTCGTCTATCAGTCAAGTTTCATGAGGATTATATTTGTCAGCACCCAAACCTGACTCTCACCGTGCTCCAGTCCAGCAACCCACCAATGAAAACTAGCCATTCGACTAAAATGTCAACATATTGTTCAATCGATCCACTCCAACAATGATGAATATGGTCTTCCAACAAATGGGGCCAACATGCCGATGTCTCTCCCTCTATAAAGACCGCCAAGGTCTTCTATCGAGGTCCCCTTTGAGCCTCGCCGGGCCATCACGAGCAAGCGACACCTCGACCCTTCTTCCCCCCACCCTCGCACGCTTCCAATATGACGTAAATCGATGAAAAATGAAAAGCTAAAGAGATGGAAGCAAATCCGCGAGCTGATGAGAACATGAGGCACGGTTCGAAAGGCACATGAGAAACCAAGAGGGAAGGAAAGAGCGGGGCTATTGATTAAGCAGAAGGCGGAGCAGCTGTCAATACCGCCGTCCTCTGCTTGGTAGCGCCACGACAGAAAACAGGGGAGGCGCTGTTTATGACTCGGTCCAGACCAAAATACACATTTCAGGAGTCTCGGCGAGTCTTTGTGGCGTAAGGAATACAGACAAAAAGGAACCATTTCTATGGGCTGCTTAAGGATATTGGAGATGTGCATGCAGATTGATTTATCGAACCATAAGAATCCTCCTCCTTCTCTGCAAAACTAATTTCCACAAATCATTTATTTTGTTACTTATTTATTCTATGCACGACTATACTCTACCCTTAAAGAAACACTTGTCGAATGTTAACCGAGTAGGGCTCGGGTCAAAATTATCGGATTCCAGAGTTCAAAGCAAACACGGTGAAGCGACATTTGGCTGTTATGCTGCAGGCGAATGGAAGAAGCTGCCGACACAAGTGAGGACTGCACTCGGGAGGAAATACCTACAAATGCATGTTCAAAAACAAACAAAAAAATCTCATTTTTCCCATACCTCGCAGGAAGGTCTTTCAAAGCATTTTTAAAGTCATCCATCCATCCATCATCTACCGCTTATCCGGGGCCGGGTCGCGGGGGCAACAGCTTTAGCAAGGAAGCCCAAACTTCCCTCTCCCTAGCTACTTCTTCCAGCTCCCCCCGGGGGATCCCGAGTCGTTCCCAGGCAAGCAGGGTGACATAGTCTCTCCAGCGTGTCCTGGGTCTTCCTCGGGGTCTCCTCCCGGTGGGACATGCCCGGAACACCTCACCAGGGAGGCGCTCAGGAGGCATCCGAATCAGATGCCCAAGCCACCTCATCTGGCTCCTCTCGATGTGGAGGAGAAGCGGCTCGACTCTGAGCCCCTCCCGGATGACCGAGCTTCTCACCTTATCTCTAAGGGAGAGCCCGGACACCCTGCGGAGAAAACTCATTTCGGCCGCTTGTATCCGGCGGGATCTCCGGGATTTTTAAAGTCATGATCGGCAAAATTCTTGAACTGCACATTCAATTTTAGTAAGCTACTTTTATTTCTAGTCTTTGCTTTTCAATGTCGTACTTTCAATTTGGTGAAACACAGTGAGTAGCCTTGCCTTGCCTTTTCCCCTGCCATTTCCTGTACTGTGCAATAAGAGGAGCCACATTTCGATTGCAGCACTCCCCGTCTCCCGTCAGGATACGCTACAATCAGGGGTGCCCAAACCTTTTTGGACCGAAGATCTACTTTTCGATCAACTAACCTCCCGGGATCTACCCTTACCGGCACGCGCACACACGCACACGCACACGCACACACGCGCGTACGCCATGATGACAAACAGCCTTTTATTTTTTTATTTTTATTTTTTTGTGAAAATGAGACTGATAGGATGATTAGTGTGCAGTGTATTTTAACACAAAAAAATATATTACTAACATGTACAAAGACACAAACGGTTGATTGTTTTTTTTTTCCTCGACACTCCTCGGATCTACTTGGGACCTGTCTTAGATCTACCGGTAGATCAGGATCTACCTAATGGGCACCCCTGCGGCTACATGATGGGCAACATTCATGAATCAAATGTGCATAGGGGGGTAAAGGAACCCAAACATCATTTAATGTCGTCATAAAATGCGCCGTGTAAAAGAAAAGCCTTCTACCCTGTTGCGTTCGAGTGGAAGTGTTTTCCCAAAGGGGAAAGTCTGCCATGACATTTCATTTTTTTTATGTTCCAGTCGAATGTTTCTATGATGAATAAGGAAGAAAATCTTGTTGAGCACCTCATGCGCCTTCGACGGATACTTGAGTGCATGTAGCATGTCAGTTGTTAGCAAGAAAAGGTGAAGGCGACAAAATAAAGTGATCTGAACCATAGCGCTCTGCAGTGAAAGAGGACCAGAAGAGACGAACCGCAGTCTGTTGATGGGTGGGTAGAAACCGGCAACTCCCATGTCATTGACTCTGTCACGTTCCTACACCGAGGGTAAGATTGTATAATTCCGTCTGTGAGATGTAAGCCCAATAAAATCCTTCCCAGGACACTCGAATCACCACAAGGACGCACAAAATTCCACACGGGGGGCTTCGGCAGAGGAATCTACAAGAACGATGGGGAATGAAAGATTATCGCCCTCTTGGAAAGCCACCATTTATCACCTCATTGGCCTCCGTGCTCACGCCCGCCTCGGCGCTGCCGTGTTCATGCTACGGAAAATCCATTACTGGTCTCGGCGCAGGGCGGAAATAACAAGCAGGAAATATTCTGAGAGCTGGGATTCCATTGATAAGAAAATGGTTCTCCCCATAGGATGAAAATATGACGTATTTGCAATAATTGCTGTGATTTGTTCTGCGGGGTTTGTGTGTGTGTGGGGGGGGGGGGTGTTTGAATTCACATGAAATCTCAAAATGTGCATCTCCACCATATAGGCTTGACATTGATTACCAGAATAAATTGTGCATCGGCCGACGGCAGGTGATCTTTTTCAGGGAAAACAATCTAGTAGCGCCACTTATCCCCCCCCCCCCCCCTGCGTTTAAGGCTTCTTTTTTTTTTAAGCGGGAGTGTGGATATTTCCACCGCCATTTCAAGTTTCCAAGTAAGGCAATCAATTTTGCCTTCTGAAAAGTGTTCCAAGGCCACGCTCAAGGACGACGATCCGCCGAGTGGATTCTTCAAGGTGGAGAGGATCGAGTTGTTTTGCAATTTTTGACAACGAGAAAGACGATTCACGCGTCGAGACTGCGGGTCGCCCGGGAATATGATTACAAAGCGATAATAACTCGCATGTTCTTCTGGTCGAAAAATGTGCTGGGGATTAGCCCACAAAAGAGCCTTCAACCTTTCAGGAGGTGAATTTAATCAATTTGCACACCGCATATGGCATGGCGGGCTTGGGAGTATTTTCCCAAAGATGCGCCGATATCAACGTTTCTTCCACGTCTTTTGTTTCTGTCAGCCCTTGCAGGCGAGGGTAATTTGCAGTCGAGAACACGGCGGAGTGGAGACTTGCAACAACTTTATCAGCGCCCACGGGATCAAATCTTGAGGAAGTCATCCAGTATCGGTCAGGATTTTACCGTTAAGACACACTTGAGATATCATTCAACCTCGATTATTATTTTACTCCTCTCCTCACTTCCTCGAACGCCTCCTGTTCGCCTTCCAAAATGGAGCCGAGGGCTTTCATGATGTTTGCATTTGTCTTGAGCGGTCTCAAAGCAATTACGAAGGCTTGTTAGTTGTCCTTTAATGCACATTGTGGCTTAAAAGCTATCCCGTTCTTTAATTAAACTCGGGGAAAACGGTGGCGGCGCTGCGCTGGATCGACACTGGATCAGACACTCATCAAGAGCAAAGCAAAAGTTTCCAGGGGGGGGGGGGGGGAGGAATTCCTCGTGATACGGGGCCCAAACTCTTGGTATCAAAGTGCTTTCTTTTGATTGCAAATTTCTTCTGGTTGAAGAAACACGCTCAAGACTGTAGAGATGATCGTGGACTTCAGGAAACATTCTTCTCCTCAGTTGCCCCTCACACTATCCAACTGCCCTGTGTCAACCGTCGAGACCTTCAAGTTCCTGGGAATCACAGTCTCCCAGGACATGAAGTGGGAAGTCAACACCATCTCCATCCTGAAAAGGGCCCGGCAGCGGATGTACTTCCTGAGGCTGCTGAGGAAGCATGGCCTGCCACAGGAGGTGCTACGACAGTTCTACACGGCAGTCATCGAATCAATCCTGTGTTCTTCCATCACGGTTTGGTTTGGGGCCGCCACAAAAAAAGGACAAAATCCGACTTCAACGGACAGTTAGGACAGCAGAAAAAATCGTTGGCACCGCCCTCCCCACTCTTGAGGACTTGCACACTGCAAGAATCAAGACAAGGGCACGGAAAATCCTCCTGGATCCCCCGCACCCTGCCCACCACCTTTTTCAGCCACTCCCCTAAGGCAGACGCTACAGATCCATGCGCACCAAATCCAGTAGACACTTAAACAGCTTCTTCCCTTTAGCCATTAACTCCTTAAACAGTCACTGACATAGTCACTCTTCTTGCACCACAAAATGGTATTACAAAACTACTGGTATACTCTAAAATGGTTCAATGATTTTGTTGTTTACGATGATACTAGTGCAGCGTGTTATACCGGAGACAAATTCCTTGTGTGTTCTACATACTTGGCCAATAAAGATGATTCTGATTCTGATTGAAGGGGCGAGTTCCTTCACATAACTACGAACCCGTGCGCAACAACACTGATTCCGTTCTTTTCTTTACTCACATATCTCAAAATGCAATTGATCTTTTTGTTTACATTTGCGAAGAAAATACATTCGAGTTCAATAAAATGCTCTTTTCAACAAAATATTTGCTGAGTGTCACACGTGCTTGTCTTGGAACACCAGTGAAGGGGCGGGGCTTTCCTTTGGGCAGGACACCCCACCCTTCAACCGAGGCCTCACTGCCTTTGAACAGCCGGCGAGGTGATTTTTTTTTTTTTAATGCGGAAGCCAACATTTCCTTTTCACTTAACTCAAGTGTCCTCCCATTCGTCTGCCCACGCTCTCGCTCCAGCGGCTGGAAATGGCGAGATTGCCATTTGTCGCTGGCAGGCCGGTCGCCGTGTAAACGATAAAAGCATGCCAGGCAATTACGCCGGCACACACGCCGAGTTTGGGGCTAACCAGGCGGGGCCTGGCAAACGTCAAGGAGACGGCAAGACGACGTTGGGGGGGAGGGAGTATCGCTCATCGGAAAACACGCGGGAGAGCCACGCTGGCCAACGAGACGTCTTTCATTTATTTTGCCAGTCGAGTGATCTGGCTCGACATTATTGCAGCTTTGCATCTCTGGATTGGTGTGCCGAAGAACTGTGGCTGACCTACGCTGTGCGCATTACCGTAATTAGTGAGGGGGGGCATGCAGCTGGAGGACGCTTACAAATGCACTTCATTAGTATGGCCAGCAGCTGGCTTGACTGCAAATGTGCACACGCCTGGCGGACTCAAACGGCTTAAAAAAAAAAAAAAGTGTGGGGGGGGGGGAACTAGCCCAAAATGGCTTTGCCCGTCTCTTTCCCTTGAGGCCAGCATCCTCCTCTCCTTGGTGAGAGAAACAAAGCTGCACGCGCATGCACATCCATCCATCCATCCATCTTCTACCGCTTATCCGGGGCCGGGTCGCGGGGGCAACAGCTTTAGCAGGGAAGCCCAGACTTCCCTCTCCCTAGCTACTTCATCCAGCTCTCTCCGGGGGATCCCGAGGCGTTCCTAGGCCATCTGGGTGACATAGTCTCTCCAGCGTGTCCTGGGTCTTCCTCTGGGTCTCCTCCCGGTGGGACATGCCCGGAACACCTCACCAGGGAGGCGTTCAGGAGGCATCCGAATCAGATGCCCAAGCCACCTCATCTGGCTCCTCTCGATGTGGAGGAGAAGCGGCTTGACTCGGAGCCCCTCCCAGATGCATGCGCATCATTTCCCTTTTCATGATGAATAATAAGGCACAACACTCAGGGGCCCATTTATGCACCACACATTGACGAAGCGAGCAGTCGATCACCGCAGGCCGCGACTGAATAGCAAATGCTCTGCAAGTGTGCGCACGCAAATACGCCAACCGTTGGTCACTGTATCAAGTACAAATTCGCTCGCGGTTATTCCGAGATTTGCAGAAGAATCGGTGTTGACCTAAACCAGGGGTGCCCATTAGGTAGATCCTGATCTACCGGTAGATCTAAGACAGGTCCCAAGTAGATCCGAGGAGTGTCGAGAAGAAAAAAAAACAAACAACCATTTGTGTGTCTTTGTACATGTTAGTAATATATTTTTTGTGTTAATATACACTGCACACTAATCAGTCTCATTTTCACCAAAAAAAAATATTTAAAAAATAAAATAAAGCAGGCGGCCCGGTAGTCCGGTGGTTAGCACGTCGGCTTCACAGTGCAGAGGTACCGGGTTCGATTCCAGCTCCGGGCTCCCTGTGTGGAGTTTGCATGTTCTCCCCGGGTCTGCGTGGGTTTTCTCCGGGTGCTCCGGTTTCCTCCCACATTCCAAAAACATGCGTGGAAGGCTGATTGGACGCTCTAAATTGTCCCTAGGTGTGAGTGTGAGTGCGAATGGTTGTTCGTTTCTGCGTGACCTGCGATTGGCTGGCAACCGATTCAGGGTGTCCCCCGCCTACTGCCCGAAGACAGCTGGGATAGGCTCCAGCACTCCCCGCGACCCGAGTGAGGATCAAGCGGCTCGGAAGATGAATGAATGAATAAAATAAAGCAGGTAAATCTTAAATTAGTGTGTGTGTGTGCGTGCGCGCGCCGGTAAGGGTAGATCCCGTGAGGTTAGTTGATCGAAAAGTAGATCTTCGATCCAAAAAGTTTGGGCACCCCTGACCTAAACTAACTAGCAACACAGTGTTTGTTTTCAATCGGTACTCCAATAAAAACAAGCTCTCTGCTCACCGTGCACACCGCCCACTCGCGCCACTCACACTTCCACCAGTTTTATGGACATCGTTTGGATTTCCGGGTTTATTTTGTGTGATTTTGCTCGTTTTACTGTCTGCTGCCAGGCCGGCATTGCAAATGAAAATCAGTTCTTAATTGCCTTGCTTGAGTAAATAAAGGTTAAATAGTAGACATTTATTATCCATCTCCAGGACACGGCTCAGCAAAATTGCCTGCTGCTGAGTTGTTAACAGGACCTCTCTTGCCTGTGGCGTGTCAAATGTAGAAGACATTTATTTTGATTTTGCGAGGAGCAAGCCTTCAGCTTATCACTTATCACTTTGGACAAGTGGAAGCGGCAACAGAACGCCTCGAATCCCGTTCGCTTTGCAGGGGGGAGGGGTCCTGTGATTTATTTGGGCAGCCCTGCACGCCCGCTCATGAACGACCACGAGCTCGGCGTGCAACCAACATTCTTTATTCAGCCATAAAGCAAAGCTGCGGTGTTTGCCCTCAGTGAGACAAAGAGAAATACGATTTGGAAGGGGAAATAGCGAAGGGCGAATAAGAGACAAATCGGACAAAAAAAATGGAAGATGTGATGGAGCCCCGAAATATTCCCGAGTAACGCCGCTCTCGTCTACCAAAGAGCAAAGACAAAATGACGGCGAAGCTTCTGATGACCCTACCTTGGTTTTCGGAGAAGGACGAATCCCAGAGAGCTGGCCGGCCGACTCGGATACAATTTGTCATGAGTCAGCCGACGCCAAGGAGAAAAGGCCGATCATTTGGCGGGGAAAGTAAAAAAAGGCCGGGAAGACGAAAGAGACGACTAGAAAGAGAACAAGGCGATGGATTAACCCATCCGCATTTGGGGTCAAGTGGATGAAATACGGTTGTCAGGGATCCAAGCTGGCAAGGGGGGGGGGGCGAAAGAATTCAAAGACGCGGCGACTCCACGGCGAAGGAAAACGTGTCCTCATATCCCCACCTGGAAAGTTGCAATTGTGTTCTCTCTCTCTCTCCTCTGAGGGAGCGACGCAATTTACCCGAGCGGCCAGCGCAAGTCTACTAGCCTGTTTTTCACTTGTGCTGGAACCATTCATGTGATGAATCAGAACTTCAACATTGCCCGTGGTTGTTTATCAGAATCCGGCACTGGGCGCATTCTCACACACATACACAAAGGCGAAAGCAAAAGTGAGAGACTCACGGTCGTTGCAAAACGAGCCTCCGTAGGACGTCATGGTGCAGTCGCAGGTGAAGCCCTCCCACTGCTGGAGACAAACCCCTTGATGGTAGCAGGAGTCCTCCGTACAGGTGGTACTCGGTCCTAAAGCGACGGGAGTTTCGGCTTAGCAGGTGGGAACGTTACTCGGTACACAACTCAAGAACATTTCATTCGAATAGAATCCGACACCAAACTATCCGAAAAACCGATACGCTCCAATCCTGTGACGGCTGTGCTAAATCAGGGTCGTTGCGGGGCTTTTCCCCACATTGTGACAATGAGGCGCTCTAAAGGGACCACTCCGGCGAGAACCATGCGAGCCGTAGCGTCAGACACGTTTTAAACGCACATTTCCGCCTTGTCTCTGTGACGTGCGCACACTCACGGCTGACAACGAGGCGCTCTTAAAGCGGCCGCGTGGATTCTTATTTCAACACAAAACCACGACCGCTACTTTGTTACCTTCACCTAGGTAAGACTTTTGGCTCACTTGGCTTCCGCGTCATGAAACTTGTGGTCACCAACATGAAATCTTCGCTCGAGAAAAACAGGAGCTCGCTTGTTGGCGTTTAACAAAAACACACACGAACACGCACGCTTCTGTGCCAGACTAATTGGCTAGCGAGTAAAACACATCTCCTTGTGAATAGATTATCCATTTAAAATAAATCAATACATGATGCACGAGATGTGTTTATGTTCGATACTAAATACTTAGGAAGGCAATATGTTCATTTTTTTTTGTTGCCTGCTAATTACCCGGCACCGGAATAAAAAGGTTCCATCGTGGAGTTAAATAAACATTGTGTTATTAAATCGTGGAGGGTTGACTGTTGATCTCTTGCATGATAAGTCCACATTCCTGATCCAAGCACAACTTGACCTCAATGTTTTCAAAAAATAAAACATATAACAAATAAAACATAAACAATATGGCTGTCCCAATAATAGGTAGCGGGTGGAAAATTAAGACTACGCTGTGACAGAAGGCAGAGTCATGCAGTTGCCATCGTGGGCTTTCTCTATTGACATTGATTTCTTTTGCAACGCTGCCCAATTAAAAAAAATAAAATAACACTCGCTGCTAAAGAACATTTTAAGTGAAATGGTAAACCTTATAGCAAAGGTGTCAAACTCATTTTTGTCGCGGGCCACATTACAGTTACTGGCTCTCATATATTCTACTAGCTGGTTCGCCGCCCTCCGGTCGGCTCATCAGCTAGTTCCTGCGGAAGGCTGGTAAGAGGGCCTTCGGCCCACAAAAGTGTTGTTGCTTGGTTCAACTTTTTGTTCATCTTCATTGCTTATCGCGAAAATAAAGAGATGTCTAGCTCTACTAAATAACTAACAATTTCATTGCAATGCTTGTGGGTAGACAACATTTTTTCGCTAAGATGCCCGCGCGATCGTAGTGAGCCACTGCCTGAGCGGCGCAGTGGCGGCGCGCAGCGGCGCGGTGATGTAGGTAAGTTTTGAAAAGGGACAGACCGCGTGCGGGACGACGCGCAATATATATATATAGATATGAGAATGTGAAAATTTGGTACAGATTTTTAGCAAGCATCATAGAAATTGACACGTTTGGTTTGCTTTCGCAGGCCACATCAAAGGATCTGGCGGGCCAAATCTGGCCCCGGGGCCTTGAGTTTGGAACCTGTGTTACTTGGGTTTACGATGAAAAAAGAAAAAGAGAGCCCCATCTTTTTTTTTTTCGTTCTACCTTTTAGCTGGCAAGGAAACAAAGTCAAAAGAGGATAACGGTGTTTGCGGAGGCTCAGAGTCATAAAGTACGAGATATGTTATCTTTATCGAGGCACCGTGCTGCACAGAGAGATTGACTACACAAAACGAGAATCTCGCCGAAGGTCGGTCAGGCCCCAGTTGGTTGACGCGCGGCGGCTTAGCTCTCCGGCATGTCCGATTTTGTGCTAATATTAGCATTTGGCGGTTATGGAGTCACTGGTGGGAGTTGGCCTTGATGGCTTCACGGCCATTTTAACCTTATAAAGACGGCTAAATGCCCGTTGGCAGGTAATAAGGCTGTCTGGGAGAAGACCCAACAGGTAAAAAAAAACAAAACAAAACAAAACAAAAGTTCGATCAGTGCCTCTTTGTGTCAGCCAGTGTGGCCCTGAGGGAAATCAAGCTCGGGATGCCGTTGAGATGTGGCTGAGAAATAAAGGGGTGAGAAGTGGGTAACGGACGCCATTGCCAAAATCCAGTGATACATCCCAGATTTAACCGGCCTGATTCTACGGGCGCACGTGGCCACAGACTGCAGCGGAGAAGGGATGAGCAAAAGCAGAGGTAAACACGCAGGAAATGCAAGATTAATGAGGCAAGCGGCGAGGAGGGCGGGGGCATCGCTGAGATTAGCTACACTGAGAGATTCTTCGCTCATGCAGGTTTTATGGCGCAATCGAGAGGCTGCTCGGGGGTAGTGAGAGCATGGGCGTGGCCACTGGTGTATATCAGTAAATAACGTCCGCACACGTGCACGATGATGCCAGGCTTGGGGGATGCGACTCGGGCAGAGAGTAAAAAAAAAAAAAAAAAAACACATTTTCTTGGATTTAATAAAGACGCAATAAAGGGCCGCGGCGCCGATTTCAAACAAATCAAATCGCGCGTGCCGTCTCCTATTGATGAAAAACACACTTACCATCACAGCCTCGGTCCACCTGGCCCACCCTGTGGAGGGCATCTGCAATCATGTCAGGGAGTCTCCCGTTCAAGTCCACGGAGGCCAGGCAGCCCTGGTACCCGTCCCGGGACGCGATTAGTTTGGGCAGATTACTGTACATGTTCTTGATCACGCCACCGATGTACAGCTCTCCTGCAAAACACGACATCGACAGATGCATCAGCGCATCTCATGAAAACACATCCAAGAGCAAAACTGAGACTGGGCTTCGTCTCGCTCGTCACCCGCCGCGGGTCGTTGGGATTTTGAGGCGCCACTTGGTGCGACGTGCACTGCACCAGTTTGCTAGCGAAAAGCTTCAACTGGCTAAGCTGCGGCTAAAGACGTCGCGGAGTCCCTTCAAAGGGAGTAATCGTCACCCGCATGGCTGCAAATAAGGTACTTTACAATCCCCGCAGGCATATATTCTTTATCCTCGAAAAACGAGTAGCAATAAGCAAAAAGTAGCAGTCAAAGTACGATTCTATATTTATCATTTGAGGCAAAAATGAGCCGATGGCTGAACAATCAAGAGAGTGAGGCTTGACGCTCGACATGAGCTGACTGCTATTATTGGAACGGACGTGATACTTTCAAAGATTCACCTCCATAGCTGTCGGGGTGGGGTACAATGCATAATAAGATTTGATGAGCAGGATTTACCATTTTGCTCAGAATTTTTTTTTTTTTGAAGTCTTGGTTAAGGCCTTAGAAATGTTAGCGCCAAAATACCATGCGGCAAACTTTCAACTCGTCTCCAGGAAGCAATGAGCCAAAAGGTCAATTATGAGCAGACTTTATGTAATGGAACAAGTCAATGATGTTTGCAAACTTCTCACCAGAATTAATGAGGACTTGACACTTTATGTTTCTCCGCCCGGGCCTTCCAATCAATATAACAAATTCATTAGTCTGACAGAGTGATGCGTTGAACTCACAACTGGGAGAACCATTTAGCAAATATGAAATTATCTATACGGCGTTAAATCGCCAAAGAGCAAACGGCGCGCTTTGTTTGAGATGCCGCCGGTTGACTGCACCCCTGCAGAAAGAGGAATTGGGTGGCATTGTACGAAAATGACTTTGGCAAAGCGTTTTGATCGTTCTTATGAATTGTGCAAAGGATTCATATTCTTTTTATTTTCCTTCCCATGATTGAAAGCACTTACATCTATGACTCTCTGTGATGATAAATTTAACCAATTCTGCATCGGTATTGGGCAAACAAGTTCCTGGAGCATAGGTTTAAAGTACCGTACTGTCATTTCATGTAAATAATGGGCAATTTTATTGGGGTGGGGGAGATACAGGGGAGGGTAGAAGTCAGTTTCAAAATGTATAGAGGGAAAGCCAGTATCTCAGGGTATGGGGGGAAAAAAAGCCCTACTTTCATTCCAACATGATATGTAATGTTTAATTTTGCATGATCACGCCCCACTGCCCCCCCTAAAATATATATATGGATATATATTCGAGCTGTCAAACGATTAAAATATTTAATCTAATTAAAAATGCAACTGTCATAATTAACTCAAATGAACTAAAAAATTAATCGTGATTACTGACACATTTTTTATCATTTCTGAATTTCCTTTTACATTTTTTGTCCTATTTTTCCCCCCATTTTAATGCTCTCATCAACATGGAATCATGAATCCGTTTTCTATGTGGCAAATGCAAATATTTACTGAAATAACAATTTTGATTTTTCACTTGGAGCAGTTATTCACACATAATCTCTCACACAATATTACTGTCCATCAACAACGGTGAAAAAAATATTTTGTCACACAACAGCTGATCTAACAGCTTTTTTAATGAAATCAAAACAGAGCAATATAACATTATAAAGTGCACATCTAAGGTAAACTAGTACTCAGCCTATAGTACATTTAAACCATGGTTGCATACTTCGTTTTACTCAAGTTTACTTTGAACACTGCAATCTCTTTCTGTATGTTTGTTGAAGAATAACGAGACACCGGACACCAGTGTTCATTATGTGCCGCTGTATTCAAAACTGCTCGCCGTACAAAAAAGCGCACGCACTTCCCCCGTGCTGCTGGGGCAAACCATTCTGAAAGGGGGAGGGGGGGGGGTGTCACTCCCCCTAACACAGTCAGGCTATGTTGATTGTGTTGGTCCTGAAGTCTCGCTAGAGTTTTTGTGTAGACCTCATTTCGAATGACTACACTTGGTTCGATGACAACACTGGAGACGTTTTATTTTTGCTAGGTCGCTACCACTGTCAGACAAACATAGAGAAGCTCCACCCGCTCTATTTATATGGACGCAGAACACTGTAACCTTCCACACAAAATAGTTCCAAACAAGTAACAATCGTGTCAGTGGCATACATCGTATACCTGTATGATACAGAGAGAGAGAAGAACAGATAACTTTGGTCTTGTCAGTGGAGCAATCGGGCAACTTTTTAAAAGTAAATTTTCCATTCATAAACTCTTTAAGTATCCGTTTTCGGTGTCTCGTGCTGCCGTGGCTGACAAGACATGGGCGTGGACTTCTGCAACGCGCTTGTTGTTTTGTTCTGGTGTATTTATAGAGCAACGTAACATCCGCTTGTGACGTGTGCCGCGTTAATCTCGCGAGAAAAAAATGAATCCCGTTAAATTTCATTTAAATTATGTCACGTCCCGTGTCTACCTGCAGGGGGCGGGCTTTCTCCCCGCCGACTGCACACCTGTTATTCATTCGGGATGATTATTCTTCCTTTATTAGGAGACTCCGGCAGTTTACTCACTGCCGGAGAATTCCACGCCGCGCCATTGTTCTTTCGCGAAAGAAACCCTACATTAATATTACGCGTTGCTTCCTAGCCTTCTGGCAATTGTCTTGTCGTACAAGTTATTGATTGTATGTAAATTATTCCCATAGTCTATTCAGATCTTCCTCGCTTTTGTTTTCCGCGAGCGTTTTCTGTTGTTACCTTATTTTTCCCCTGGTCCTTATTTGACCAGCGCTTTTTGTTATTCTTCCTGTCGGGTATTTTGTGTTTCGTATTAAAGACTCTTTTTGTTCTTTGACAAGATCTCGTTTTCTGTCTGCTATCTCGGGGATCCACTTCCTTATTTTTGTTGTGCACGAAGCGATCTGTCTATCGCTTCGGGCACAACGTGACAAATTAATGCCAATAAAAACGCGCAAAACTGACAGCTCTAATATATATTAATGTACATGTCCCTAATAAATTAAAAAAACACGTATATAGAAATACACACACAAACACACACATCACACTGTATTAGAGAAAAAAAAAAGTTTTTTTTTTAAAGGATGATCTGTGGGAGGCGTATCAGGGTGGCCCACTTAAAAGTAGCCCGGATTTTTTTTTAAATTAAAATATTTTTTAAATTTTTTTCAAAACATGTATTTAATTACGTGAATGTTACAAGTGACCCAAGTCTTTCCAAAACCTGTTTTTATTACTTACAGGTTACAAGAGATGCTGGAAGTGTCCCCCATTGACATCTATACATTTTTGAGCACGGCACAGGATGTTGGCTGATACTGACTGCAGCTCTGCTAAGGTGATGCTTCGGATAGTGTTGGTGATGTTCTGTTTGAGTTCGTTCAGGGTATGAGGATTATTTGCGTACACCTTTTCTTTTAAATTCCCCCATAGATAAAAATCGCATGAGGTCAGGTCCGGAGACCGTGGTGGCCATAACCCCTTGTCACACGTCCCACATGTCACTGGCATCCATTCATGAAGTCTTTACGGAAGAGCGAACTGTGAGCAAGGGGTTATGGCCACCACGGTCTCCGGACCTGACCTCATGCGATTTTTATCTATGGGGGAATTTAAAAGAAAAGGTGTACGCAAATAATCCTCATACCCTGAACGAACTCAAACAGAACATCACCAACACTATCCGAAGCATCACCTTAGCAGAGCTGCAGTCAGTATCAGCCAACATCCTGTGCCGTGCTCAAAAATGTATAGATGTCAATGGGGGACACTTCCAGCATCTCTTGTAACCTGTAAGTAATAAAAACAGGTTTTGGAAAGACTTGGGTCACTTGTAACATTCACGTAATTAAATACATGTTTTGAAAAAAATTAAAAAAATATTTTAATTTAAAAAAAAATCCGGGCTACTTTTAAGTGGGCCACCCTGTAGTACTCAGCCTATAGTACATTTAAACCATGGTTGCATACTTCGTTTTACTCAAGTTTACTTTGAACACAGCAGTCTGTTTCTGTATGTTTGTTGAAGAATAACGAGACACCGGACACCAGTGTTCATTATGTGCCGCTGTATTCAAAACTGCTCGCCGTACAAAAAAGCGCACGCACTTCCCCCGTGCTGCTGGGGCAAACCATTCTGAAAGGGGGGGGGGGGGGTGTGTCACTCCCCCTAACACAGTCAGGCTATGTTGATTGTGTTGGTCCTCAAGTCTCGCTAGAGTTTTTGTGTAGACCTCATTTCGAATGACAACACTGGACACGTTTTATTTTCGCTAGGTCGCTACCACTGTCAGACAAACATAGAGAAGCTCCACCCGCTCTATTTATATGGACGCAGAACACTGTAACCTTCCACACAAAATAGTTCCAAACAAGTAACAATCGTGTCAGTGGCATACATCGTATACTTGTATGATACAGAGAGAGAGAAGAACAGATAACTTTGGTCTTGTCAGTGGAGAGATCGGGCAACTTTTTAAAAGTAAATTTTCCATTCATAAACTCGTTAAGTATCCGTTTTCGGTGTCTCGTGCTGCCGTGGCTGACAAGACATGGGCGTGGACTTCTGCAGCGCGCTTGTTGTTTTGTTCTGGTGTATTTATAGAGCAACGTAACATCCGCTTGTGACGTGTGCCGCGTTAATCTCGCGAGAAAAAAATGAATCCCGTTAAATTTCATTTAAATTAATGCCAATAAAAACGCGCAAAACTGACAGCTCTAATATATATTAATGTACATGTCCCTAATAAATAAATAAAAACACGTATATAGAAATACACACACAAACACACGCACACACTGTATTAGAGAAAAAAAAAAGATTTTTAAAGGATGATCTGTGGGAGGCGTATAATACTAGGGCAGGTCTCCTGCTCGGAAAATGACGGAAACATGCACGCTTTGAGTCCTAGTTTGTTTTCAAGGTTGTGGATCATAACATCCAAACTTGACCAACTTTTTTTTTCTTCCCCAGTAAGTGTGTGTGTGTTACAACGATGAGTAACCACTTTCCCGGGTGTCCTGGTCTGACTCTGCCGCCGTGATGAATGCTTGCGTCGCAGAACAGCGCAGAGAGTTCCGAAAGGCACGAGCAATTACAGCCGCGCCGACCTCACCAGAGACCGAACACCTCCGCGTCTCCATGGTTACCGTAATGACCTCCCGTGGGCCGGCGGAGCGAGTCGGGGATGCGAACTAAGATGCTGAGCTCAACCGGGACCCCTGAAAGCAGGGCCGTGCTGACATAACAATTACGGAGACTAATCAAGAGTTTTGCCTTGTTTGGCGCAACTTAAAGGGAAGCTCGTTTGGTCCATCGAAGGGTGAAGACATTCCCCCTTTTAATCCAGACGACGACGCGTGATGCCGGACGGCTTTTCTAGCTTGACCTCGATGGGCTCTTTGGCAACGCTTTCAAAATAAGCAGTCCTCCCGATTAACAATCGTCCTTAAAATAATGTCCCTTCCTGAAAGGCAAAGGGGGACCCAAAGAAGCCGCTCTACAATGTCCCACCGGCACAACGGTTCAAGTCTTCAATTGCCAGGACCGCAGTGCTCATTTTGCATTAATTACTGGGTGGGCGGGGGGGTGTTGCATTGCGAGGGATTTGTATGACTAATTAGAATCAAGTCTTTAACTTGCATACTTCACCACCCACAAAATGAGCAGAATAGAGAGCGGAAATTAGATTGGCTCCTAATCGTTGTTGATTACCAACTTTGAGGTTTGCCTGTAGTTTAGTCTTTGGCCTTTGGACAGCCGAGTAATCTTCCAGTTACTGCTCAATAATGAGCCATGTCTTCCTTGTCGGCTTGATACTCGACAGTGTAGCCATGTGGGGCTCGTGCCACGCACGGTGCTTATTTTGGTGTTCGTCAATCAAGTGGCCGGAATAATGACGGGAGCTGTGTGTTTTTTAAACATCAATTTAGTCAGATTGGAGCGGCGCTGGGTGCAGATTGTGTCCTCGGCTGTTGTCTCGATGTTTGTGAAGACAAGACAAAGTACTTCTCCATGAAAACAAACGCTATATATTTTTTATCCCCTCACCCCATTCGGCGTCTTCATCGAGTAAAACCCCCCACCCCAAGACTGGCTGTTGTGTTGTAACTGTTTAGTTTGTACTGTAGTAAATAAACATTCCGTTTTCAGTGACTCTGGAAGGGTTTCAAAATGGTGCAGGTTCATGAGATATTTTTCAATCCCACTCTATCCAAGTTATTATTGTTCATGAAAACTCAGAGCTAAAATGTTTTAAAAAACAAAAACATTTTCATTAACCAAACCAAATAAAACAAAGAAAGTGAAATCTAATCTTGATAAGATAAGATAAGATATCCTTTATTCGTCCCACACTGGGGAAATTTACAGCCTCCAGCAGCAAGAATGTATGTAGAAAGAAGAAAGGAGAAAGAGAGAAAAAAACAAAAACAACAACAAACATCAAACATCAAACATCAAAAATTGATGAAACTAACGATAATCTCCTCTGTTGTCATCTTTGGCAACTAATTTGAGCTTCCGGCATCCAATTGAAAATTCTTTAATTCTTTGACTGCTGCAAATGTGTCCAGTAGGAGGAACCTCAAACAGTTGCTTGGAATTGAAAAACTCTATACTTAGTGACCTTTGGACTTGCACTTGACAATTACCCCATATTTAAAGAAATAAATCTAACACTAAAACTAATACGAAGTACACTGAAAGAAAGCATTTTGGAAGAAAAATGGTTGCGCTAAAATGTAATTAAAATTAACTGAATTTAAAAAAAACCCCTCCGTGAGTCGTCACCTTACCGTGGTGGAGGGGTTTGTGTGTCCCAATGATCCTAGAAGCTAAGTTGTCTGGGGCTTTATGCCCCTGGCAGGGTCACCCATGGCAAACAGGTTCTAGGTGAGGGGCCAGACAAAGCACAGCTCAAAAGACCCCAATGACGATAAAAATAAATGGATCTCAGTTTCCCTTGCCCGGACGCGGGTCACCGGGGCCCCCCTCTGGAGCCAGGCCTGGAGGTGGGGCTCGTTGGCAGGCGCCTGGTGGCCGGGCTTACACCCATGGGGCCCGGCCGGGCACAGCCCGAAGAGGCAACGTGGGTCCCCCTTCCCATGGGCTCACCACCCATGAGAGGGGCCAAAGGGGTCGGGTGCAATGTGAGCTGGGCGGCAGCCAAAGGCGGGGACCCTGGCGGTCCGATCCTCGGCTGCAGAAGCTAGCTCTTGGGACATGGAATGTCACCTCTCTGGCAGGGAAGGAGCCCGAGCTGGTGTGTGAGGCAGAGAATTTCCGACTGGATATAGTCGGACTTGCCTCCACACACAGCCTGGGTTCTGGTACCAGTACTCTCGAGAGGGGTTGGACTCTCTTCCACTCTGGAGTTGCTCACGGTGAGAGGCGCAGAGCAGGTGTGGGCATACTCATTGCCCCCCGGCTCAGTGCCTGTACATTGGGGTTCACACCGGTAGACGAGAGGGTTGCCTCCCTCCGCCTTCGGGTGGGTGGATGGGTCCTGACTGTTGTTTGTGCATATGCACCAAACAGCAGCTCAGCATACCCACCCTTTTTGGAGTCCTTGGAGGGTGTGCTGGAGAGTACTCCTGCTGGGGACTCCATTGTTCTGCTGGGGGACTTCAATGCTCACGTGGGCAATGACAGTGATACCTGGAGGGGCGTGATTGGGAGGAACGGCCCCCCCGATCAAAACCCGAGTGGTGTTTTGTTATTGGACTTCTGTGCTCGCCACGGATTGTCCATAACGAACACCTTGTTCAAACATAAGGGTGTCCATATGTGCACTTGGCACCAGGACACCCTAGGCCGCAGTTCGATGATCGACTTTGTAGTTGTATCATCGGATTTGCGGCCGCATGTTCTGGACACTCGGGTGAAGAGAGGGGCGGAGCTGTCAACTGATCACCACCTGGTGGTGAGTAGGCTCCGATGGTGGGGGAAGATGCCGGTCCGTCCTGGCAGACCCAAACGTATAGTGAGGGTTTGTTGGGAGCGTCTGGCGGAATCCCCTGTCAGAAGGAGTTTCAACTCCCACCTCCGACAGAGCTTTTCCCATGTTCCGGGGGAGACGGGGGACATTGAGTCCGAGTGGACCATGTTCCGTGCCTCTATTGTTGAGGCGGCCAATCTGAGTTGTGGCCGTAAGGTGGTTGGTGCCTGTCGTGGCGGCAATCCTCGTACTCGCTGGTGGACACCAGCAGTAAGGGATGCCGTCAAGCTGAAGAAGGAGTCCTATCGAGCCTTTATGGCCTGTGGGACCCCAGAGGCAGCTGACGGGTATCGACTGGCCAAGCGGACCGCGGCTTCGGTGGTCGCCGAGGCAAAAACCAGAGCGTGGGAAGAGTTCGGTGAGGCCATGGAAGCCGACTTCCGGACGGCTTCGAGGAAATTCTGGTCCACCATCCGACGTCTCAGGAGGGGGAAGCAGTGCACCACTAACACTGTGTACAGTGGGGATGGGGCGCTGCTGACTTCGACTCGGGACGTTGTGAACCGGTGGGCAGAGTACTTCGAAGACCTCCTCAACTCCACCAACACGCCTTCCTTTGAGGAAGCAGAGCCTGGGGACTCTGAGGTGGGCTCTCCTATCTCTGTGGTTGAAGTCACCGATGTGGTTAAAAAGCTCCTCGGTGGCAAGGCCCCAGGGGTGGATGAGATCCGCCCGGAGTTCCTCAAGGCTCTGGATGTTGTGGGGCTGTCCTGGTTGACACGCCTCTACAACATCGCGTGGTCAACAGGGAGAGTGCCTCTGGATTGGCAGACCGGGGTGGTAGTCCCTCTTTTTAAAAAGGGGGACCGGAGGGTGTGTTCCAACTACAGAGGGATCACACTCCTCAGCCTCCCTGGTAAGGTCTATTCAGGGGTGCTGGAGAGGAGGGTCCGTCAGGAAGTCGAGCCTCAGATTGAGGAGGAGCAATGTGGTTTTCGTCCCGGCCGTGGAACAGTGGACCAGCTCTACACCCTTAGCAGGGTCCTTGAGGGTATGTGGGAATTCGCCCAACCAGTCTACATGTGTTTTGTGGACTTGGAGAAGGCGTTTGACCGTGTCCCTCGGGGAGTTCTGTGGGGGGTGCTTCGTGGGTATGGCGTACCGAACCCCCTGATACGGGCTGTTCGGTCACTATACCACCTATGTCAGAGTTTGGTTCGCATTGCCGGCAGTAAGTCGGAACCGTTTCCAGTGGGGGTAGGACTCCGCCAAGGCTGCCCTTTGTCGCCGATTCTGTTCATAACCTTTATGGACAGAATTTCTAGGCGCAGCCGAAGCGTTGAGGGAGTCTGTTTTGGGGGCCTCAGTATTACATCCCTGCTTTTTGCAGATGATGTGGTGCTGTTGGCTCCTTCAAACGGGGCTCTACAACTCTCACTGGAGCGTTTCGCAGCCGAGTGTGAAGCGGTTGGGATGAAAATCAGCACCTCCAAATCTGAAACCATGGTCCTCAGTCGGAAAAGGGTGGATTGCCCCCTCCGGGTCGGGGAGGAGATATTA
Source organism: Hippocampus zosterae (assembly GCF_025434085.1). Taxonomy (NCBI): domain Eukaryota; kingdom Metazoa; phylum Chordata; class Actinopteri; order Syngnathiformes; family Syngnathidae; genus Hippocampus; species Hippocampus zosterae. The sequence continues at coordinate 2,910,876 of NC_067451.1, read as the reverse complement.
CCCCAAGTGGAGGAGTTTAAGTATCTTGGGGTCTTGTTCACGAGTGAGGGCAGGAGGGAGCGAGAGATCGACAGGCGGATCGGTGCAGCGTCTGCTGTGATGCGGACGTTGTATCGGTCTGTCGTGGTAAAGAAGGAGCTGAGCCAAAGGGCGAAGCTCTCAATTTACCGGTCGATCTACGTCCCAACCCTCATCTATGGCCACGAGCTATGGGTCGTGACCGAAAGAACGAGATCCCGGATACAAGCGGCCGAAATGAGTTTTCTCCGCAGGGTGTCCGGGCTCTCCCTTAGAGATAAGGTGAGGAGCTCGGTCATCCGGGAGGGGCTCAGAGTCGAGCCGCTTCTCCTCCACATCGAGAGGAGCCAGATGAGGTGGCTTGGGCATCTGATTCGGATGCCTCCTGAGCGCCTCCCTGGTGAGGTGTTCCGGGCATGTCCCACCGGGAGGAGACCCCGAGGAAGACCCAGGACACGCTGGAGAGACTACGTCACCCAGCTGGCTTGGGAACGCCTCGGAATCCCCCGGGGAGAGCTGGAAGAAGTAGCTAGGGAGAGGGAAGTCTGGGCTTCCCTGCTAAAGCTGTTGCCCCCGCGACCCGGCCCCGGATAAGCGGTAGATGATGGATGGATGGATGGATGGATGAATTTAAAAAAAAAGTCTAACAATAATGAAAAATGCAAAAATATCTTGTTTAGTGTCCTCCTTTGCCGAGGCCCCTTGAAGCGGGATTGGTTCCTTGGGCCTTTTACTCCCCGTTTGCCCAAATTTCTCTGTCCGAGTTGACCTCGCCCATCATTCGTCTCCATACTTAACACTTTTCTTGACTCGATTGTCTTCCAATCCGTTTTTTTCAAACCATCGCTGTGGCTCCTGAGCTCCAAACTCACCTCCGCCCTCCCAGCCCCAGCAGACTGTAATTGACTTTTGGTACGAGGACGCTCAAAGAAAAGATACATTTGTCACAGCAGGATCAAAAGCACGTTGATATATGAGATCACACCCGTCATCAAGTTTCCCTGATGATGAAAACCACGACGGACATTCACAGCGTAATCCGAGTTGATAAGAATGGCCGTTGATTAAAGCCATCGCGCCGTCGGTGATCAAACTGAAACTCGGTGGCGGCTTGAGAACGTGACGGCGGCGTTTTGCCTCCTGCCCGCCGCGCCAAGTCTCCGGTTACACCAGGCTGGAGTTGAGACATTCATCGTACCTGACGCGAGGCACTAATCCAGTTAGACGGCGTGCGATTTGTTTGGCTATTATCATGCAAATGTGTCGGGACGCCGGCTTCGGCGGGGCTTGGTTACAAAGCCTTCAGCTCCGTCGTTTGCGATTCGACACCAGGTGCAAATTGAAGCATTGTTCAAAAGGAAATTCTACAGACGTTGGATTGCATATCCAGGGGGAGCCATTGCTTATTTATTCAGCCTCCAACTCGATGTAAACATTGCTCTTTTTATCCTTTTTTTTTTTTAATGAATGACTGCACTTGTGTCACTTAACAAGCCTCGTCTTTATTCACCATCCAAAATGATCCCAGACCGTTTCAGTGGCAGCGTATTGTTCTCATAACCCTTTTTTTCTTTGTATTGCATTATTTTTGCTGACAAATAGATCACTGGAAGCTTATTTTTGTTTTTATTTTGCAAAGCACAAAGAATATGAAATCTGAGATCACACACATATACAAACACACACACACACACACACACACACAAAGAGACTTTCTACGGGCGAGACAAGCCCCCGAGAATTGTTTCTTTTCTTTGATACACAGGTAGAAGCTTGCCAGGGAGATTGTGGGAATTGCTATATCTGTGCTTTATTCCCAGGCTGCGGAACGCATTGCTACGCTCTGTACATTCAGCATATTTCGAGGGATGCGCCATTGCTCGGAAATGCGTTTTGTACATTGCACATTTGTCAAGAGGATTCCTTGAGCCGTGCTTTTTTCTGGAGGACATTTGTCAAGTCAAGTCAAGATTGTCTCCGATTCCAGTGGAGGTTAGTACTCAATGGCAAATTAATGGTTCCAACGGAGCTGATATTCACTCTTAAGTGCCCATGACATGGAATGCCGTCAACGGGAATCCGAACTAGAAGCGCCGTCAACATGAAGTGCCATCAACAATTTTTTTTTGTTTGTTTGTTTTTTTAAATGGGATCTATATACGTATACACAATTATATATATATATATATATATGTATGGCAAGCGCACTCACACTACTAAATACTACTACTACTACTAAATTTCCTAAATTTATTGCAAATAGTTTGTAAAGTAGGCGGCCCGGTAGCCCAGTGGTTAGCATGTCGGCTTCACAGTGCAGAGGTACCGGGTTCGATTCCAGCTCCGGTCTCCCTGTGTGGAGTTTGCATGTTCTCCCCGGGCCTGCGTGGGTTTTCTCCGGGTGCTCCGGTTTCCTCCCACATTCCAAAAATATGCATGGCAGGCTGATTGAACACTCTGAATTGTCCCTAGGTGTGAGTGTGAGCGTGGATGGTTGTTCGTCTATGTGTGCCCTGCGATTGGCTGGCAACCGATTCAGGGTGTCCCCCGCCTACTGCCCGAAGACGGCTGGGATAGGCTCCAGCACCCCCGGCGACCCTAGTGAGGATCAAGCGGTACCGAAGATGAATGAATGAATGAATGAATGAGTTTGTAAAGTTTCACCAGTTTTAAGTTGTCAGCACTGCCATTTTAAAATCGGAACGATTCTGGTAGAACCGGACTGTTATTTCGGGTTACACTCGATTTTCGGTTCTTGATCCCCAACCCGACTGGTGATACATTTTGGACACATTATTTTACCATCAGAAGCAAATTCACATTGTTGTTGTTTGCTTTCTCTTGTACAAAAGGGATGTTCAAACCTGTGAGATGTCCCCCGCAGAAAATATTGGAATAAATGTATATTTTGTGTATCAAATATATCTTTTCACAAAACACTTGTTTCCTGCCTTTTGGTTGGTCCAAAATAAGTGAGTTGGTTGAAAACAGCCAACGTTTACTGCTGATTTAATAATCAGATCAAAATGGGATCAGTTAGAAGGATTTATTGATTATTTTTTTTTTTGTGATGAGAGTCAAATCTTTCATGAGGTAGTTTCTGTGTTTACAGAGTCATAAAACTCATTCTGAGAGCCAGGAAACATCAGTCAATGTTCTTAATTGGCTGGCAATCAACAGGTTGTCTTTTTTTTTGGAAAAGAGTGACGAGGCCCGAGGCCGGTCAGCTGGCGCGAGACGTCTTACCTTTGAGGTCCAGGTTGCGGGCTCCATTGGAGTGCTGCGTCACGGTGCGCGAGTCGATCTTTAGCGTATGGACGTTGTTGGCGTCCCGGGACACCACCACATTATGCCACTGGTTGTCGTTGAGCGGCTTGTCCGAGTTGCCCTTCATTAGCGACGGGCCGTTGCCAAGGTCAAAGACGTAGTGGACGTACCTTGGGAGGGAGGCAGGAACAAGGACAAAGATGATGATGATGATGATGGTCATGAAGATGATGCCTGCGTGTGTGTGTGTGTGTGTGTGTGAGGTTTTCCAAATAAAATTCAGCTGCCGTCCTCGGTGGCTGGTCACGCCGCACCAATTTGTCTGGAGGCGCTTTAAGATAGATGACACTTCACTTTCAATTCTTAATGGCTCCATATTTTCCATGCCGCCCATTTGTTTGTATTGTATTTAAACTGGACATCCTCTGCGAGTTGGCATGCGCGTGGGGAGTCGGCCTTAACATTTGTGCCGTTCTCCTGCGCTCAGGTTACAAATTTTTAGTAAGAGTACTCTTAAAGAAAAAGTCAAAGTCAAAAGTGTAGCCCTCCAAATGATGACTTGAATGAGAGCAAAAAAGTACTCAAGAACAAACTACAGGTGAGGCACTTCAAAATTGTCTTTAAGTGAGAGCGTGAACACCAAATGAAACGAAAATAACAATCGCAAAGATGTAGCCAAAGATGTTGATGTACAATATTATTTATTCATTCATCTTCCTCACTAGGGTCGCGGGGGGTGCTGGAGCCCATCCCAGCCGTCTTCGGGCAGTAGGCGGGGGAAACCCTGAATCGGTTGCCAGCCAATCACAGGGCACACAGAGACGAACAACCATTCGCAGTCACACTCACACCGAGGGACAATTTAGAGTGTTCAATCAGCCTGCCATGCATATTTTTGGAATGTGGGAGGAAACCGGAGCACCCGGAGAAAACCCACGCAGGCCCGGGGAGAACATGCAAACTCCACACAGGGAGGCCGGAGCTGGAATCGAACCCGGTACCTCTGCACTGTGAAGCCGACGTGCTAACCGCTGGACTACCGGGCCGCCCTACAATATTACTTAAATAATAAAATGATAACATTGGGGAACAATTAAAAAGAAAAAGCTGCTGTATTCAATTCAAAAACTAAAATTGACACGCTAATTCCAATTGTTTTTTTTTCCACGGGCACATCAAATTTTCTTCTCCACATCTTACCAGATGAGCAAAATTCCACTGGTGAGCTGTGAAGGTTTCAAAACTACTCTGCCAAGTACAATTCATCCCAAAAGTCAGTAAATGTAAGGAAATAAATGGAACGCGTCTGCTAAACGCCCATTTGAGTCCACCCCGCAGTGGCTTTTTGCAGACACATTTGAGGTTTTGGGCCGAGGCTATTTAGGCCGATGCATTCAGAACGAGCGTGGCACCAAATCCGCGCTCTTTGTCTTCATAACGCTGCTAAATAGGAAACACGAGGAAGCAAAAAGCCTCTTTTCTGAGTATCATTATAAAGAGCTTTAAGGGGGGGGGGGGGGGATAGCTTTCTATTGAATTCGTCCTTGAATGCATGCTCACCCTTTGACCAGTTCCACAACAATGAAATCGCTCCCGTCGCCGGAGTTGAAGAGCAGCAGGCCGTCGGGCGTGGTGGTTTTAAACTGGAAAAAGAGGTGCATGGAGGCGTACGCTTGCAGCGTGGCCAGCGCCAGGTAGCTGCCTTTGCTTCGGAACGTCACCGGGTCGGCGATGATGTGGCGCATGCCGAAGCGGGCGTTGAGCTCGCAGTAGGAGATGTCGCCGTTCTTGCACTGGTCAAGGTAGGGCACGCCGTTGAAGGCCAAGCCCTGAAGGTGGCCGATGAAGTTGGACGGCACCGCCGAGATGAAGCGGCGCTCGGTCATGATGCCCGTCTCGATGTTGTGGAACTCCAGACGAGTGTGGGCACCGGTCATCTGGCCTAGAAAGCGGAACGGTGATGAGGAGGGAACTGATAACCATCATTCATTTAGATGGTGCGCAAATAACGGCGCCGAGCTGCTACGCTTCAGGCAACGGAAAGTGTCCGGGGAAATATTACGCTTCACAGTGTGCCACCGTAATTATACGAGTTCCATCAGGGTGAAAATTCAATATATCGCAATATTTACTTTCATTTGCACAGAAGGAAATGAGACAAACAGTATAATGCGGGGATGAGATTATGACCGTAGAATCCTGTGTATAAAATGCCTCCTTTGTATATTTCGAACCCGCCCTCCCCCCCAAAAAAAAAATCTACCTTAAAAAGTACCGTATTTTCCACACTCTGAGGCACACCTAAAAGCCTTCAATTTTGTCAAAAGCTGACAGTGCACCTTAAAATGCGATGTGCCTTATATCCGATCAATATTCTGATTTCTTGGAAACGGCATTTTAAATGTTCTGTAAAAACGCTTTGTTACAGCTGCAGCGGTTGTGAAAGCGTTATATAAATAAAGCTGTATTGTATTGTATTCCCATTAGCGTAGCTCCATCTAGTGGATGCATAATGCAACCGCAGACATGATTGTGGCTTCTATTCTATGCACCTATATATGTAAAACGTTTTAAAATAGGCCATTTATTGAAAGTGTGCCTTAGACTCCCAAGCTCTTTATGCTGCGGAAAATACCGTTTTTTTCTCTCTCTCTCTCTCTGGATCGATGTATAAGACAGTACCCCGATTTGCTGGTTATCCATTGCTATCATTTAGTCGCATTTGTGCAAGTGCATATTTTTAATGTTCCCAAAACACTGTGTCACAATGAATCTCTCCTGTTTCTAAAAGAACATACGAACATATATCATGATCAATACATCAATACATAAACTGTGTTCCACTAATGTTATTTGATTATTTATATAACAGCCTGTAGAAACAGACGTGAAGTGAGGGCACAACAAACTGTTTTGCATTTTCTTGTTGAGTGTTGCTTTGGAGGGGTTGTAATGAGGATGCTAAGATAAGTACGAGGAGCTTGTAAATGCACCACTTGTTTGCGAAATCATATCACGACAGCAGCGACTTTGCCAGCAAAAACAGCACATTTGAGTCAGCCCAGTTTATGAAAAAGTGATCAGGAGGGACGGCAACTGTGTCCGGCTGTCAGCATCAAAATGTATGCGGTCATTGGCGTCATGTAACTGCCTTTGAAAACGAATCCGGCAACTCTCACCAGCAGTGCTGTTCGCCAGCGCGGCCGCCACTAAACGCTGGCAACAGGCGCCGTACGATACAGCGCCGGTGTCATCAAGACCCTTTCTGGCACCCTTAACCAGCGACAGTTGGTTATTTCAAGATGCGGTTGTGACGTTAAAGTCGGTAGGGCGAACAAGTTTGTGACGGTTGCTCGCTAATTGCAAATTGCTGTCTAGAGGAAGAGTCAAGTCAACCATTAGGGCCGCGACACGTCGCCGGGAACAGCTTCAAAATAAAAGTGAACATTAGGCATAGCCATAGATGCTCATAAGTGATGTGGTTGGTTAAGTTTTATTTTGAAGCTGGCCTTCTTATTGCATTGGCGGCGTGATTCATAATGAAGTATTAATGCTGCGGTGCATCAGTTCTGTATAGACGCTGTTTGTCGAATCATGGTAAAAAAAAAAAAATGTGAAATTCATCCTGTGTATAATACTCAGTTTAGGATTGTTTTTTTTTGGGGGGGGGGGGCGTATGCAGGGGATTTTACAGTAGTTTGTATCGACTTGGATTATGTCATGCAACATGACAATTAAACGTTCTCGGTTTTACTTTTTTGGCCTCATAAAGCAGGCGGACCTTGACCCGGTCATCGGTTGCTTCCAGACATGTCGCGCCCAATCCATCCCCTTCATCGAGCTCACACCTTTTTCCTTCGCCTCTCTCCTTATCAATATACAATACTAGCTGGTTCGCCGCCCTCCGGGCGGCTCATGAGCTGGTTCCTGCGGAAGGCTGGTAAGGTGGGCCTTTGGCCCACAAAAGTGTTGTTGCTTGGTTCAACTTTTTGTTCATCTTCATTGCTTATCGCGAAAATAAAGAGATGTTTAGCTCTACTAAATAACTAACAATTTTGTTGCAATGCTTGTGGGTAGACAACATTTTTTCGCTAAGATGCCCGCGCGATCGTAGTGAGCCACTGCCTGAGCGGCGCGCAGCGGCGCGCAGCGGCGCGCAGCGGCGCGCAGCGGCGCGGTGAAGTAGGTACGTTTTGAAAAGGGACAGACGGAAGGACAGACCGCGTGCGGGACGACGCGCAATATATATATAGATGTGACTCTGCCTCATCTTTGTGATCTTTCACCCTTCCACTTTGCTATTTTGCGAGCAGCTCTACCGCCACATACACCTCAGAGGTGTCAATCCAGCCGAGACCGATTTAAAAATAAATGCTTTTTTTCTCTCTCCCTCCGCCACCAACAGCTTTTGTTCAGGCGCGACTAACCTTCCACGGTGACGTTGTCCACGGAGAGCTGCAGGCTCTTGCCTCGTCGCACCACCTTCACCGTGTGCCACTCATTATCGTTCAGCTTCTGGCCCGCAAACAGTGTCTCGGGTCCTTTGCCTGTGGATGAGCGGGGAAGTCAAAATATGGCATTGTAGGAGTTGCTGTGTAAGTGTGTACGTGTGTGTGTGTGTGTGTGTGTGAGATGCATGTGCACGAATGTGAGTGGTGCTCTATCAACACACACATGTTTAATGTGTTTTTTTTTTTTTTCTGGTTCAGCCGTGTGACTTGCGGTCACACGTGGCAGCAGGAAGGAGGTGGTGGCACAGACATTAGTCAGGGCAAGCTTACGCAGGCACCATGTCGAGAGCGTAGAGGAGTCACGGGTGACTGTTGGGGTGGCGCGCCAAGCCGAAAGGTTGACATTTGCTCGGAGGGATGTTTGGATGCTGCTAAGCTAACAAGACAGTTTGAAACGCAAAGAGTGGTTCAAACAAGAGGAATAGGCCTTAACTCCGGTCAATTGGCTGGAAAGAAGTCAGCTCCGCAAATGCCTATTGAGCCAGACAGATACTCTCATTAAAGCGGCTAAATATACACATGCCGCTTGGGGGTTTCGTTTTGTTCATGAGTAGCTTTTCGCCACCAGGTGATGACCCAAAGGCTGCCAACACACACATCGCTGCTATGTATCCATCTGGGGAAGTGTTTGAACACACACAAAATGCTTCAAATGCAATAGAATAGCAATACATACTGTTAGCATGGGCTAATCAGGGCAATTTCATTCCAAATTCACCTAACTTAAGTTAAGATAAGTTAAGATATCCTTTATTTGTCCCACACTGGGGACATTTACAGCCTCCAGCAGCAAGAATGTAGGTAGAAAGAAGCAAGAAGGGAAAAAAACCCAACAACTTGGTCTTCAGTCTTAAAATGACGTCGCCATTTTCCCATCCATTCATTGGCTGATCGGCCCAATGGGCGGAGGAGGAGGATATTATTAAAAAGTAATTTCATTTGCTGGGTCTGGGCTCTCATTCTTTCTGTTTTTAGTTTTTACAGCAGTCAGGCTATTCTTTCGCAGCTTTGGGTCCGAACATCTCATTTACAATGGCTGCAATTAATTGCTCTGCCACTTTTTTTGGATTTAATTACAATTTCGGTGAACTTGCTTTCAAGACTCTCTCTTTGGGGGTTTTCTCATGCACGTTGCTTATTTCTCCGTGTTTTTCACGCAGGCGTACTAAAAACTCCACGTTGTTGTTTCGAAGTGAAGGGTGTTTTTTTTGGGCATGGAGTTTAAGCTTACTTGGGACAGTAGTTGGAGAGTTGCTTTTCACCACATACCAAGCGCAACCGAGTCGGTGCCGGTAAAAGTAAATCCAAATGAAAGAGAGCTGGTCGTCGTGTTGGCTCGCGCCGGAAACTTCGCGTGTCTCCAAGCACAAAGCAATTCGCTAGCTGCTGCTGCCCCCTACAGGGATGGAGGAGTACTACATGATCACTCTGCCGGGCGATTGACCGCACAGGCATCCATCCTTCATTCATTCATTCATCTTCCGAGCCGCTTGATCCTCACTAGGGTCGCGGGGGGTGCTGGAGCCTATCCCAGCCGTCTTCGGGCAGTAGGCGGGGGACACCCTGAATCGGTTGCCAGCCAATCGCAGGGCACACAGAAACGAACAACCATTCGCACTCACACTCACACCTAGGGATGATTTGTTGATGAGTGTTCAATCAGCCTGCCATGCATGTTTTTGGAATGTGGGAGGAAACCGGAGCTCCCGGAGAAAACCCACGCAGGCCCGGGGAGAACATGCAAACTCCACACAGGGAGGGGCATCCATCCATATTGGATAATTTCCCCACGGCACACCTGACAATATCTTGCGGCACAGTGTTTGAAAAACACTGTTCGAGAGTTTGGAAACTACGTCCGGTTGCGTTGCGCCAGACGTGGCGTCACGCGCTTGAGAATGTGTCAAGTCAAGTCAAGTCAAGTCAAGTCAACAGTATTTCTCGAGCACTTTCAAACAGCCATCGCTGCATACAAAGTGCTGTACATGGAGCAATTTAACATGCACAATAAACAGTAAGACACATCGGTAATAAATGCGGTAGAAAGCACCAAACAGTAAAACAAAAAACAAAAAAAAAACTAAGTCATGCTAAGTCGAATGCCAAAGAATACAAGTGAGTTTTGAGGAGGGTTTTGAATTTGGGCAGCGAGGAGGCTTGCCGAATGTTCAGTGGGAGGTCATTCCAGCGAGAGGGACCAGAAACAGAAAAGGCTCCATCCCCTCTGAGACTCAGTTTAGTCCTTGGTACTTCTAATAATGTCTTAGATTAATTATTTAATTAATCATTATTAAAATTAAATTCATAAATAATTATTAATTAGATTAATAATGTCTAATAGTGTCCTTCAGAGGACGCAGTCTGTGAATTTGTGATGTGTTAAACTGCCATCTGGGAAGGAGATTCCCTCCATTTGTGGCACCTTCTAAAAGTGTCAAATGTTTCCCCAGGTGTGTTTTGTTTGTTCATTTTTGGTTTTTAGCTTTTCCCGTTGAGACTCTTTTGTGCTTAAGGGCGATATTCATAAATTCGACTTGACTTTTTGATCGTCAATTGCCACAAATAATACGATGTAAAGCCTTCAAGTTGTTTTCAAGGAAGTCAAGGAGGGGGGGGGGGGTAAATAGGTCGCTTTTAAGGATAGCACGCTAGCTACTAAGCTCCCTGTACGCTATTCCCACCAACTTCTAACAAGCACCATGATCCACATGCGTATTCCCAGCCTAATCAGCATTAATATTAACACTGACTGCTGTAATGTTAAGCGAAATGGCCTGCAGGCTTGCACTCGGCGAGCTCGAGCCTCACCTTGCTTGTTGTGCATCCCCCCCCTCATGGCAGTGCTGACTCCCTACTACAAAGCAAGCACATGCTCATTCGCTACTGCCCCCGAGTGGTGTCAAGGAGTTCAGCCACTGGCCCCGACTACGAGGGCTCCCAAGTGCCAAGTCCACTTACGGCAGATGGGCCGGTTCTGCATGGTATCATGCGGGGCGACCTGGCAGCATATTAAGCAGGAGGCTGTGGGCACGCCGGGCACATAACGCACTGTACTACAATTTAGGAATGTTCAAATTGGATGGGCAGACGGTGAGCACACGAACATGCGCACGTGCGCGAAACTGGGGAGGTTAATAGCCATTTAGTCCTCGCACCCTTCACGCGTGATTACGTGGGGTCGGCTGGTGGCGAGGCCGAGGCCCAAACAACCTGCCACCCATTTTGTACGTAAATCATGTTAATTACCGAAGAAGCGTGTACGCGGGACTAAAGGGCAGCTGTGGGCATATGGTGAGAGTACTGGACAACGATGGACCTTATCGGACTGACAATGTCCTTTAGCGGTCAATGGATCAATAGTGCTCTTTTCAAGAAGCGTCTTGTCAGTGAATAACAACCTTAGGCACGTCAATACCAGAGGCACCAAATGGCAATCTGTCCCAGTCTCCCAAAATGAACAAATAAATAAAAAACATGATATTGCTCATTCTTTGCAGATGATAAAGAATACATGGCTGTGTCATCGCATTATCTGTCTGTGGTAATTCTCAATTCGTGTCAAAATATTTGTTATTTTAAAGGTGACGGCACCACAACGCTATCCGTTTGACAGCATGAAACTAATCAGACTTTTCAAAGCAAAAGTATGTGGCTGTTTTTGCACAAAAGCAAGTCATTCTCCTTGTTTTATTTTTAGTTTAAAATCAAGTCTCGTCTCTGAATGGAAACAAACAACTAGCTGTGTCTTCTTTTTTTTTTAATCTCTTCACTGTCTGCTGGAAGGTGATTACAGTGGACAGAAACTAACAAAAGCAACTCAAATTGAAAAAGCATTTTTGTCAAAGCAAATAAAACAGAAAATGCTTGAAAAAAAGACAACTAAAGGAAACAAGTTTGATGTTTAGCAACCTACTGAAAACTCTCGTGACAGTGAAAATGTGCTTTGTTGTCACCAGTGTCAAATAATATCATATATGAGGCTCAGTGTGTGGAAGCAGTATTTTGCACTGCGCTTATAGAACCTCAAAGTCTGCGGACTGTCCAGAAAATCCACTCCCTGGATTTGATTTGTGGATGGTTGCTTTCAAAATGTTTTTGAAGTAAGCCATTTTGTTGAATTTTTACTGCATTATACTTAAAAGGCACAACAATACAATTCACCTACTTGAAGGGGGGGGAGTGCTAAAACTAATACTAAAACAAAGAACATATAAATAAAGTGTGATTTTTTAAAAATGAAGTCAGAACTAATTCATTCATTCATCTTCCGAGCCGCTTGATCCTCACGAGGGTCGCGGGGTGTGCTGGAGCCTATCCCAGCTGTCTTCGGGCAGTAGGCGGGGGACACCCTGAATCGGTTGCCAGCCAATCGCAGGGCACACAGAAACGAACAACCATCCGCACTCACACTCACACCTAGGGACAATTTAGAGCGCCCAATCAGCCTGCCATGCATGTTTTTGGGAATGTGGGAGGAAACCGGAGCACCCGGAGAAAACCCACGCAGGCCCGGGGAGAACATGCAAACCCCACACAGGGAGGCCGGAGCTGGAATCGAACCCGGTACCTCTGCACTGTGAAGCCGACGTGCTAACCACTGGACTACCGGGCCGCCCGAAGTCAGAACTAATCATCATGAAAATTCCAAAGCTATTCTAACCCTGGTCTGCTGAGACGTTACTCTCTGTGATTTGAGTCGAGTTGAGTTCACTGCCACGATAAAGGGCTGTTATCAGATTTTTTGCTCACAATTCGAAAACAAACAAACAAACAAAAAAATCCCCAGAATAACGTCTTGAATCTCCCAAAACATGCAAGTCATGCAAGGCACCGCTGTGCTTTTTAAAAAAAATAAAATAAACAATGCTCCATCATTCACAGAAAACTCACGCACCCCTCTGGAAAATGAACAAACAGCACAAAACAACATTTGTGAAATTAAACGAGTCTCCTTCCGGGCAAACACCTGCTCGACTAAAATGGGACGTCGGCGTGCTTTGCGAAAATGATTCTGGAAACCCCAGCGGTCGAATGTTTGCATTAATGGCCAGCCACTCTTGTGAACTGACTGCCAGATTTTAATGAGCCCTGTTTCTAAAGTTTGATAGTTTGAATTTATAGAAAGGTACATTTTCAGTCAGGCTAAATCGGGTGACTGCATGGAGGCAAGAGCTCGGACAGCACGACTGAACAAATGGCACACGCGCACACACACACACACACACACACACACACACGGGCACACGTTTGTCACTGACGTTTTTCCTGCTGTGCACAAGCCACTTTGAGAGGGTTGAGAGTACCAGCAGGTAACCCATGAGGACTTGTTACATGTGCCCCCCCCCCCCCCCCATCACGTCCCTCTCCTCTTCTGCCACTAAAAGCAAAAGCCTGCAATGGTTACATAAGGCTGCTAAGTTAATGTGCCGTTGTCTTAACAAAAGATAGGATTTACGCTCCGCAGCTAGAAAGCCTCCCTTTTGACGATAATGCCATTTGGCTCCTATCTTAAGATATCACATTTTCCATCTCGGGCACATTGCCGCCGGTCTAATGAAAAGCTTGGTGCTGTATGTGTGTGTGTGTGTTTGCGTTTGTGCACCAAAAATACACTCTGTCGGCTATGACAGGGCGGTAAAAAATATTTGAAAAAAGTGTCATCATTGTAAAGTAATTGTCGTTTTTGAGGACTGTCACCGGGGTGGTCCTCGAAAAAACGGATACGTATTTTTTATGTATTTGCGATTGAATAGTAGCGAGGTCGGGCTGGCAAACATCATTGATTGAGCATCCCTTGGCTAAATAAACACCACCGATATCTCCGGTGTGCAAACGGCTGCCGCCGGAAGACATTCTCAGCACTTCTCGGTGAACGCAGGGAATTAATCCGACTTCACACACACCGCATAAATCCGACTTGATTCGTCATTTCAGCGTCTTGTCCCGTGGTATGACACGGGCTTTGACAGCGGCCCTCTGTAGGCTTACGGTAATGAAATCAACCCGTCTAAAATCCCGCCTAACGTGGTCGCGATGGATTGACGGAGTGACACCACCGTGACGGAACATTCCACTTCTTTGCCTAAAAAAAAAAAAATAAAGGAATCAATAAAATTCCTTGGCTGCTTTTGCACTATGCTCTGGGTAATTGCCCATCAGCACTGTGAAGCGCCGTTCACTGACTTTTGAAGCATTGGACTGAATATGATCAAATCATTTTTCGGAATTCATCTACCAGGTTATAACTGATGTGAAGTCGTATTTTGCTTGAAGCTTCTTTTTTTTTGGGGGGCGGGGGGTACTCTTTAACTTTGAGTCAATATTTTAAAGTGGCAGTTTGACAAGATGATTTTGGTTACTCGACACACCTCTCCCGGTGAGCCTAATGAAGTGGCTAGCATAGAAGGAAAGAGACGGTGGCTTTTTCCTGGATGTCTGTTGTTTAAAATATTGAACCGAGTATCAGATTCGTGTTTTTCCAGTTACTGGAGGGACCCGAAAGGCGGTAAATAGTGCTCAAAAGCTCTTCTTACTCTGACCCATCAATGAATCTTTGAAGCATTTTTTGACCTTGTTTTGGATTTTTCATCATAGTTCGCTTTTATTTCCTTTTGACTTTTTTTTTCTCATTTTTTCTAATTCTTTTTTAGAGCTGCTTTGTTCATTTGTTTGACTAATTTATTTTCTTTAGAATGATTTCTTTTAGTTGAACAGTTTTTGTATTTGTTTCAGTTTGTTGTAGTTTATTTTCATAAAGTGCAACAATTCTCAAACGACTGTTTGACCCCTTTTGTACCGACACACATCAATACCGAAATAAATACATCTTAAATGAATCCTAAAAGCACATTAACAAATTGACAACTAGGGACATTTTCACTATATTTTCCCCCAGTTTTCTTGAATGCATTTTTATTTTATTTTGCTTACAAAAAATATTTTTCTTTTTCAGTTTTCGTTAAGTATGATCCCCTTTAATCAAATGGATACACACGTTTATTTTCTGGAAAAAGAAAAATGCAATGTTGATATCACCCATTTTAGGAACGAAATCCGATTTTTTTTCCCCAAAAGGTTCAGTGCCCTCTGAGGGCACACAGATTTGAGAGTTATTATGCAACGAGGAATATTATCGGCCAACTCGATCGTATGTGGCCTGGAGTGTGGGAGATCAAATGAGCATTAAGTAAAAATGGCTGGCCTCCATTGGAGCGTTAAATTGCCTGAACGAATCAAAATCCAATTCAAGTACCTGCAAAAAATACGTTACAAGTCGGAGTCAAACGTTGATGTGTGGCCTCAGTGCAACTTTTGCACACATTGGGCAAATATATCAATTGGTTGTCCCCAGGGGAGATCCCGGGTCACCATGGCAGCAAATTAAACTCTCTTCCGGCATCCACATCCTTGAGCAACGGTGACTTTCCAGCTCAGAAAAAAAACCTGACAAAGCTGCTTTAATGGCGCGAATGAAAACAGAAAAAAAGTGAGAGCGAGTTGATGAAACAGCAACCACGACAAATTTCCACTCACTCCAAATTAAGTTCAACAAAGCTCCATTGCAGTGCAAAAAGGCTGCCGAACACGCAAGACGCCATCACTGAATAAATTATACATGGATTGTGTTAACGTGAGTTTGACGATGTGACTGAGCGGGTGGTGGGGGAACATCACCCAAATGTCATGAAGGCATCACATCACACCCGTGTTGTAAATCAGGCTTGGAGGGGGTAATGGAAGACATGTGCTGGTGCTACGTTTTCAGAAGAAAAAAAAGCTGTTACAGTTACAGAAGAAAGAACATAGAATCAGATTACATGTGCATTTAGGAAAAATAAATATCAATCTGCCTGTCTATCTGTCCATTGATTTTTGCTATTTGTGGGCCGGCTCAGTCTTGATATGCCGCAAAGAGCAAGGCCCACTGTTTACAAATATGTATGGCAGCAATAATTATTATATTTTCACTTTGATAACATATTTGGTATTGGAGTAAAATATGTATTAAAATATTTGAGTTCATTTTTTAAAAAAGGTTCTAGTAACAGTCTACTCGACAACACTGAAAGTTGCTGCAACATCGGCATAACATCCTGACAAAAAATAATAATAATTTAAAAAATAATAATAATAATAATAAATAATGCCTTCAAAATAAAAGTTCAGCTAATTTAGTAGGCGCACACAAACTCCTTAGTGTTTCCTTATTGACTGCAACTGTGAAATACGCCGCTACGCTGCCCAAGATAGTGAGCTTTCATTATCCTGTATGCTTTTATTTTGAAGGTCCAACCTTTCACAGCAGACCCAGAGGGTGAATGCTTGGAGTTGTGAATTAAAGCCTTGGATCGCCGAGGAGCCCTTCCGCAACTTCACAAAACGCTTTGAACGGGCACACACGAATTGCAGGGAAACGAATAGCTGAGGCACGGAGGGGTACTTTCTTTTGTAAGTCACACCAATTGACCGACACGACCATGCCCTGTCCAGACTCTGAATAAGGATGCATGTCCTGTCCAGAGCCACTTCTCGCGCACATTTCTCATAAAATAGGCAGCCTGGCTGAGCGCTTAGTCAAGCCGGGGAATAAACAACCTCAACTACTCTCACCTAAAAAAGAAATAAATGACCACGGGCTGCAAATTGCCGATTCATGGTCAAGTCTTCAAATAGCTTGATCGGGAACGGCGTGTCCTCATAATTTTGTCCACTCGGGTCCCGTCGAAGCCAACTCACAAGCAGAGACACAGTCCAAGCTGTTCTCTGTCATTGCCTGACATCTAGTGGTGATCACGAGCACTGCATGCTCAGAGTGGTGCATGCAATCACTATGTATGGGGAAAGACAAACAATTGTCAGTTTTTGTTTTGTTTTGTTTTGTTTTTATTCTCCCACTCTTGTCACCGAGCTGGTAGCCACCACCGCTTACCTGCGAGCCCTCGTCTAACCGAGACACACAAGACACACGCATACACAAGAAAAAAAAAACACACACACTTGGTAATTATTCTGTCAGCGAGAGGCCAAAACCATGGCCGAAAAGTCCTTTAGTGGTGTGTGTGGGTGTGTGCGCGTGTGTGGGTGCGTGTGTGTGTGTGCGTGTGTGTGTGTGTGTGTGTGTGTGTGTGTAAGTTGCCCTTTTCTGACACAATGAGGGACGTTCAAGGACGAACTGAATTTATTTTCACGATTAAGAATTAGAAATATGCTTTTCTTTCTACAATAAAAATGAGTCAAAGAGAAAACGCATGCAGTTAAGAAGAAAGTCTGCAGATTAATTGGGGAGCAAGGGTGGGGTTGGGGGGTTATAAATGAGTGCAACAGAAAAGGGGCAACCGCACTGAATTTGGATCAGATGGTACATTTGAGTCAGAAGAATGGATAGAAAAACTTACTGAGACTACAGTCTATCCTGATACAATCTGGCGGAAAGAGAGAGCGCAATGGTGAGATCAAATCAAAAGAGCAAAAGAAAGAGAGAGAGAGAGAGAAAGAAAGAGAGAGAGAGAGAGAGAGAGAGTTTTACATCCTTCAAGGTACATTCTGCAGACAACCAAGAATTTTCTCTGGGGCCACCATCCGGGGACGGCTCTGAGTCAGCATCACCCTTTCATTTCATCAGCCCCCGTTCCCTCCACTCATCGTTTCCGGCTGCAGAAGGCAATATTGCACCACGGGGTTCACTGTCTGCCAACCCCCAAATTCGTCCAGCCTTATGTATTATTTTAGCATGCCGGAATTTTCCACTGGCCAGTGTGCAAGGGTGTACGGTGTATCGAGAATGCGTGTGGCGCTAAGGATGAGAAAGTGTGTTGCTGTGGTGAGATGATGTCGCTCGTGGCGTGAATGACGGCCAGCGTGTTAAAAAAAATATATATAAATAATAAAAAAATATATATATCTTTTTTTAAAGATACATATTCGATTGTTATGTGTGTACTACATTATAATGAACTCATTCAAAATGACTTTGCCGCATTGGTTTTATTAGGTTAATTCTGTGTCATCCGTCCAAATGTAAAAAAAAAAAAAAAAAAAAGATTGGTGCACTTGCCTCCTGGAGCACTTTGGGAACGCCAGAGACCCAAAACAAACAGCGACAAGAAAGGGTGATCTGCACATCCCAGCCGCTTCATTCCTGCTGCACGCATTTGCCAAAAGACCAAGAGTAAAAAGCCTCGATTGAAGTGAATCATTTTCAACTGAGCATTAGCCATAAAGGGTCATTTTCCTTGTCGCTACTCGATATGTAGCGGCGGCAAATTGTGCGCGTGCAGGGGAGAGCAGCTGAGTTGTGGTCTCGAGCCGTCAACCGCGACAGAATAGTGGACGCAAACAGCCGGGGACCAGCGTCACAGAATGGAGGGCGTGGCCTCAGCAAATCAAATAGAAGTCACGTTCAGATTTCATATGAGCATTTCCTGGACGCGTCATTTGGAAGCAATACTAACAAAGTTTTGAAGCTGTGAGCAGGTCTCCCTGACAGTTTGATCCGAGGCCGCAGAAACACGAGCCATTGAAGGGATGAAAAGTTCCATGGATGGCCTGATGCGGGGGGGGGGGGGGGGGGGGGGTTCAGATGGGCAGGAGAAAAGAAAAGTATCGAAGAGAATAAAGGAATATTTGTCCTCGCTTGTAGTACCTCCCTTATTGGGTGTTCTGCTTTTCCTCAACTCAAAAAGTTGCAACATTTTCACAAAAGAAACGGTGAAAACGATGCAACTTTTGGTTGCGTTAGCGTACGACCTCAACTCTTAGTGGGATGACGATTTGGAGTATCCTAAATTTTAAGACAGGAAAATGGAGGAGCTCTGATGTGATGCGAGGAAAGAAAAAGGAGAAGGTGACAGCAAGAGGCGAAAGTGCGCCTGAACAACTTCCCATCCGGAGAGGCCCAGGAAAGAGCTTCCATCGGACAGGCAAGCTGATTCCTGATTTTGTCGACATCTAGTGGTCAAGAGAGGGAGTACTTCTTCCTCTCATACGAGCACGGCCAAGTTAAAAAAAAAGTAATTTAAATGTAAAAATGAGGAGGTCAAGGATGGCAGGATGGCGAGGTGGACGGAGGAATGACGGCGGGGCCTACCGAGGTTGACGGTGAGCTTGACGCGGCCGCCGTCCAGCTCCAACCGCAGCGTGTCGGCCGACTCCTTGGAGGTGCTGGCCACAAGCAGGCCGTAGGCGCGCTGGGACATGAAACGCAGCGCCACGTCCTCGGCCTCCGTGTGCATGGTGACGGGCATGATGATCTTCAGGTACATGCTGCCGTCGTAGCTCAGCACCGTCGCCTCTGCGTGGGGCGGGAAAGACGAAATTGGTGAAGTGGGACCGAATGAGGGAAACGGAAAGGAGACGCGCTAACCGCTGGAGCACATTAAATCAAAAAAAAAAAAATAGAACGCTTTGCTTGGTACAAAACAAGACAAAAACGACTCAAAACAGAGCATTTTAATCCCTTGAGTTCGTCTGACACTGCATGAACAAATATACCCGCTAGAGGGCAGAAAAACCTCACTAAATCAGCCCTTCACAGATGAAGACGTTTCATCCTGATATGGAAATAAACCTTGCTCAGCCAAGTCAAACCGCCGATGATTGGACCTCAAATGTGCCTACATACGTTGACCAACAACCATTCACACTCCCAATCAAAGCTAAGGACAATTTGCACTGTGAGACGGATGTGCTCACCAATCGGTCACCGTCCCGCTCACCGTGTACTGTATATATATTTAACCTTCTATACAGTAATTAGTATTATCATAGGTTATTGATGGATAATTGAGGTCATGGGTAAATAAGTCACGTAAGTAAATATAACCAGTGAGTCCTAACCAATTAAATGTTTATTTACTGAAAATCTATGCCAGCGAAAAAAGAGTGAGCGCCAGCAGGCCCCCCAGTTATAATCTGCATGGTGTGGTTATTTCTCGGGGGATTGGATTGTTATTTGCATTGCACATCGACATAAACACAAACACAAAAGTGCCTTGTTAGCATAAGCTATTACTTGTACCAAAATAGTATGTGTTTTTAAGTCTGTTTATGTGAAGATTTTTTTTTTTAAGTGGGCATGAGCTGATATTAGGTCCTGATGGGATGGTAACCGTGTGCAAATATATTGCAGTATCACAGTATTATATATATTCCAGCCTTTAACCATTAAAAAAAGGGAAATAAAAAAACACAATTATTTTATTTAAAAATATAAATAGAATATTTGGAACGTGACGGCCAGTGTGAGTGGTTTTTGAAACCTTGACTTTTAAAACTACGGTAAACCGTCAAACCGGAAATCGGCCCATGTCTGCTTTGAGCGGTACATTATTATTGCATGTGACCTGTCCGACCTCGATAATTTGAACACTGGCACATTCATTCATCTTCCGTACCGCTTGATCCTCACTAGGGTCACGGGGGGTGCTGGAGCCCATCCCAGCCGTCTCCGGGCAGTAGGCGGGGGACACCCTGAAACCGGTTGCCAGCCAATCGCAGGGCACACAGAGACGAACAACCATCCACGCTCACACTCACACCTAGGGACAATTTAGAGTGTTCAATCAGAATGCCATGCATATTTTTTGGAATGTGGGAGGAAACCGCAGCACCCGGAGAAAACCCAGGGAGGCCCAGGGAGAACATGCAAACTCCACACAGAATCGAACCCGGTACCTCTGCACTGTGAGGCCAACGTGCTAACCACTGGACTACCGGGCCGCCCTCACTGGCACATTGAAAAGTATATTTGGCCCTTTAGGATTTATATTAGAGTAACCCGGTCTACAGTACATGCCTTTTGTGATATTTGTCTTTGGTGGTGTACCATGAAAAAAAAAAAGTCCCTCTCCATATCCCCAGAACGCACCTATCTCGCAGTTGGTGCCCAGGAACCCCGTGCTGGTGCAATCGCAGATGTAGCGGTTCCAGCCCTCTTTGCACAACCCGCCATTGCCACAGGGGGTGCTGCTGCAGCGCTTCTGCAGCTCGCGCGTGCAGAAGCTGCTCACGCCCAGCGCGCTCTGGATCTCGGCCAGACGGCGAACGTCGCGGCTCTTGCCGTCGATGAAGAGGTCGCGGACGCAGCCCACGTAGCCATAGTTGAGCAGCGCCGTCCACACCTCGGGCGGCAGAATCAGCTCCGCTTTGGACTCTGGGAGACCGCCCAGGTACATGTCGCTGTCCAGGTCTAGGATCTCGCTGCCCTCTGGGGAGCTGAAGGGCATATTGCGGCTGTTGACCGAGATGGACCCTGAAACGAGATGAAATGTGATGGTGCAAAAACAAGCAGGAGGCGATAGAAATGGCATCTGTGTAAAATGTTGCACACGAGCTAAATGGAGGAGAAAGAAAACAGAATGCAGCAAGGAGCGGGCCAAGCAACCCCTCCTTCCCCCAACCGCCCCCATTTCTACCTCTCTTTCTGTGATTAACGGCTATGTCTTCATTTTCTATTAAAAGCCAATTACAGCGGGAGCAGCAGCGAGATCACACGCCGACAGACGCGCACGCTTCGTCACACACTTTCTCATTTACAGCGCGCCATTAGAAGGAAGACCGCATGCACGCTGTTCATCAGTCACACGTGCAGATGTTCCCATTTGCGCCCACAGAAGGCACGAGGCATCGCAAGGCCAGCTTTAGGCTTGGAAACAAACAAATATACAAAAGCCAATGTGGCGCCCTGGGCGAGATTCTATATGGCCATCGAAAGAAAACACTTTTCTTCCACTTTTCTCCGCAACAAATGAAGCTGTAACTGTTCATCCACTTTATTGTTAGTATTACTTTTTTTGTTACAAAAAATTGGATTATTTCCATCCATCCATTTTCCAAACCGCTTGATCCTCACCAGGGTCGCGGGGGGTGCTGGAGCCCATCCCAGCCGTCTTCGGGCAGTAGGCGGGGGACACCCTGAATCGGTTGCCAGCCAATCGCAGGGCACACAGAGACGAACAACCATTCGCACTCACACTCACACCTAGGGACAATTTAGAGTGTTCAATCAGCCTGCCACGCATGTTTTTGGAATGTGGGAGGAAACCGGAGCACCCGGAGAAAACGCACGCAGGCCCGGGGAGAACATGCAAACTCCACACAGGGAGGCCGGAGCTGGAATCGAACCCGGTACCTCTGCACTGTGAAGCCGACGTGCTAACCACTGGGCTACTGGGCCCCCCTTGGATTATTTCAAATTTCCTAACCACGGAATCATTTTATTTTGACAGACAATGTAAAATGCAACTTCCATCCATCCCATCCATCCATTATCTGAAACACTTTATCCTCACCAGCTGTCGTCAAGCCGTAGGCGGGGTACAGCTTGAACTGCTTGTCGGCCAATCGGAGGGCACTCAAACATTCACACTCACAATCACACCTAGGGACAATTCAGGGTGAACAATTAATCTGGCGTTCCTGTTTTTGGAACGTGGGAGGAAACCCGAGTACCCGGAGAAAACCGACACCGGAACAGGGAGACCATGCAAACTCCACACAGGAAGGTCGGAGCACTGGTATCAAACCCGTCGTTTGCAAGAATGTCGATTTCAAATTAATTAATTTGATCCAATTTATTTATTAGATTGTTTGTATTCATTTCAATTCAGTCTTCGAGTAACTTGAAATTAGGCGTGAATACGAATCATTCATTTGAATGTCGGAGATGAATTTTCAGCTGGTTTTTGGCGCCCCCTGGGAATCCACGATGCCCTTGCATCTGCCTCTCTTGATTAACGGACGAGCTGGCCGCAAAGCATCCATCCATCCATCCATCATCTACCGCTTATCCGGGGCCGGGTCGCGGGGGCAACAGCTTTAGCAGGGAAGCCCAGACTTCCCTCTCCCTAGCTACTTCTTCCAGCTCTCCCCGGGGGATCCCGAGTCGTTCCCAGGCAAGCTGGGTGACATAGTCTCTCCATCGTGTCCTGGGTCTTCCTCGGGGTCTCCTCCCGGTGGGACATGCCCGGAACACCTCACCGGGGAAGCGCTCAGGAGGCATCCGAATCAGATGCCCAAGCCACCTCATCTGGCTCCTCTCGATGTGGAGGAGAAGCGGCTCGACTCGGAGCCCCTCCCGGATGACCGAGCTTCTCACCTTATCTCTAAGGGAGAGCCCGGACACCCTGCGGAGAAAACTCATTTCGGCCGCTTGTATCCGGGATCTCGTTCTTTCGGTCACGACCCATAGCTCGTGACCATAGATGAGGGTTGGAACGTAGATCGACCGGTAAATTGAGAGCTTCGCCCTTTGGCTCAGCTCCTTCTTCACCACGACAGACCGATACAACGTCCGCAGGCCCCAAAGCAATATTTCACCAATATATTTCACTGTGAATATTTTTCCCGGCAAAAATCAACGTTTGAGATGGACATTGTTTTACAAATGGAATCCTTAAATGTGGGGACCTCACACAGTCACACAGATTTGTGAGTTTTTCTTTTTCTGCTTAAATGTGCCGCGAGCCATTTTTCTTTCCGTTGAAGCTAGATAACACTTTGTCAACAGTACAGGATGTGCAACGTACCTTGACATTTTTTTTAGATTTTCCTTACCTTTGCGTCCTTCTCTCTGGAAATCCAC